>NC_139703.1:38503658-39028658 GCF_964188405.1 Protomyctophum parallelum | reverse complement strand
GGAAGGTTTGTACAGCAAGCATTCCTGTCTGCTGATCAGCTGATCCGCGTGAGCGGGAAAGGTTGCAGGGCTGGGTCAGGCCCTTTGAAGGCATGTGGGCGCCATGCCTTCAGGGTGCCATGCATGTAGGCCAAACACGGGCGTTTTGTACTCGGGTGTGTGTGGGCATGCGACCGACCGGGAGCCAACGAAGGGAGCGAGGGAACAAAACAGGGAGAGAGAGAGACTCGTGACACTTCTTGGCGTGGTTCAAGACCAGGTGTGCATTCTGCATCGTTCGGAGGGGCTCTCGTATGAAGTGCCCGTGGCGGGCGGCCAGCCCAGTATACGGAGGGAGTTACAGCAGTGGAGGCTCTGAGACGCCTCGAGGCCTCGGATATAAGGAGCGGCACGCACGGGCACTGCAGTGGGCAGAACTCCATGGGCGACAATGCTTCAGATGCTATGAAGTGTAAACTTACAGGACCGCTGCAATGTGCGGCGCCTTGAAGGACAGCTGACTGTGGAGGACAGGAGCCAGGACTCTGTTGGCAGTGGGAACAGAAACCACCGGGCGGGGAGTCGCCTGTACTCTAACAGAGAGAGCCTGCATGGGGCGAGACTTTCATGTACTTACCCTGGATCTGAACCCATCGCTCCAACCTCCAACAGAGAGCAGCACACTATATGGAAGGCGAGTTATTATATATTTGAGTTACATGCTATGCCGAGGCTCGTGAACTATAACGTTGCTGCTAATACACGAACAACAACAGCAACAATTATCTGTGGATGGAGAGACAAAACAACTCCCGGCAGCAGAACGAATTCGGACGAAAGGAGATGGATCTGGGGGGCAAAATACTGCTGCACAAACCAGTGTCAAACACCCCCCCCCCCAAACAGGCTCTGACTTGGAGAAACACAGGAGAAACAGAGAAGAAACAGAGCCCCCGCCCCCCCCAAATAAAATACACAGGATCTCCAGGCAGACACCAAGAAACTGGGATACACCTGTTCGCAGATTTAAAAACAAAAAAGAAACGCCAGTGACCATGCAACACCTCTGGAGGTCCCATATCGACGGCCTACACCCCACTAAGGCATAAGTAAGTACGTATAGCCGACCGCTGGATCTACACATTTCTCAACTATGAAGAGACATTTGAAACAACTTATAATACCATACACTTCTACACATCAACTTAGACATTGCTCACAGGTTTACTTCAATATACCCACATCAGTTGGCAAAAAAATAGTGTTCAAAGCTCCTTGTGACGGGAACAATCTACCTGTCCATATTCGTTCAATAACATCTTTTCATTTGTTTAAAACTGTGCTGTCCTCTCATCTTGAGACTACCTGTTCATGTTTACACTAATCATCACTGTAGCAGATCCATGATGCAATGATCCATGTGTTATGTCTACGTTATGTCCATGAAATGTTGTTGTGTTGCAGTTTTTGTTTTGTTGTTTTTTGTTTTGTTGTTGTTGTTTGTTTCTTGTTTATCTAGGAATTGTATTGTTTTGTCTTGTTTTGTTTTGTCTGGTTGAATTGTTTGTAAAAAGTGTCTTTATGTATGAAGTGTATTTTGTGAATCGTGGAGCCCCTTGAAAACGAGATGGTTCATCTCAAGGGATTGATCCTAATAAAAACATTTCAGACAGACATGTCTCAAACACCATACTGTACATGTGTGTTATAGTTAAAATGCAACTATGGAAAACAACACAGTGTCACGTTCCGTGGCATGTTTTGGATGTTCACGTGTTCTTACACATGTTTTTAGTTAGTTAGTGTTTTACTTCTTTGTGTTACTGAGATTTTGTAGTCTGCATTTTCCTTTGTTTCGTAGTTGCAGTTCTGCTTTACACTGTGAACCTTTATTTTGTAGTCTTGCTTTGTGCCTTCCTGTCTGCCCCTGTAGTTCTGTTCCTGTCTTGTCTCACTAGTCACTGTGATTGGTCAGTGTTTCCACCTGTGTCCCCTTGGTTCCCCCAGCCTATCCCAGTGTTGATTGTCAGTGGTGTTCACCTGTGTCTAGTTATCCCTATGTCTATTTATATGCCCTTGTGTGTTCAGTTCTCTGTCGAGTCGTTGTTTGTAGTCGCTGCATGTGTTCAGTCCTGTTTTTGAGCTTACATGTTCCAAGTATTAGTTTATTGTGTTTCCTCGCGCCAGTTCCCTGTTTCCCTGCATTGTTAAATAAACCTGGATTTTGCACCTGAATTCGGCCTCCGCTGCTACTGTCTGGACCCTTTCCGTCTTTTTTCCAAGAATATACTTGAAAAAGACTAAAACGGACAAAACCTTTCTTTGAAAGATATAATACAACTAACAGAAATAATACCGTATCAAGTAGCAACACATACTACGATACAGACTGGTTGAAATGAGCTTTCATTTATTTTAAAACATTCTGGGCGGGAACCCCTTTTGGTGTTTTAAACATGTTATAATTTAGCTATTGAAAAATAGCAGATCTACAAGCTCAATGAGCTAGTAGATCTGCTATTTTTGAAAAGTCGAAGAACGACTGACATAGAAACATAGCTTTTTCAGAAAACTGTCAGGATGTAGAAGACATTTTTTTAATCTGATCTCAGGTCAAAATGGGTTAAAACATTCATGGATTGTAACTGCAAAGCAACAACCCCCTCTTCTCCGCAGAGCAGACAACCATCCATGACTGATCCTCAACAAAAACAGAGATGTCTCAATATAATATTTATCTCAAGTATGCATCACTTGAAAATGATGTACAGTAGTTCTACGCGAGCCAGGAAACTCTGAACCTGTGTGTGTGTGTGCGTGCGTGCGTGTGTGTGTTTGTGGCACTCATGGAATTAGAAGGAAAAAAAACGCTTGAGATTCTAAGAGGATTCTAAGCATCAACAACGTGAGCCATGTACCAACCTGACACCTACGCAGTGGTTCCCAACCTGTGGCTCTGGGCCCACCAGTGGTCCAAATATATTATTATTATTGTTCAAGATGTGAGCTTCTATATTGGCATTTTTTTGAGTGGTGCAACCACTCCAAGGAACAGCAATGTCCGTGTTCACCTATGTGTTGGTTCACCTATGTGTTCATGAGCGCCAGTATGACTGACTACCAGTAGGGGCGCTGTTGTGCCAGACAGAGAGACCTGGAACCCCCTCAAGGACCACTGGCGGTCCCTGGGCCGCCGGTTGAAAAGCAGTGCTCTAGACAGCAGGGCCCGTACCACCTGGAACCCCCTCAAGGACCACTGGCGGTCCCTGGGCCGCCGGTTGAAAAGCAGTGCTCTAGACAGCAGGGCCCATACCACCTGGAACCCCCTCAAGGACCACTGGCGGTCCCTGGGCCGCCGGTTGAAAAGCAGTGCTCTAGACAGCAGGGCCCGTACCACCTGGAACCCCCTCAAGGACCACTGGCGGTCCCCGGACCGCTGGTTGAAAAGCAGTGCTCTAGACAGCAGGGCCCCGGCGGCAGGACACGGGGTGAGATAAGGAAAACAAACCGGGGCCAATATGGCTGCGTTGAACAGAACAGGCCCCATTGTACGCTCAGCACAAAAAGACACATTTTCACAACAGCTCCTGTTACAGTAGCCTTGTGAACCAGAGCAGCCGCTCCTCAGCCAGGGTACAGTTACAGTTACAATTGGCTGGGACGCTGCTGCTGCAACCAGTACTGGGGGTTTACTGTTAGTACAGTTACAGTGGCTGGGACGCTGCTGCAACCAGTACTGGGGTTTTACTGTTAGTACAGTTACAGTACAGTGGCTGGGACGCTGCTGCTGCAACCAGTACTGGGGGTTTACTGTTAGTACAGTTACAGTACAGTGGCTGGGACGCTGCTGCTGCAACCAGTACTGGGGTTTTGTACTTCATAATAGTGGAAATACTGTCCTGTACAGTTACACTAGGCTGGGACGCTGCTGCTGCAACCAGTACTGGGGTTTTGTACTTCATAATGCTGGAAATACTGTCCTGTACTTAAAAATCAGTGGTGAAGTATATACTCACATTTCTTACGTCAGTAAAATATATCAATACTGCAATATAGAAATACTCCGTTACAAGTTAAAGTCTGGAATTCAAAATGTAGTAAAAATCCGACCGGTCTGAACTGAGTGGTGCTGTACTGTACAAGCCCTCCTCCCTGGCCTCTGTGTGCGTGCGTGCGTGTGTTTGTGCATGCGTGCGTGCATGTGTGTGTGTTAGGCTGCGCAACAGTGACACTTGGTGGTCAACAAACGCTATTTCCACACTCGGACGGACAGACAGACAGACACAGAGACAGACAGGGACACACATAGCTGTCTATAGGAGTGGCTCATGGCACCACTCAAAAAGCACAAACGTATTCATTTGGCATCAAAATGTAGTTCCAAAAGTAAAAGTAGTCATTATGCAAAATTTCCCATTTCTTCTTTCTCAAATGAATAGAAATCATTTGAAAATAGCAAATCTAAATTACAAATACCTCAAAGTTCTGCTTACAACAAAACGATGGAGCTTGCAACGGAAACGAATGCCACCCGCAGCTTTACGCCTGTAAACCTGCGACGTGACAACTAAAGCTTTACGCCTGTAAACCTGTGACGTGACAACTAAAGCTTTACGCCTGTAAACCTGCGACGTGACAACTAAAGCTTTACGCCTGTAAACCTGCGACGTGACAACTAAAGCTTTACGCCTGTAAACCTGCGACGTGACAACTAAAGATTTACGCCTGTAAACCTGCGACGTGACAACTAAAGCTGTACGCCTGTAAACCTGCGACGTGACAACTAAAGCTGTACGCCTGTAAACCTGCGACGTGACAACTAAAGCTGTACGCCTGTAAACCTGCGACGTGACAACTAAAGCTGTACGCCTGTAAACCTGCGACGTGACAACTAAAGCTGTACGCCTGTAAACCTGCGACGTGACAACTAAAGCTGTACGCCTGTAAACCTGCGACGTGACAACTAAAGCTGTACGCCTGTAAACCTGCGACGTGACAACTAAAGCTTTACGCCTGTAAACCTGCGACATGACAACTAAAGCTTTACGCCTGTAAACCTGCGACATGACAACTAAAGCTTTACGCCTGTAAACCTGCGACGTGACAACTAAAGCTTTACGCCTGTAAACCTGCGACATGACAACTAAAGCTTTACGCCTGTAAACCTGCGACGTGACAACTAAGGCGATTTGGATTCTGAACTGTGGCCGCCGTGCCACTGCAAAGCGAGTAGCGACATATACAGGCCTGTCACGACTTTAAATAATTGCCTAATTGCAATAACTTGAGATGATTGTAACACTGAGGATACCACCGAACTACAACATGACGTCACTGAGGTGACCACCGAACTACAACATGACGTCACTGAGGTGACCACCGAACTACAACATGACGTCACTGAGGTGACCACCGAACTACAACATGACGTCACTGAGGTGACCACCGAACTACAACATGACGTCACTGAGGTGACCACCGAACTACAATAGGTTGTCCAATCATCCCTGGGTCGGAGGTTCGAATCCCGGCTCCTCCTGTCTACATGTCGAAGTGTCCTTGGGCACACTGAACCCCACATTGCTCCCGATGTGCTGGTTGGTGCCTTGCATGCAGGCTTCCGCCGCAATCGGTGTATGAATGTGTGAAAGTAATGCACTATGTAAAGTGCCTTGGATAAAGGCGCTATATAAACGCACCATTTAACATTTACAACATGACTGATGACTCTCTGTTTTTACTCACCACTGCTCAACGTTATTTCAGCTCCGGTGGTCAGCTCACCACCGGAGCAGTGGTCACCTCACCACCGAAAACCCCGACTATGAATAACGCTTAAAAGGACCTTAAAACGACCACGACCATGACAGTGACAGCCACCACGGTACGATACGAAACCCACCTTGCGTCCGACCTCGTTGTTGTGCAGGTTCATGAGCGTGCGCGCGTTCTGCTTGATCTCGCGGGCGTCCACGAACACCTTGGAGAAGCCCAGGCCGTAGCGCACGTCGGCGGAGCAGCCGCCCCACTTCCAGCCCTCCTCCTGGTTGTAGAAGCCCTGCTTGTCCTTGTCGCAGCCGCAGCCCGACAGGCTGCCCTGCGTGCACGCCGCCGTGATGGCGTGGGCCACGCCCGCCGCGATGATGGCGTACGTGAAGGCCGCCTCCTTGCTGCCTGGAGGGAGAGAGAGAGAGAGAGAGAGAGAGAGAGAGAGAGAGAGATGGAGAGAGAGAGAGAGATGGAGAGAGAGAGAGAGATGGAGAGAGAGAGAGAGATGGAGAGAGATGGAGAGAGAGATGGAGAGAGAGAGAGAGAGAGAGATGGAGAGAGAGAGAGATGGAGAGAGAGATGGAGAGAGGCAGAGATGGAGAGATGGAGAGAGAGATGGAGAGAGGGAGAGGGATGGAGAGAGAGATGGAGAGATGGAGAGAGGGAGAGATGGAGAGATGGAGAGATGGAGAGAGAGATGGAGAGATGGAGAGAGGGAGAGATGGAGAGATGGAGAGAGAGATGGAGAGAGGGAGAGGGATGGAGAGAGAGATGGAGAGGGAGGAGGAAGGGAAGACATTTTCAAACACCTTTGCTGACATCATAGAGCAGTGGTTCTCTAACATTTTGATGTCAAGTAACGCCCCAAACCCCAAACTGTAGCAGATCCATGACGCAATGATCCATGTGTTATGTCTACGTTATGTCCATGTTGTTGTTTTTTGTTTTGTTGTTGTTTGTTTTGTCTGGTTGAATTGTTTGTAAAAAGTGTCTTTATGTATGAAGTGTATTTTGTGAATTGTGGAGCCCCTTGAAAACGAGATGGTTCATCTCAAGGAATTGTTCCTAATAAAGAATTTCAGACAAACCGCTGGTGGAAAAAGAGCTGATTTGGAGCTCTATTTATTTATTTTATTCATACGTTTATTTTAACAGGGACAATACAAAGAACAATGTATAAAGTTGTCAAAACATGAAACCGTTGCGTTGTACATAGGGTTTGTAATTGTAGCCAAGGCGAATTTATTTGCAACCCCAGTCCCTGGTTAGGCTTTTCTATACAAATATGATCTACCTATACTAAAAACAATCATTTACAAAATAAATACATGCAAATACATCTAGTACATCAAGTACAAAAGCATTAACATTCCCAGATTACACTTCAAAGTTTTAAAATATGCATAACATATTAATGTCAACCAGAGTTTAACTTTATTATTAAATATTTTGAGGGTTTTTTTGTTTGTCTTTTTATTTCAGTTGGTTGTGTATCTGTGGCAGTTCACCCTGCCACTGAGGATATATTGTATGACCTGCATTAAATTCTGATTATTTTATTTATCTAACAGGAAGCTCGGGACACAAATGGGTTAACGTTTGAATTATTATTTATTGTGTATGTTGCAGATAATTATATTATTTTGGGCTGTGTATGTATATGGGTTGATGCTTGATTGCTAATTGCTTGTCTCCATAGTAGGGAGCAACTATCAGCTGTGGGGTGTGGGGAACATACCAACAGTATGAGGGTTTGGTTAGAGCACCCTGCTTTCTTATTGTTTATATATATACCATATGATATGGTTAATTGATTGAATAATAAGTGATGTATAATAATATGTGATGAATAATATGTGTTGTCCCTGGACATTATGAAGTACTGGTGTAAATTGTGTAATCAATTCAGGGTGGTGTGTTCCAGTGGGTGGCTTAGCCTTTATAGGTAGGGAGGCCTCCCAAAGCAGGATTGTGCAGGTGGAAGGAGCTAGGGTCTCCTGTCCAGTATCTATGTAAATACTTTTTCTTATATTTATATTTATATATTATATATTTTTTTTTGACCCACGATTTTGTAACCCATTTTTCACCCCTGTGTCAATCATCCTGTGATGTGATCCTGGGCTCTACACACCCTCCGCCAACCTAGGGAGAGCAACGGACTTAACTCATGCTTCCTTCATGCTTGAGTGTCCAAGTTGCTCCTTTACACCTGACAGGGGGGAGTTTCCCTGGTTGGACGTAGCGCGTGGAAGGAACACGTTATTCCAACCAGTTCCTTTCCCCTCCATCAGGCGTCCCAGCTGGCCAGGGGGAGGCAGTTTAGAGACCAGGATTACTGCATATTTTTGTGAGGGTACCTACCCTAGGGGACACGGGGAGAACATGCAAACTCCACACAGAAAGGCCCTTTCGCCAAACCCACCTTCGGGTATGGGCACTGATGACGCGGAGGAGGAAACACGCCGCCAGCACCCACAGCGCCCGAGCGGGAATCGAACCCAGGACCTTCTAGCTGTGAGGCGACAGCACTACCAACTGTGCCACCGTGCCCCTATATGTAAATACTTTTGACCTGAACTCCAGGTTTGACCTGAATTGGGCTATGGACCCCCCATTTAATGACATTTCCTATCTCCCCCAATGTATATTATTGTAAAATCAATGTTAATTTAACTCTGAGAGTGTATTTGGTTCCATTTGTACAGACCCATAATGGTCCCATTTGGTCTCCTAACTATCATTTAGGTCGGGGTCAGGTCGGGGACCCCATGGAACTCTCCCAAGGACCCCTGGGGGGTGCCCGACCTGACCCCACTTTGGGAAGCAGTGATATAAAGACGTCCTCTCTGCCAATAAGCCTCCTTACATACCTGACATAACTGCTTCCAAGCCAGACATAAAAATAGTCCATATGAGCCAAGTGTGACTGATTCATCACGCTTCCTCTGCAAGGGATTAGCCCATTTTGGGCGGGAACCCCTTTTGGTGTTATGTTATGTTCTACTTTAGCTATTGAAAAATAGCAGATCTACAAGCTCGTAGCGCGGCACTCGGTGCCGCACTACGAGCTTGTAGATCTGCTTTTTTTTTTTTTTATCGTGAAAATGTGGCGCAAACCATTTGAATATATATATATTCTTTCAGAGCGAACGTTTTTAACTCAAATCTTTGCTCCTGGAGGACAACATGTTTTCAGATGGGGGGTCGGCGGGCCAATTCCATATATTTCTGGGGGTCCTTGACGTTGTAGAATCCTTTCTCAGGTCTAAAGGGATTAATGTTGACAGGTAGAAGCAGTGGTATAGGTGAGGGTACACCAGGGGGGTGGTAGGTGAGGGTAGGTCTACACCAGGGGGGTGCCCACACTTTTCTTTGTCTTGAGAGCCACTTTCAAAATGACCAGTTCAACAAGATCTATTATATATTGACCAAACTAATTATAATCCCTTTGCTGGGAATAGTTTAAATAAGTTACATAAGACTCATTTGGAATGGGAAATAAAATTGGTAGGATTTCTTGTATGCAACTTTGTAATGCTATACTGACGTTTGTGTGCAACCCTGCTACTGACTTGTGTGCAACCCTCTTGAAAACAAAGTATTGCATTATATACAGTATCTATGATTATATTATATTTAGGAGCATGTCATGTGGCCTGGTAGTGATCTACCTTTAGGGCACCCTTGGTCTACACACAAACGAGGCTGCTTTAAGCCCCTCTATTCAATGCAGAGTATTTATGAAGTATAAAGTAAATGGAAAGTCATCATACACACTACAGTAAAGCACATTCATTCATATCGTGAGAAAGGCCGATAGGCTCTACATTAAGAGGGCAAACAATTTATTTTATGTCATTCACTTAAAGTTTCTTATAAACAACACTATACTTTGTTGGCTGGAGTCCCACAGGGCACTAGACAAAGCCCCACACTCTTTTTTTCTTCTCTAAACACCAAATATCACTTTTCGGCAAAAGGGTTTGCTCCGGAAAACAAACGCTTTAGGATCCCTGTGGTTAAGTTATATAAGGTCATAAGTTCTTTTTTTTTTCATATTCTTTTTAAGAATTAGGAACGGTAGGTTGAGGGTTTCATGTTGAAAACTAAATAAACTAAAATAATAAATACATTTTGTTAAATCTGTTTTCTAGACTTATATAGGCAGATCGGCACCTTTTAGATCCTTTGGGCTTCTCGCCTCTTCCTGGCGCTTTTTATCTTGTGTTCAACCGATTTTGGGCCGGAACCCGTTTTGGTATTAGCATTATGTCATGCTTTAGCTATTGAAAAATAGCAGATCTACAAGCTCATAGCGCGCCACAGAGTGGCGCGCTATGAGCGGCGCGCTACGAGCTTGTAGGTCTGCTATTTTTGAAAAATCGAAGAACGACTGACATAGCTTTTTTAGAAAACTGTCAGGATGTAGAAGACATTTTTAGAATCTGATCTCAGGTCAAAATGGGTTCATTATTGTTCATGCTGTATGTCTGCACTGTATCGTAAACGGTGCTAATTAATTAAATCATAAAAAAACATAAAAACGTCAGCTTGGGTCATTCTATTGCAGACCTCTCTAACATCCTGAAGCTGTGCTATACAGTATTTCAGTGAGCCGGTGCGTGGAGTGGAGTGGAGTGGGGTGGTGGGAGGGAAGCGGGGTGGTGTGGGATGGGGTGGGGTGGGGGCAGCGCTCCGTCTATGTTTAGACATCAGTCTGGCTCTTGTCCCAGCTTCCGTCACAGAGTGGATCCACCCAGCATGCACCCTGCCGGGGGAGAGGTGAACCTAGCTGGAACGCACCCATCCTCCCTGCGAGACCAGCCACACTGATACAGCTGATCTGGAACGCACCCATCGCTGCTGTCCGGGGAAGAAACCTCGTATATAGGCTCTGACTATATGCACGGCACGGCGGCCATGTTGGAATGACATTGGGCCCTCTGCCTTTATTCCTTTCACGGGTGTTACCAATGATACTAGTGATCATGGAGGCTCTGCTCCATTCTGGTCAAACAGTCAGGCGGTGAGACGACAGTGGGTCTCACAGTGGGGTCCAGGAACCTGCAAGTTTTCTTGAGGGGGTTCCTTAAATGACCCCTTACGGGTGATTATTTATGCCCCAAAATCTATAAATCTCACACTATTAAGGCAACCGGCCGGTTCCACGCGCTGCACAAGGTGCCGTTTTTATTTTCACTTGAGCACCTGCTCCTCTAAATGTCTGTGCACGCCACTGTGTGTAACTCTAAGAGTATATATACACACAAACTACAACAACATTACATGTTAGATGGAACTCCCTTCAATGGCCCCCGGGGTCCCTGGACCCAACATTAACAGTTTGACTGTTTTTTACGATTAACCCGCATTTTAATCAACCCCCCTTCACTGCCGAGATTGTTGTATTACCTTTAGAGCATACGCTGAATTATTTGGGCTTTTAATCCGCGAAAATCCATCAAAAAAAGCTCCCGTGGTTTGTTATGATCTGTGTGTAGCATCCACCATCTTGGTGCACGCGGAAGACGCACACAAGATTGGTTTCAATGAGGCGTTGCACCCAATGCATTTCCATTGGCCTCAATTTCCCAGAAGCCCTAGCAGCCCACAGCATGTGACGATTTCCGGTTTCGTCATCACAGCGAAGCCATCCAGTCTCATACTCTGCGACGAAGACGGATTTTCTTTTGATTCATTACATTACGGCGGATTAAACACATAAAACAAAAGGCGGGTATGTCCGATACGGCAGCGACATTAACCTGGAGTAATCCATTCAAGGCACGGAAACTGTTAAGAAACAGTGATATCATATAAAGCAGTGGTTCCCAAACTGTTTAGCTCAAAAGAGAAATGAGATGTTTGCCCGTGACCCAAACTAGTGAAAATAGTAGTTCCGTGTGTACACTCTCATGGTGCGTTCACACAGGCAGATGCAACGATGCAGTCTACCATTCATTGTCGATGGAAGCCAGTGACATGACGTTGCAAAGACGCAACGATGCATGTAGCTGCTCCAAATCAACTCACAATGCGTCTCTGCATCGCTTCATCTGCCCGTGTGAACAGAGGAGGTCCTTGAAATTGAAAGATTTGAGAACCACTGCGCTACACAAAGTATGGGACAGAGCCTTAATTAGCATCATTGATATGATATATGAAACACCTCTCTATTTTAAACTGCATATTATTATTATTTTCTTCATTGAGTAATGCTCTACTTCATTAGTGTTGCACAAAAGCTCAATTCAATTTTCTATTTCAATTCAAAGCTCACACGTTGCGACTTTGTAGATTGGTTGTTTTGGCTATTTTAAAACATTGTACGCATGATAGTGAAAAGGAACACGTTTTTTGGGACATACAGGGTTTCCACCAGACAGCGCCGATAGCCTCCCTGCACCGAGCACACTGATACAGCTGATCTCCACTCTATAAATCAGCTGATCCAGCTCAGGTTCGTTAAAAAGGAGAAATGGAGATAAGTCTGCAAAGGAGGAAACAATATAAAAAAGATATATATAAAAAACTAGCAGCTGGACCTAATTATAACCATCGGTGAGTTGAGTTTTAGCAGGTTCCATTTGCAGTATACCCATGTTGTTGTTGTTGTTTTTTTTTGCTATTTACTGAAATTGTATTAACATATTTATTTATTATTGGTTAGACTTTTCTGCACGTCTCCACAGTAAACACAAAGCACAAAGTTGTGTGGTTGTTATACATTACATCTAGCAGTGTTCACGCCTTCAAGAAGAGGCTGAACAAACACCTCCTCAGTATGTGACTGTAATCCCACAGAGCTCAAGGACTGTCATTCATCCAACATTCAGTTTAGACATATTGTACGCCTGACTGAGTAGCTGCAGGTCATTGATAGGCTCTTTGGATGTATTTTTCTCATAGCCTGTATCTGCTTAAAAAATAAAAAATAAAAAAAGGAGTGCCAAGGAGTTTGAGTTGCACCCGGAACCATATTGGTGCTGTTTTAAATGGTACACAACACAAACCCACCAGCGGATTGAGCTGGAGTGGAGTAGGGCCGGGAGGAAGATCACTGCGGACAGTATGGTACGGCGGTGAAATTCTTAGCACTGACTGAACGCATGGTATGGTATGGTATGGTATGGTATGGTATGGTATGGTATGGTATGGTATGGTATGGTATGGTATGGTATGGTATGGTATGGTATGGTATGGTATGGTATGGTATGGCATGGCATCTCAAACAGCATCTTTCAACCTGCGATCCCCAACCCGAGGACGACGCTACTCCCATATAGCGAACTGCTGAAGTACGGACTGATTAATAAAACATTAGGTTACGTAGGTACTGTAACAGGCAAGCGAAGCAGTTCGCTATATCAAGATGCCCTTCTTGACTCTTCGAGAAGAAATCTTGCGTTATCACGTGGAATGGGTACGAGGTACAGCCGAGTATATCTCGCCATCTGGAGGGCAGAGCTGTGTGTGTGTGTGTGTGTGTGTGTGTGTGTGTGTGTGTGTGTGTGTGTGTGTGTGTGTGTGTGTGTGTGTGTGTGTGTGTGCGCGTGCGCGCGTCACTTACACTGTATATACAGTATGTTAGAATTCTGTACCATCACTTCCAATTTCACTTGTTTATCCTGTATCCTGTATGAGCCCTCTCTCCTGATTAGATAGAATTGGTGTCCCGACCTCAAAATATATTTTCTTTTTTTTTAAATATTTTTTATCCCACGATTGTTCACCCCCTGTGTCAATTATCTAATGTGATCCTGGGCTCTACACACCCTCCGCCAACCTGGGGAGAGCAACGGACTTGAACTCATGCTTCCTTCATGCCTGAGTGTCCAAGTTGCTCCTTTACACCTGTCAGGGGGGAGTTTCCCTGGTTGGACGTAGCGCGTGGAAGGAACACGTTATTCCAACCAGTTCCTTAATTTCCCCTCCATCAGGCTCCCCGGCTGGCCAGGGGGAGGCAGTTTAGAGACCAGGATTACTGCATGTTTTCTGTGAGGGTACCTATATTTTCTGTTTGTCTACTAAAGATCCCGGAGAGACAGAAAGCCTCCCGTTACTGAACAAACACCTGGAGTCCACATAGCACTGATCACTATCGGGACACGGAGCTGTTCTACTTTCATTGTTCTAACGAAAGAAAATCATTAAAAAAAAACCTTAAAAGCACCTTTAAAATGCAGTCCAGGGATATGAGGGGGAAAAGGTTAGTGCGATATGACAGAAAGGCATGTGGAGCTTCTGTGAATTACTGACATAACCACGTAAACCCCTATATACCGACCAACCTACCTACCTAGCACCCACAGACAGGAGCTACATTTATAGAGTAGCTACCTACCAGTACCGACCTACCTACCTACCTACCTACCTACCAGCCGACCTGCCTGTCTGGACTAGCACCCACAGACAGCAGCTACATTTATAAAGCAGCTACCTACCAGTACCTACCTACCAGTACCTACCTACTGTACCTACCTACCTACAAGCCGACCTGCCTGTCTGGACTTGAAGCATTTCTGCTTTTAGGGGGGGAAAGTATTTTTATGAATACATGAAGGTACTTTTCACTGAACTTACTATAGGATCTTTGACAAGATTTTAAAAGACAATGTTGCTGTAGGACATAAACATCTTAACCCATTTAGGACTGACGTCGAAATTTAAAAAATGACAGTTTTCTGAAAAACCCATGTTTCTATGTCAGTTGTTCTCAAACATTTTCATGTCAACCCTAAGATTATATGTAATTGGCCGCCGGCCCCCATCTGAAAATATGTTGTTCCAGGAACCCCCCCCCCCACACACACACACACACACACACACACACACACACACACACACACCAGAAGCAAAGATTTGAGTTAAAAACGTTGGCTCTGAAAGAACACATATTCAAAGATTTGCACTACATTTTCACGATATTAAAAAAATAGCAGACCTACAAGCTCGTAGCGTGCCACTCTGTGCCGCGCTACGAGCTTGTAGATCTGCCATTTTTCAATAGCTAAAGTATAACATAATGCTTAATACACCAAAAAGGTAAATGAATGCCTTACGTGTACTACTTGATCATACTACATAACATAACCCTTATAATAAAGACAACTACTAGGCAAAGTAAATATGTTGCTTGCATAACATCAACTTATTGACTCGTCTCACAAGGATCTGACAGACATCTGATATTGGTCTCCGGGGCCTACAGTAGGTACAGTAGGTCTCCGGGGCCTATCTATACAGTAGGTATGATTGAGATGTAAGTTGCGTGGCTCTGGCAGCAGTGTGTGATCAACAGTTATATGAGTTATTCTTCTCACTAGCCCATTCTGACCTGAGATCAGATTCTAAAAAATGTCTTCTACATCCTGACAGTTTTCTGAAAAAGCTATGTTTCTATGTCAGTCGTTCTTCGATTTTTCAAAACTAACAGACCTACAAGCTCATATGAGCTTGTAGATCTGCTATTTTTCAATAGCTAAAGCATAACATAATGCTAACACCAAAAGGCGTTCCCGCCCAACATGGGCTAGAGGTACAGGCAGGGAGTGTGTGTGTGCTCCAAGGTAAAAAGATGATTCATCTGTCAGATCATTCATTTGTGTCATTTGAGTATCCATGGCCCCCAGCTTTATCCCACTCAGGACGGGAACCCCCTTTTTCCGTTTTAAAGCATTATATGTTAAACTTTAGCTATTGAAAAAGCACTCTGTGCCGCGCTACGAGCTTGTAGATCTGCTAAAAAGAAAATCTCGAAAAATCGTCAATGTGGCACAAATCTATATTCTTTCAGAGGAAAAGTTTTTGACTCTAATCTTTGCTTCTGGGAGGGTCCCTGGAACAAGAACCACTGATATATATATAAAACCTGTCATGATTTAGAAGAGATTTTTTATAATCTGGTCTCAGTGGTAAATGGGTTATTCCACTCATAGAGCAGGATGTCTCTCTCTCATTTATCACCCAGAACACCTTCAGTCAATGTCAAAACAAAAGCTCTGACCTGATTAAAAAACGGGGGGCAAAACAAAACTTTCCTAAGTGATTATTTATCAGTAGTAGTTTTAGCTACTCCCTATATGCTCCACTGAAAGACGAAGAGTTAAGATTGTAGATCTACATACTCCACAATGTGTCACGATACCAACGCAATGTGAGCTTATAGATCTGACATTTTCAACACTTTTCAACTATAGAGAGTATATGCACATGCGTTACTTTTCCACCGAGTGGCGCGCTATGAGCTTGTAGATCTGCTATTTTTTGAAAAATCAAAGAACGACTGACATAGAAACATAAAACTGTCAGGATGTAGAAGACATTTTTAGAATCTGATCTCAGGTCAGAATGGGTGGGTGTGTTGGAGTTTGAAAGCGCTCGTTGGAAATCACTCAACGGTCCTTAGTACCACCTGTATCTAAATGCCACATAATGCAGGAGTCTACTCTGCAGGACGTTGTGTTATAGAAAACAAGTGCTTCCAAACTCTGACACTTAGAAAAAATAATCACCTGCGCAGACTTTCTTGACAGAAAGTAGCTCATGACATGTCTACGCTGCATTTTCATTAAACAAAAACTTTGCAGATCGAAAGAGGACATTCCAAGCTTTCTGTACAGCTGCAATGTTGCACATTTTAACGTTGTTTAATACAATCAGATCAGGACTTTTCTGTTTGGATGTATGGACTGCCAAGGCCAGAAAGTAGCTTTGTTGCCACTCAGACTGATTCAGTAGGCGTTCCCGCATAACTTCCGGGTACGAATCGTACGACGATGTCACGCGCATAACCTCCATATATATATATTAGTGATATGCCAAAAATACCTGGCCACCTGACCGAAAGCGTTGCATACACGTATACTCGATAAGTGCATGTCTAATTCAACAAACGAAAGGTTCAGCTTGGGAATATAAAGCAAATCATGTTTCACTGCCTCAATGTGAGCACAAACTCACACATAGTGACCACAGTATAATCAGCAATAATGTTGCAACAATGGTGATAATACGTAGTATACCCTTGGATATCGGAATAGAACAACTATACACTGTTGCAGAAGGAGTCGTATAGTATCAAGGTTTGCAATTTTCAGGAAATATACATACAATGGGGCGGGGGTGGGGGCGGGGGTGGGGGGGTCAGCTAAATAGAAGGAACTTGCTAAAGGTATTATGACATCTTATCTTAGTATGATAGCCATGCTGTCAACAGCTCTATGATGTAAGGCAGTGGTTCTAAAACTATTTTTTCAGGGCCGTGACCGACCCACCAAAGTAATCATATTTTGAACTGGGGACCAGTTTCAGGAACCTTGTTTTATCACACTGTCAAGAGTTGGTAAATGGAAAATAGTGCATTTATATAAGCGCGTTTTCATCCGAAGCGTTTTCCACATTTTGTGCATTACATTCACCCATCCACAGTTTCACACACACACACACACACACACATACACCGATGGCGGAGGACACCGTGCAAGGAACCAACCTGCACATCGGGAGCAATTAGGGGTTCAGTGTCTGTAGGTAGTTAGTTCCATTTGTTACAGAACACATAAGGGTCCATTTAGGAACCCAAAAGGTCTCTGGACCTCACTTTCAGAACCGCTATACAATAATGTCATTCATTCATTCATTCATTCAAACCCTTATTTATTCTCGAGAGACATTGAGGTTTCCCGTCATTTGCAGTGTCGCCGAGATACAGTACAACATAAAGTATTAAAATGATGGCCAAAATCATATTTGTCTCAAAAAAATATATAGGAGCCGTTAAGGAATGGGGGACCGTTAAATGCAGAATCGTTTAAAATCCTGAAGGATCCCATTAAACCCCATAGACCCCATAGATAACCCCATAAACCCCATTAAACCCTGAGAGTACAGAAGTCCTGATGTCACTCGTTCATCCCCTGGGGTCACAGAACTAGTTTTTCTGCAGAGAATAACATTGGGTTCATCTTATCAAAACAAATTGTATTGTCAGGTATAGGTGGCTCTGTATCGTTTTTGACTTATTGTAAACGATAGTCAGTCGCTCATATTTGATACGGTCAGTTTCTAGCGAAGACTTCACGAATTTGGCGCGGCCATTAACATTAGCGTCTTATCGCCGTCAGTCGATGCTTCATGTCCATATGAGTCAAACCGCCAGGCTGAGAGGCTCCTTTGTTTATTGTTGGAACACAGTTCTTATTTGGCACGAAAACAAACCTATGGGGATTCAGAATGGGGGGGGGGGGAGGGAACGGGACCCATGTAGGATGCATAAACGACGTCAGAACTTCGGCGCTCTACAGGCGGGACCAGAACTAGAACGGAGCATCGTTGACATACAGAGCTATAGAACGGAGCATCGTTGACATACAGAGCTATAGAACGGAGCATCGTTGACATACAGAGCTATAGAACGGAGCATCGTTGACATACAGAGCTAGAACGGAGCATCGTTGACATACAGAGCTAGAACGGAGCATCGTTGACATACAGAGCTAGAACGGAGCATCGTTGACATACAGAGCTAGAACGGAGCATCGTTGACATACAGAGCTATAGAACGGAGCATCGTTGACATACAGAGCTAGAACGGAGCATCGTTGACATACAGAGCTATAGAACGGAGCATCGTTGACATACAGAGCTAGAACGGAGCATCGTTGACATACAGAGCTATAGAACGGAGCATCGTTGACATACAGAGCTAGAACAGAGCATCGTTGACATACAGAGCTATAGAACGGAGCATCGTTGACATACAGAGCTATAGAACGGAGCATCGTTGACATACAGAGCTATAGAACGGAGCATCGTTGACATACAGAGCTATAGAACGGAGCATCGTTGACATACCCACTTTCAGTTCTTTCCCGAAGACGGTCCTCTCGCCCAGCGCCGAGCAGTTCCAGCGGCCGTGCTTGAACTGGAACTGGCACTCGTTGATGGCCATCTGCGCTCCCTCTCCGATCACGATGATGGCGTCCGGACGGCTCTGACAGATGGTCCTCTGGCGCGGCGCCAGGCCCGGGATCTTGTTGCAGATGATACTGGCTCCCAGCGCCACCACGGACGACAGGCCCCTGGCAGGAGGAGGACCCATGGAATAAAGGAAAGACAACAACATCAAATCACACGACTCATGAACCATTTTGTTAGGCAGAGTCCTAGCCTGTGATTTATGAAAGAGCACGAAAGGAGCTTGTTTACTTAAAGCAGGACGATGTAACTATTTTTGTTTTAAATTCATAGAATTGGACTGGAACAATCTACCTGTCCATATTCGTTCAATAACATCTTTTCATTTGTTTAAAACTGTGCTGTCCTCTCATCTTGAGACTACCTGTTCATGTTTGCACTAATCATCACTGTAGCAGATCCATGATGCAATGATCCATGTGTTATGTCTACGTTATGTCCATGTTATGTGAAATTTTGTTTTGTTGCAGTTTTTGTTTTGTTGTTTTGTTGTTGTTTCTTGTTTATCTAGGAATTGTATTGTTTTGTTTTGTTTCGTTTTGTCTGGTTGAATTGTTTGTAAAAAGTGTCTTTATGTATGAAGTGTATTTTGTGAATTGCGGAGCCCCTTGAAAACGAGATGGTTCATCTCAAGGGATTGTTCCTAATAAAGAATTTCAGACATCACAACATGATGAACCATTTTGTTAGGCCAAGTCCTAGCCTGTGATTTTTGAAAGAGCATGAAAGGAGCTTGATTACTTAAAGAAGGACGATGTAAATAAAATGTAATTTTGTCCAATCTGTATGGTAGACGGGTAGAGCATGTTGATACAATACAACTTAAATACAATTGGGGTTGTTATTTTGGCTCCCTGCATGCTCTTGTTTTGAGAGATTTAGATCGTGTCAAAGGTCATGTCTTAACCTAGACACGGGATCTGACCTGAAGGTCAAGATTCAATGTATCTCCTGAGCAAGCAGGCGCATGCAGGCTCTATTAGGTCAATGGTAAAAATGTCAGCACTTGCACCGGGTTCAAATCCGGTGGTGGAAGAGGAATGTTATGGAATTATGCTGTTTAAGTATTATACTTTTCCTCCCCAATATGTTGTCTTTTTTCTCTCACACACACACACACACACACACAACACACACACGCGCGCGTGCACACACACGTACACACACGATTGCACTTGCCTAGTTATCAAAAAGGAAAATGTAAATTAACATTACAAATAAATAAACATTGAATGAAAAACAAAACACATTGTTTAAATATATATTCTGTATATATATATTCTATATACAGCCAACCAGTTGAAGAAATCACAGAGTGATCGGCTTTAACCTTAATCTGAGACCATTCGTGTTTATGGAAGATGCTTCTGAGCATACCGTAACGTATTCCATTGCTAGTTTGACCGCTTCAAATACAATTTCATCTTAAATTAACCAATTGAAAATAGCCTATCAACAAGCTCGCAACACGTTGCAGCGCAACGTGTTGCGAGCTTGTAGATCGGCTATTTTCGGTGCATGCATGACATGCTTCAACAGAAGACAAAGTGGCTTCTGTGGAATCCAAATGACTGAAATCTGTCAAGGCGACTGAGAACTGTAATCTGTGTGGATGTGTGGATGACACGAGACTTTATTAGTTCAGTCATTCTCAATCTCAATTTTCAGCATTTTCAAGGAGTCGGGACCCCCAGTTTGTTAGACATTACCCCCATTAGATTCAGTTATGTTGTAGTATACCTCTGACACACATCTACACTGGAATAAATGTGTTTATTTAACCAAATGGTTTGGTATATCTGTACACTCGCATGCATGAAGAGAAAACAGTGTTGCTGCAACTATATCAACTATTGTCATATAGCGTTTGTTCTGACAATAATCTGGAAAAATGTTTTTCATTTATTTTTATATACACCTTCGGACAACAGTGTAGTAGTGGTGCAAACTTCTTTTTTTTTTAATACCGTATTGTGCCGAATATAAGACGACTCTGATTATAAGACGACCCCCATTTTTCAAGATTAATTTGTGGAAGAAGAACAATGAATGTCAAATAGTCCCCGATTATAATACGACCCCATCTTTTTGAATAATTTATTTCCATCTTATATTCAGGCCACTAGGGTATCTTATCTGCAACACATCATGATGGATCTGCTATTTTGACTATTTTTTTTTTACTTATTTTGTTTTTCCTTTTAGAAAAAGAAGGGGAAAAAACATATATTTTATGTTTTATGTTTTCACATAACCCTAACCGAGCTTTGTATTCGTTGATGCTATTTTTTAATGCTATGTTGATGAATTGAACACACATAGGACCATAATGGAAACAAGTCCCCAGGATGGCAGGATCCTTTTAGCCTTAATGTCTGGTTGTACCGAGTGTTGTTCACATCTATTTCTGACTAATACATTATTCCATCAATCTAAAAACGCCAAAGCCTACAGTTAAGAAATTAAGTGATCCATTAGACATTTTTCAGAATTAATAAATGCCTCGTTACTTTACCTCGAGTACAAATTTGCCAGAGCAACTTTCACTTGTAGTTCTAGTAATATTTGACAAAGAGCATTTATACTTTGACTCAAGTTCTGGAGTTGATACTTTGTCAATTGTCAGTGATGGACAAACTAGGAGGCAAATTAGGAGGCTACTCAACTTCAGTAGACACACAAATGTATTCTCGACCACATGGTGAACGATAGGGGTTTTCAGTGACCCCCTCGGTCAGGGGACAACTCTTCTCAAACGTTTTCTTGTCAAGGACCCCCAAATAAATACATGTGTATTAGGCCACAGACCTCCCCATCTGAAAAATGTTTTGTGCCAGGGGGAGGGACCACCCCCAGAAGAGAATATTATTTTGTATTTCCAAAAATGCTCAAAGATAGCTGATGTGACATAATCAAGTGACATTGCTATGTTTGAATAGCCAGGCTATAGGTGGATGCAGTGGTTCAAATGATTGTGATTTGTGATTAACGCATTTTGCTGGTGGGGACCCCTAGCTGGAACCCGCCGCCCCCTCCCCCCCCCCCCCCCCCCAAGGACCCCTGGGGGTCCCCTGCATCTGCTATAGCCGATCTTGCACTCATTGAGCTTGTAGATCTAATAACATCTAGAACAGGGGTGAGCTTGTAGATCTAATAACATCTAGAACAGGGGTGCCCAAAAGGTGATCTACCAGTAGATCTCAAAGCCTATACAGGTAGACCACATGACATGTCCCTAAAAATATATATAATTTTAATATATAAAAAAATGTATCTGCCATTTGAATTAAGGTGACTTGTTTGACATCAAAAGGGCATGTCAGCTCAAACCCACAAAGCAATACTTTTTCAAGAGTGTTGCGCACAAGCGTCAGTATTACAAAGTTATATACAAAAAATAAAAAATAAAAAGGTACAGTTTAAACTATTTTCAGCAATAGAATAATATATATTTTTTTGCTTGTTGAGCTGGTCATTTTGAAAGTAGCTCTCAAGTCAAAAATGTGTGGCCACCCCTGGTCTAGAACATGTTGGAATCATTTTAGGAACTTTCTTTTACACAAATCTTCTTATATGTCACTCACATTTATTTATTATTATTTATTTATCCCCCCCCCCCCCCCCCCCAGATAGGGGTCCACGGTCAATTTGGGGTCCTTACAGTTGGCACAGTCAGTTTCCTATACTGAGCAAGAGCTCTATTCATCATCTGTTGCATCATGACAATCATTACTATAGTAAATTATAAAACTCCATTCTATTGCAGTAAGTTATAGGATACATTCAATTCAAATTTCTGACTTTTTTGCCAATTGTCAGATCAATGTTTAAAGAACTTCATTCAGATGTTTTGCCAAATTATCACAAATAAATAGGATCTGGGCATATTCTGGGACGGGAGCTCATTTGACATCCCCTTAAGGGTCGTAGTTCAATGCTGCTCAAAGTTAAATTAACAATTTTATGGTGTAGGCTATAGTGTCAGATAGGCTAGGATGAGTTGCAATTACAAACATGTGTGCCCCTTCATGCTCTTTTGTATCAAGACAATTAAAAACAAATACTCGCATCTGACTTTTATATCCTTGCCTCAATTCAAGAATAAAAAAATAAAAAAGGTTTGGATGGGTTTATTGCTATAGGCCTAGAACAAAAATATTATGCCGTCAAACTTACCCGATTTTCAAATATACAATTCCAAGGCAAAGGAAGAAATGGAAAATCCATCGTCGTGTCTTCCTACTCATGGTTGAAGTGCGTTTATTGAACGGCTCTCTGGGGTTATTTTTTGTCTTAGCCTATATAGTTTATCTCTACGAGATGTTGCTGGACTCAGCTGATGTGTCCGGCCGCAGGTCAGTGCAGCGGCTGCCCCAGGTGTTTCCAGATGTGTTGATGACGACGAAGAAGAAGAAGAAGATGATGATGGTGGTGGTGTCCCCAGGACAGAGCTGAGAAGTTTGTCTCAGTCTCATTGGGTCTATGTTGTTGGCAGAATAATAATCCGTCTGGTGCAGTATCATTAGAAGGCTTTGGCTGTCGTTTTTCTCGGGAATATTCTGGAGGATCCCCTGAGGTCTTTTTCTCTATACCTTTTGTATCAGGGCGTGTTCCGCAAAAATAGGAAAAAAATAAGGAACAAAAAGACAATTTCACCCTAAAGGTAGAATACTCCGATCGCACAAAAAAAACGAGCGCAACATAAAGATATGACACACAAATATATGATTGGAATCAATGCACTTTGCAGCGCATGCACCTCGATCAAAACAAAACTACACTACAAGTTAAGATCGGCTGGAACCATTAATCCCCCTTTGCTTTCTCTCTCTCTCTCTCGTAGATCTTCTCTTTGAGACCCTCCTGTCCGTCCTGTGTTTGATGATGTGAAGACCAGACTGGAGAAGTGTGTTCCGTTGATAAACAGAAGCTGCAGTGCTGCTATGATCCTGTGCAACAAGCAGAGCTACCTACCGCCAGGTTTTATCTGTTCTGATGGAAATGCTCCTCCCACGGGACGGGGGCAGACAGGCAGACATCCTAGGAACTCCGAGAGACCGTAGGCTACGACATGTTGAGTTGAACCCTCTCACTTTAATAGTTTACAGAAATTTTAGATTAGCGTTCAAAATTAAAATAGATTAATCTTTTTTTTTTTTTTAAGGATTACAGATTTGCATTTTGTAAACAACATGTTGAGTTGAACCCTCTCACTTTAATAGTTTACATAATTGATAAATAGCTTTCAAAATTAATATAATATAATATGAATATTAAAAAAGGGATTAGGCCTACAGATTTGCATTTTGTAATTTCGATGCACTAATATTGCATCGCATTTCTCAATTAAGAGGTTGATTTGTGGCATTAATAAACACCTATTATTTTATCAGCCAAGTTCGGCAACAATTGTGCAACAACAAGAATTATGACGCTATCTTGTCTGGTTTGAGATGAAATCCAAGTCTCTACAAGAAGAGAGCCGTCATGATGGCTGCCTAACGGCGCCATCTCCTGGTGGAAGTGTGTGACTACCATGGTAAGAATTACGTGGTCGTGGATACAAATTAACTTTTTGAACTTTCATAATGATCATTCATGATGATGCAATTGAAACACAAGTTGACAGTAATGAAATGGATACGTCTGTGCAAAATAAATAATAATGCACCTTGCAGCCTTGAAGAGAGAACACATTATAGCCTAGTCAAATGTATTTATTTCAAATGCACAAGCAGACTACATGAGGTATGTATGATGGGGCGATCATCAAGTTGCTGTAGTGTAGGCCTATCATGACCCGTCTGTCAGGTTTAAACCTTTATAAAACATTAAGACAGTGGTTCTCAAACCTTTTCATGTCGAGGACCCCCAAATTGACACTTATTGGTTATTGGCCCGCAGACCCCCATTTGAAGAGATATGCCAGGGACCCCCCATAAGAGAAGATTTTTACGGCTCCAGCAGTGATTCTCAACCAGTTTAATTTCAAGGAAACCCCAGTTTGACATGCATATTAGTCTACAGACCCCCAATTTAATGGCATTTCTATCTCTGGGATCCCCAATTTATATTGTAAAATCACTGTTAATTTAAGTCTGAGATCTACAGACACATAATGGTCCAAATGGTTCCAAACTATAATTTAGCTGGGGACCCACTGGAACTCCCTCAAGGACCCCTGGGAACCCCACTTTGGGAACCACTGCATTAAGACACATACAGTGAAGGAATGCCATACAAATGTATTTTATTATCTTGTTTGACAGCCAATCATAACTTGGATAGAGAACATACAAATTGCGCAAATACAATGTAGTGATTTGCAAAACATAATTATTCGCAGTGGGAAAATAAATACATACAAATGGGGGCGACACAAAATAATCCAATATCATATGAATATAGTCTCTGTTGGGTGGAAACCTCATCATGTCCAAAACTGTTACTTTTCAGTATTCAACATTCCAAAGTAGCAGATCTACAAGCTTTGCGCAGTGTATTGAGCTTGTGGATCTGCCATTGATGCTTTGGTGTAACACTGTAGTATGAACAAGTATTAACCCACCCAAAATAAAAATATATATATATTTTTTTTAAATAAAGTTAGGACACAGCGATGCTATTTGTGTGTCACCTGGGTACCTACTACCTAGTTGAAAGATGTACAATACTGAATAGCTGGTTAACTGCTTCAGGCACATGGAAACAAGTTCAAACTCAGCCAAACAAACAGCATCATTCAGGTACAACCAAGACGTGGTTATTCTTGACAGGGACCTAACACTGACTCTGCTGTCCCCCAAACCACACTTGGGACAAGAAGAAACACCCGGTAAAATCTCAAGTAATCACAAATTAAAAAAAGAGAACCAAAACTAGTCTGGCAAATTTCCAGACCACTGGAACCCCTTTCAAGTGAATCGAGGAAACGGTGACACATACAATATTGTATACAATACATATATCATGTTTGAGGAATCATTGACGTGAAATAGTTTGAGCACCACTGACATAGAAGCATATTCTTTTTTTCTTCAGAAAACCGTTAGGATTTAGAAGACATTTTGTAGAATCTGGTCTCAGGTCTTAATGGCTTCATTCAAGATGCCAAAAAGATGAGTTTTGTGATTTTGTTCATAAATATGTTTGTATGTTTTAACATGTTTTTAGGGGCATGTCGATGTCATGCATTGACCTTATACTTAAAGTAGGATTGTTCTGGAGGAGGGGGAATATCCGTGTCCCATCCCTGGCTGCCCGGCCGTTGTGTGGGCCACGTAAAGCACCACCTAAAGAACGGTCACCGTGACCTAACAGATCAAGACATTATTGAAACATTAAAACCTTAGAGATACAAGGCAGCAATGCGTCGTCTTGCCGACCTTCTTTCAAAAAAGACAAATATGGTTACTGACCTTGACCTTATTATATGAAGAAAAAGAGGTGGCTACTACAGTGCCTACAACTGGGACTTGATTCCACTTCAGAATCAGTGGGACACCAAGGCTGCATTTTTTTTCTTCTTCTTTTAAAAAAACCCAACATTATATTTCAGATCACATACAATCATACATAGATGCTATAGAGCTCCACAGGGAAGGCAATAGATTGTATAGTTATCTTCAGAACAGGGCAAAAATCACTACCCCACAACTATACAAACTACTACCTCACACTGCATGAGCACATTCTTAGTACACGAATCACCGGAAAGTGATCATAGGTATGACAGTTTGATCTGGCCACGACCGCATGGTTCATGGGTCTTGTATGGAGCGTGTCTCATCAACACCCCAGTCTCGTGTAGCCAGACAACTATTCCACAATCTGTGAACGCTATAGTGTCTGGAACTACACCTCCTGGAATCGGAGTAAGGAGGCTGCCATTTCTGGAACTACACCTCCTGAAAGCTGAGTAAGGAAGCTGCCATTTCTGTTCACGAAAATATATTTTCCCCATTTCTGCTAAGCAGCAAGCTATAGCTATATATATATATATACACACACACAAACACAGTTTAGATGATTTCTATTTATATATTAGGATAGATTTGCGCATCTGTAAAGACGAAACGGAAGTGGGGAGGAGGCTCGACTTCCACTTTATATATTTTACTCATGCTCATGCTCAAGCTTCCGTTGCTCCAGACTGTATGACGGAAGCATTAATATTTTAATCATGATGGAGCTTCCGTTGCTCCAGACTGTACGACGGAAGCATTAATATTTTACTCATGATAGAGCTTGACTGAGATCAGTCGTAGCGACTGAGGACTTTAATCCACGGCCCCATTATGAGAATTCAAAGTTTGAGTTCTTACGACAACCCGATGTTCAACATGACCAACGGCAGCACCATGAGCCTGACATGAGGGGCAGAGCCAACATGACTGACAGCAACATCACTATGAGCGACATGAGTGGCGGGCCCAACACGACTCAATTTGGACCAATTTCATATAACATTAATTATTATTTTTTAAGGTGCGCTAGCCCCTCCTCTATTCAGATTATTTATTAGATTATATTGTTTAGATTATTATTAGATTATTTATTGTCCTAACAAACATTAAATGCCATTTTGACAATGAATGGAGAAATGACGTCATATGTAGACGAGCAAATCGGCTATTTTATTTTGTCCTAGATGAAATGAGATGAAATTCCCCATTGACAAAATCATCATAAATCATGAAGATAAGAGCGCCCCTCACTTCACACAGGTGTGATTTATTTTGTGGTACAATTCAACTTGAGGCGGTAAATGAGCGGGTTGTCAGACAGACAGACACCTCTCCAAAAAGTTGAACCGTTTTCAACTTTTTGGAGAGGTGTCCACATACATGCTGGACACCGATAGCGGCATCTATACCTAGCCCATTCTGAACGGGAACCCATTTTGGTGTTAGCATCATGTTATGCTTTAGCTATTGAAAAATAGCAGATCTACAAGCTCATAGAGCTTGTAGGTCTGCTATTTTGGATAGAGAAATGCATGGCAGATGTCTGTGGACAGCGGACATGGCCCCTTACAGATCAGCACGTTCACGAGGATTGTCAATCTGATATATCGTTAAACACTGATATATCGTTAAACACAACAGTAAAATCATATACCTCCGTTTGAGAAACCAGCGCATTGGACCGATCCGTCAAATCATGGACACGTCGAAGCGAGAAGATGTCATTGTCACTTTGAGAAAGATAGTAGGTTGAATAGTTATCTCCCAGTGTGGGTGTGACCCTAAAACTATACAACCTACTACCTCATCCCACAGCGCCGCCGCCAACGCCTCCGTCCTCTTCATGTTGGAGAGCTCCGTCCGTCAAAACCACCGACGGCCGAGGCCACCGACTCTAGAACACTAGAGACTTCTCCAGGGGGAAAACGTTTGATTATTATGCAAGCAAAATCTTAGGCCTGCCACAATCATTACTTAATCACAAGTATTTGTCTGACAATTAATCATCAACGATTTGTGTTTTTTCCCCCCTGTCAAAATAAACAAATAAAGCAAAGTGAGGTTCCCAGTTCGATTCCCGGGCATCCCCCCAGAGTTAAGTGTCGAAGTGTCCTTGAGCAAGACGCTGAACCCCCGATTGCTCCCGATGTCCATGGTGTGTGGTTTCCTCCGCCATCAGCGTATGAAATGTGTGTGAACGTAATGCATTGGATAAAAAGCGCTATATGAATGCACCATTCAATGACGGAAGCAGAGGCCCCTTAGCTCCTTGGTCACTGTGGCCTCGACCTCGACAAAGGAGTTCATTCGAGCACGCTCCTCAGCCTGGGGAAGCCTGGGGGGTGGGGGGAGAGGGCATAATAATTTACGACCTCCTAACCACCCAGTCAGAGCTCCTCCTCTCAGCACTGGTGACATCGATCGAGTCCCTTTGTGCTGATGTAGGACATCCCAAAAACAAATTGGGGAAAATGTGAGCACATCCACAGCGACGACCTGAGATCACTCCACACCAGCTGTGTCAATCACTCCGTCAATGTTCTCAGTCGTATTGGTCATGGGGAAGACCGTCCTGACTTGGGGGTCGTCCTCCACCTTCATCCAGCCTTGAAGAGTCTACGGCATCTTCTCCATGATAAGGAAAAGTCTGAGCCAGGAATTCCACATGGATTCTTTGCTCCATGTTTGTGCCACCACTCCAGTTCTGTGACAGAGTGTAACAGAAGTGTGCTAGCTACACAACAGCCTGGAACAGAAGCACAGAGTGAGAGAAGTGAACAATATTATAGGGAAATGGTGGAGATGTTGCGCAACACATTGTCATAAACGGTTACTCGATTTGCATAGTCATGCGAGCGTGGCTGCCAGTCTTGTATCTTTATTGTCACCTTGTGCCTCATATAGAAGATGCAAGGTGTGATTTTTGAGGGGCGCTAGCCCCTCCTACAGGTTTAATGTTTGTGAAGGGAAAATGTACATCATCTTGTCCCTAACACAAACATTAAAATACCATTAACAATAAAGATAATTTAATGTTTGTTTTGTCACCGTTTGTTTTAACATCACCATTACATCACCTAATCATAGCAACATGAGTTGCTATGATTGCGCCCCTCACTTCACACGGGTGTGATTTTTTTATTAAACAAACGCTTTGCAGATTGAAAGAGGACAATTACAGCTGCAGTGTTGGTGAGTTTAACGTCGTTTAATATTACTAAGCAGATATGAATTTCCTATTTGGACGAATAAGCTGTCAATGAATGGAGGGAGGGTGTACAAATGGACCCTGGCTTGCGGGCCCATTTGCACACTCTAAAAATGAACAGTTCGAGAACCACTGCAGCGATAAATGGAATATCAGCCATTCTAGGACTAGCCTCTTTAGCTAGCTTTGTTTTCGTCAGGTCAGCAGCGAGCTTACCACCACGGACACATAATATATAATGGCTCTAAATGGCACAGATACGCCGTTCAATGTCACTTTTTTACCTGGCCATTTTAAAGCCGCATTAACGGCCAGCATAAAAACGTATTTAAAACGAACGTAAGCTAGCCGTGGAGGCTAACGACATTAGCATGAATGCAGCATGTTGGTTCCTCCAACGACGTGCCGCTTTCTTTGCGGGAGGGGGGGGGACGCAGAAATGAATGGCGCACATGCACTAGACTAGGGCGTGTTGCGCTCACCATTGTTTCCCCGGCCGTTGTTTGCATGAAGTTAAACCCTGGAAATGATGTTTATTTTGAACCCACCTGACAGTGTGTGTGTCGTGTCGGAATGTCCTCCTCCTTCTTCTTCGTCTGTCTGTCTGCAACTCTGCATCATTCTTCTTCTTCTATGCTAATAATTCGTGACGCATCATAGAGGTGGAGGAGGCGTATCTTATTACTGCCATCTACTGACTCGGGAGGGTGACTCCATCATCCCACAGTCCAAAGTACCCCAAACACATTGTCCACATAATATAGAATAGCTCTTCTTATCAAAGCAAAGGGGTTAATATAAATAATAATAATGGATTGCTTACTCAAAGCACTTACAATGGTCTATTCATTCATAGTTTTCATACATTATTTGGGAGGTGAAGTGGTCGAACAGTCAACACCAGCGTCCTCACTTCCCACACATTCACGCACGCACACACACCAATGGTGGCAATCACTGGAGGCAATGTGGTGTCCAGTGTCTTGGACAAGAGCACTTCGACATGGGGACAGGAGGAGCCGTGGTTCGAACCGCCGAACCCTGGATCATTGAACGACCTGCTCTACCCCCTGATCGAGCCACAGCCTCCCCAGGGTTCCCATGTTGCCCCTCAAATTGCTCTTCTTCCATCCATACAGGTTTCGTTGATGTGGTTCTGGTAGCTGTCCATGAGCTGGGACACAGCAGGCCCACAGCCTGGGTCTGGACCACCCCCCAAAGACCCATCGGCCATCATCATCTATCCCTCCAACCAGGGGCGACAGGTTCCTATAACGGCAGTGGGTGCGTACCATTTAACGTACGAGGAAAGTGTTTCTCCTTACAGCTGCACGGCTGATGAACTCGTTGGCTATAACATCCATGTCCAATTCCTGCACCATGTCGCTGTGACAGTTTCTCAGAACAAGGTGATTGAGTCTTGCTTGTCCCATTGTGGATCGCAAATATTAGCATTTGAATGCCCATGGGCGGCGGCCCAACACCTATCTTGGCCCAAGCGCCCCCAACCCCCCGTAAAGGTATGTGACTACGTGCATGACAACATGACCACCTGGGAAGAGACATTTCAGTGGACAGTGGGTGCATATACTGCATATTGATATTGACTTATTATTTTGCCTGTGGGTGCTTCTGCTCCTGAGCACCCGCGGAGTTGACGCCGTTGCCTCCAACCACCGGATGCTGGAGACTGAGGACTTCCAGCTGCCTGCAGATGATCGCCATGGGATTCAACAGATAGAGGTGAGTGGAAATGGTTAAAGAAACGCTTGGTCATGTTGTAGCTTTGTTAGCTGCAGTAGAAGTCCTCGGTGTAAGGGTTAATTGACAACCCCTCAGGGTTGTGAGTTTGTAGATCTGCTATTTTCTGCTAATGTTCCCAATCCCCATCACTCAAAGATTTGGTGGACCCCTTGTAGTAGCTCCGAGGACCCCCATAGGGGTCCCGGACCCCCAGTTGAAGAGCCCCTGGTCTATGCAAATTATAATTATTATAAGAAATTATAAGAAACCAACACACTGTCCAATTAATTCATAATGACATAACGAGATAACAGGTGTAGTGACCAGATGGGAACCGCAAGGTTCCCAGTTCAATCCCTGTGGGCTCCCCCAGAGTTCATGTCGAAGCAAGAATCTGAACCCCTAATTGCTTCCGATGTGCAGGTTGGTGTTTCCTCCACCATCGGTGTGTGAATGGGTGAATGTAACGCACAATCTATGTAAAGCGCCTTGAATAAAAACACTATATAAATGCACCATTTACCATTTAACCAGATATTATCCTGATAATATGCTGATAATAATACACTATGCTTTATGGCCACTGCCACTGCTATGCCCTATACATGAGGTCCCCATACTGTACACAGAAATACATCCTATCGACGGGTATGTTGTTTAATGCCGCGGTGGCTCTAATACCAAACAAAATCTTTTTCTAATTAAAAACCAATAAATCTTTTTAACCATATTACTTCCTCGTGAGGAGGACCAGAAAAATGGTCCTCACAATGTCTATTTCTCATATTCTACTAACCCATACCTGTGTGAGGACATTTGGACACGCTCGCATGCACGCACACACACACATGCAACACATGCAAATTCATACTTTTTGTGAATGTCTAACTCTAATCCAGGGTTGGGCAACTGGCGGCCTCCACCTTCACTTAATGTGGCCCGCATGTTAATATCAGAATACTGATACAGTATTGATTTCAGCTGTTTCAATTCCAAACATACAAACATGACCTGGTCTTTGTTGTGTCCAATGTAATTTGATTTAGTTTGTCAAGTTAACATAACTAACAATGCATTTGAAATTAAATAAAAAGGTTATTTTTCAGGATTCCAATTAAAAAAATATTCAGGATTTAAATTCAAATATAGCAAGCTCAAAATATAGCAAGCTCAAAACGTGTCGCACTGCGACGTGTTTTGAGCTTGTAGATCAGCTATTTTTGCTATGACAGTGGCCCTCTGGAGTGAGTGTGGAATCTCAAAGTTGCCCACCTCTCTAGTCAATGTAGCACCAGTGTCTTTAGGAAGAGTTCTGCAATGACATATTCACACCACTAGAGTCCGCTGCACTCTTAAAATCTTGGAGTTGTCAGGATTCTTCATGGATTTCTGGGGGAGGTTGGTGCTATTACTCACATATGTTTTGAACACTGAGGCCCCTTTTCCACCGTTGGGCGGTTCTTTTTGGTTCTTAGTCCATGTCAGGCCAGTCAGCCAGAGCTCCAAAATTGGAACGTTAATTATTAATTGAGTGTGCAAAACATACCTATATTAAATTGTTATCACAGTGAAACTTCCCCAGTTGATTACTTACACAAAGACAATGATTTATTGTTTTACAAATCTTAAATTTAAAAATATGCAAATTAGGCATTATATAGGAAAATATGCAAAAAGAAAAAAAAAAAAAAAAAAGCTACTACTGTGGAAGGGTTATATCACATATTAATTTACTTATATTGATCCTATAAACAATTTAATATAGGTGTGGTTTTTCCCACTCAATTCTCCAAGGTCTGGCTCATGAACTAAAAACTGGTTCTGAACTTAACCGGTTCCCGACCGGTGGAAAGGGGGTCACAGTGTGGGTTAGAGAACAGAACGGACACATACATTCCTAATTATTGTAATAATAATCTCCCCTATAACTCCATTTATAGAAACTACTAGGTTCTTCTTGGCACACCTACATATAATAACCCATTATATGAGGCCGATTCTACAAATGCCTTCTAAATCAGTAGACCCCCCCCCAGACATCTAAATGTGAGCTTGTATGCGTCTGGTTTCCTATACACTAGCGCCTCCCCCTGGTCAGCTGGGGTGTCTGCATGGAGGGGAAAGGAAAGGAACTGGTTGGACTATCGTGTTCCTTCCTTCCTACCGGGAATTGTATTTATTTAGTGCGACAATATAGGTCGCAGATTACTTACTCTGATTACTATGAATATCTGCAAAACCTGTCAGTCATGTCCGTCCGTCACGCCTCCATATAATGGGTGTCAGTCCGTCTCACATCGTGACACGTCATGCCACCATATATGGCCGTCAGTCCGTCACGCCTCTTGACACGCTCCATATGAAGATCACGACACTGACAACATCCAACCCTGGATACTGGATATAGCCATACAAGGAGAAGACTGGATCATCACCTAGATCTGCATATACATGGAGCCGGCCAGAAACTCTACATGACTACATCTGACCTCAAACCTCAAACCCTTAGATCTCCATATATGGAGCTGACCTGTTCTGACATTCCATATGTTGATCCTACCCCAGCCGTCCTTCCGGTCTCTTCTAGGTCTCCCTTTTGACTGATACCTGCATCAAACTCTACACAGGGCCGCCCTAAAGTTATTAGCGCAGCCGATAAGGCCCGGCCCTACCTGGGCTGGCCCGAGGCCCCACCTGGCCTTACTAATTAGTAATTAGCACATTCTTTTTACCCAAAAACGTCAATAAAAAAGGTCCATATAGGCATTCCCCGGCCATGTAGTTTCAGAGCCCTCAGGGCGTCTTATATAATACTGGTTTATTACATTTTATCATTTTATATTTGTTGTGGTATAGGCATATCAATGCAATTAGACCATTATTATAATTTGTTTTTAATCCATGAAGATTTTAGGTTCTGTTTTGGGTTGGGGGGGGGGGGTCTTTTGATTGATTGATTGAAAACTTTATTTCAGACACAATGGGTCCATACAAACAACAGGGAAAAACAAGACAGTAAAAACAAAACAAAAACAAAACAACAACTCAGAGATAGCCTGTGTATCAGGCTATTTTCACTCCAGACAGTCCTTGTCAATTAAAAACATAAACATTGCCTCCAGTGTTTCCAGAAACATTAGGAAAAGACTGTATCACTCTGAGTGATCCCTGTTAAGGCCATAATTAATACATTATTTGATTCCCTCAGTCTACACATGAATCTAAACATAATAATAGGCCTAATTAAAAACCGAATCTGATTCTGACCCACTGGCATTGCTGGCCTAGGGGAACCACTCCTCAGCTCCTCTACAGTCAATATACATTAGGGGGGGGGGGGGGGGGGGGGGCTGAGGCTCAGGGTGGGTGACGGTGAGGCAGGTGGCTGACTTTACTACCATCTAGGGGTCAGGTGCTGCAATCGCACTTTGCCGTTTATTGTGTGTGTGTGTGTGTGTGTGTGTGTGTGTGTGTGTGTGTGTGTGTGTGTGTGTGTGTGTGTGTGTGTGTGTGTGTGTGTGTGTGTGTGTGTGTGTGTGTGTGTGTGTGTGTGTGTGTGTGTGTGTGTGTGTGTGTGTGTGTGTGTGTGTGTGTGTGTGAGAGAGAGAGAGAGAGAGAGAGCACAGGGAGTCGACTCGACATTCCTGCAGTGCGTACGGATCGTGTCCTGTCCTCAGTCTAAATAAAACACACTATCAGTCAGTAGCCTGTACACACAGTCAGTCACACTGCGATTCATAATGTGACAGACATTATGACATAACATTGAGACAAGAAGGAGTCATGCACCGGCCTTGACTGATACACAACAAAAACCCTTAAGTTGTAACGAAAACGAAACAGGGAGCTCATATAGCTGTTTTGCAAAATAGCCCCTTTTCTTTTTCTTTTGCACAGTGCAGTTTTAAAGTTGTAGACCTCGTGAAAAGCTTAATTAAACCACGATTGGCTCTATTTTTCGTATACTGTTTTCGACCAAACCTGCCCCGTCCGTCGACCAGTTTTATAATCTAAAACATATTTTAAGGAAGGAAAAAAACCCCACCTCGCGACTCGACCTCAATAACACAGCTAAGGACTTTGAATAAAAATGGACTTGACGCCTCTGTTTTTCTTTCTTCGAGCTGACTGTTAATATATAGAGTCGAACAGAGCCTTGATCATTTCTTTCTTATCTCGTATGTTGTTTCTATTGTTACAATGTGCTAAAGCACTGTGTGATATTGTCGGGGGGATTAGCCTATAAGCAGCAGTATCATCTAGCCGACACATCGTCGAAGTAAAGCGACAAAACCTGTTCCAGGGAACGGATTAGGCTACTCTATAGCTAACGTTTTCCAGCGTTTTAATACTAAACTAAAATGCTTTTGCAATAGGTTTAATATTTCATCCGGGGTCCTGCATTTCTTTTCTCCCTATACCCTATAGGCCTATAGACCCGGCCGGCCCGGCGACTTTGTGTGATTCATGATTTTATTTAATTTAAGACATGCGGTGACAGCGCCGAAATGGCATTGCATCATGTACAATTATCACTAGGATGTTGTTTTAAAGCGATTTAATACAAGTGGTGGTCCATTCATTGTTTTTTTCCCATTCATTGTCGTTTCGCATTTCATTTTTAGAAATTACTTCTAGGCTGTTAACGTATAGCGGGTGAATGAAATGAAACCATATAGGCCAATATTATACTCTGGCCATCCACGGCTTTAAAAGACAACAGAAATAAGAATTCCAGTCTTCTACACTTCTGTCCAGACTCCAGAGAGAGAACGTAACCTACTTGTCGAAAGTGCATCTGCAATAAATGTATTCTAGTTCAACATTAACAAAGTGTTGAATCCACGGGGGGAAATTAACCTCCCCCTAGACTCATATTCGGGACACAAATCATTGATCATTCCCTTTTTTGGAATAAATAGCTAAATAGAAAGTGGACACGAATCACACGATCAATATTTTCCACACTCCGCGCATTGGGGGCTAATTTATAAAATGTTATTGTTGTGCGCGTGTTGCAAGACACACACACACACACACACACACACACACACACACACACACAGTCACACACACACACACACACACACACACACACACACACACACAAACACGGTCACACACACACACGCACACACACACAGCCAGGCGGCGGCAGAACATGCGCAGTGGCGGTTTGTGCCATATTGGAATGAGGTCGTGCAAACTGAACTGAGCTACAGAGCAGGCGGAAAGAAAGCCGACGGACCCCAGAAAAGACACTTGGAAAACTATTTTACGGGTAAGTCGAGCATCCTGCGACTCAACATTCACATGCAGGGCGACGCGGGCCAGCGATCCGTGGAGGTGTTTGGTCATTTGCTTTTTATTTGGGCTTTTTTCCCGTCTCTAAAAAAAAAAAAGAGAAAAAAAAGATGACTCGGGATCTCTCGGGTCTCTTATAACGCAACGCTCGCTAGCTTTCTCTCTATTCAAGCCGTGACGTTGAAACACGCTAACTTGACTTGATCACAAGAGGCGTCTTTTAGCATACATACACGCATGCGGCTGTGCCCCCCCCAACCAACGCGCACCTTTTTGGAGGACACATGTAGGCCTGTTTGATAAGACGTGGTCATCATAATCGCATGATGATCATGAAATGATATAATCGCACTTGCTCAGTGTTGAAAGTTAAGACCATGATGCACGTAGTCTCTCTCTCTCCCTCTCTCTCTCTCTCTCTGCAAAGCCGCGGCCGTCATCTCTGCTTCATGCTGAATGATATGAATGCTGCGGTGCGGTTATTATTATTTATAAGATTTGATAGCTGTCGCTTTATACCGAAAAGAACAGATTCCGCAAGAGAGCTTTTCTTGCTCCCATGCACCGGGGCCGGCGATCGAGCGACGCCCGTCAATATAGCTGGCTACAACGGTTTTGTGTAGTCATTTTAAGGAAAACAATCTACGCGGAAAGCCGTGACAGATCGTGTAGCCTACATGAATTCCTTTTCTGTGTAGGCTATTTAATTTAATTTAGATGTGATGGTCTTACACAATGAAGGTTGCAGGATCGGCTCTCGAAAACAATAACCAAACCAACCAACCGTGCAACTTAATATTTTTTTTTTAATTCACACATTTTTTTTTTACCAGAGCATATATTGACTCATTTCCACACTCACTGGCTTGTTGTAATATTAGCAACCAACCCGTTCTCTTCTTCGGGTCCAACTTCCCCTATTGTGCAACTTGAGTGATCCTCCTGGCTGGCACCGAGCGGCACCGTTGTACGGACGGAGTATAGTTCGGTCGACATGCATCCTTTTTTGATTGATTTATTGAAATATTTATTAACAGTTTGTAGAATTACAGTACATTTCAAGCACAAACTCAATACAAAGACTGTTAACTGTGAGTGGACGACCCAATTAAGCATTACACTTGTTTACAACAGGGTCCACATTGTTCAATTCATCACTCTCTTCACTCACTCTCACTGACGCGCCAAAGAGACCCCAGCCCAGCAGCAGGTTCTGAACCAGGTTCTGAACAGGTTCTGAACCTTTTGACATGGATTCAGGACCCCCTGTAACCCCCATCTGAAAATATGTAGTGCCATGATGTGACCCAAGATTTGTGCTGTAATATGTTTTTTTTTGCTCCCAAGATTGTAATTTATTTATTATTATTTTAAGCAGATTTCCATTTAAGCTCTCGATTTTGCTGGGAACCTCCTCAAGGACCCCCGGCCAGGGGTCCCCGCCAGACCACTTAAACCCCAGCATCCGTATAGTTCCGTATGGTGGGGAAAGGTTTGGCTGTTGACATTGGACACATTTAGTTATGCCAGGGTTTTGTAGTAGCAGTGGAATCACTGCAGTTTGACGTTGAGTTCCATTGCCAGCCTTTTGTTGTCGGGAAGCCCATTCTCTAATATTAATACTTGATTTATTACAATGTACAAGAACCCGGCTGCTGCTTCTAACAATAGAAACAACTCATGATAGTGTTTGCTCATTTATGAAATGTCACTTAATCTCAAACCGTGCGACATTTACAATGGTGACATTAAAACCTTTTACTGTACGTCATGCATACAACTATAGCATTCTTGTGTTATCAATGCCCCTGCAGGTCAAATCATGACTGAACGTACAGTTGATATAATATTATTCTTCTATTGCCTTGTTTGCACTTCTTAACCACCATCCATTTCGATCATATATAGCATTTCCTGCGGGTGCAAAATGTGGTTCAATAGTGAATGCTCAGCAGCTTTGCCAAATACGATGTGATCCAATATACACAGTGTGCAGTGTGCAAAAACACTCATTGGGCTAAAAACGGCCAATGCCGTCATCACAAATTGATGATGTCAGCACATTTGGGCAAATGGGCATGGCCGTTTTAAGCCCAATGAGTGTTTTGCTTTGCAAAACTAATGCTTGGAATAGATTCAGCATCATGAAAACCCCCTAGTTTGACACGTCACATGCTACATAAAGCATGATGAAATGTTGAATATTTTGCCTTCTATAGGTTGTTAATGGTATTAATGGTATGGACACATATTATGCCAATTATGAAAACTTCTCAACATATGCAAGTTAGCATCCGGCAGTTTCTACATGCTGGGGACCCATACTAAACATTTATAACATCAGTTTCTACATGCTGGGGACCCATACTAAACATTTATAACATCAGTTTCTACATGCTGGGGACCCATACTAAACATTTATAACATCAGTTTCTACATGCTGGGGACCCATACTAAACATTTATAACATCAGTTTCTACATGCTGGGGACCCATACTAAACATTTATAACATCAGTTTCTACATGCTGGGGACCCATACTAAACATTTACAACATCAGTTTCTACATGCTGGGGACCCATACTAAACATTTATAACATCAGTTTCTACATGCTGGGGACCCATACTAAAAGTTTCTAACATAAAACGTTGGTGTACTCAGCATGTCCGGGTTAATTTTTTGGCTACTAGGCTATATAGCATTATATGCTGAGTTAGTGAGTTGAACCCGGTTTCCTGCGAAAGTGCTGCATTTTTCAGAGCCAGCCTGCTCGCTCGGGGGATAAATTGAATCTTGACCATCAGGTCAAAATGTGTGTGAGATCCAGTATAGATAGGTGAGACGTGATATTTGTGATTCGCACACATAACGTTGAAACCTCACATTAGTGTGTTTGTAAATGAACGCCTGTGCCTACTTGATCACACTACAGCATCACAAAAGCTTATCTGCGTAATGTTTTTGAATCCTGAAAAGTATTCCGTTATATGGACATATATGAGGTTTCCACTTTCCACCCCCGACATAGATGATAGTAGGTAGCCCTTCTTTTTCAAGTTCCATCATTGCAGCTACTATAGTCTAGCTGGTGATGCAGAGAGACAGAGAGGAGAGCTGATGGAAGAAGCTGTGGCTTGTGTTGTGTGTGAACCCATTCTATGAAAGAGGGAAGTTGTGTCTTGTGTGTGTGTGTGTGTGTGTGTGTGTGTGTGTGTGTGTGTGTGTGTGTGTGTGTGTGTGTGTGTGTGTGTGTGTGCGTGTGCGTGTGCGTGTGCGTGCGTGCGTGCGTGAGAGACTGTGTGTGTGTGTGTGTGTGTAGCCTCTGTTCTGTGCAGTCAGTGGAGCAATAGCAGACAGCTTATGCAGCAAGAAGTATTCCAGGAAATCTCCAAAGCTCATTGCCAGAAATTTCAAAAGAAAGGTCTCAATACATACCCCGGAATGACGTGTGTGTGCCGAACAAACTACTACTGAAAATGTATTTGTTTTGGGTTTGTTAATCCTTTTTAACCAAAACATATCACTTAACCCTGCCTCTAAATATCAATAGTTATGCTGTTGGAATTGTATCCAAGCAGATAGTAACAAAAGTGTTGTTGGTAGATTGTAGACACAACTCCAAAGTTGTGTGGTGGTTAAAATGTATAATATTGGCCTGAAGATAAGGATCAATGTGTTGTTATACTAATACAACATCCCTCCCAACCTGGAGGGCCTCTGGAAATGCCTCCAAGTTGCTCTTTTCATCGACGCTTATGTTTGGGAGTCTGACCCCCCCCCCCCCCCCCACCCCCCAACACGCACACGCACACACACAACACAATGAGAGGAGCAGATGTCCCCAGAAGTATAGTAGAATATGATAAATTTGACATAGTTGGGAGGACCATTTAACTGGTCCTCACAAGGAAGAACATGTTAAAATATTTTTCAGAGATGTGTTTACAACAAGACATTTAGAGGTTAGCTTTAGGGGTTGAAATTAGAGTTAAACAACAACTTTATATACTAAAGAGTAAAGCCACACCAGAAGGTCTCCATGCAACTCCATGCATCGGTGTGATTTGTTTTGTTGCAAGGAGTTGCGAGTATAGTTGCAAGGAGTTGCAGCATGCAGGATGTGGCTTGGGCCATAGTGTCATGCACCTCAAAATAGCCGAATTCCAAGTTTGCGGTGCATTGTGTGAGCTTGTAGATCAGATCTTGCGACTTCAGTTTTCACTGTAAAAACTTGAATGAAATTGCGAAAATGACATTAATAAAATCACTGATGCCCTCACAAGCAATACACTTTTCCGTGCGAGTGGATGTTTTAACTGTTTTTGTTTAATACGAAATGGAGAAAAGGAAGAGACGGAGTCAGGGGGCGACGGAGTCAGGGGGCGACGGAGGCGGGGAGTCTCGGGGTCGAGGGTGATCCCCAGAGGAGCGTGGGGGTCGCGGCGGCCGGCCGGTGGTCATAAGGGTGTGTGTGTGACAGCGGCCCGTCTTTAATGGAGACGTCAGATGTGACAAAAGGCCTTGACAGGCCAGCTGAATGGAGGTGCCGTGACAGAGCAGCTCCCCTCGGCATCCCCATACACCACGCTCATCACTATTGTCATCATCTCCCATCGCTCTGGCCCTCTTCACTATTATACACGCCCTCTCTCTCTCTCTCTCTCTCTCTCTCTCTCTCTCTCTCTCTCTCTCTCTCTCTCTCTCTCTCTCTCTCGTTGCGTTAGTTTGTTCCATGGCTTCATTGGTGTGGTGATCTGTTTAGACACCAGACAGATGCCAGGTTTTGGTGTTGTTTATCTGGCATCCTAGTAGTCTTTGCACTAAACTGCACATGTTGTATTTTCAATACGGTGACGATAAACATCTTGTCTTTATTTTATTCATCTTTTATTTTTGAGGCCCCTCCTATATTCAGCTATTAGTGTAGATTTCCGTACTACACAGACATTAAATTCCCATTGACATTGAATGGAGAATTCTACGTCATAGTGTCTGAGCAAATAGACATGTTATGTCATAATGATTGTAGGATGATACGAGCGCCCCTCACTTGACTTCACACAGGTGTGATTATTTTGCACTGATTACTTGACCATTTTCTTTTGTTGATTGGGGTTTAACTTGCCCTCCATAAAGAGAGATTTTCCGAAACATGCGTGTGTCAGCCTTTGACAGCCATTGTCACACTTATAGGATTGAATTATTCCTCAAACGGTATTTATTTTGATATCTTTGTCCATTACAGCGATATAGTAAATTCCTGAGTGTTATTGAAGTCTGAAATTCTTTATTAGGAACAATCCCTTGAGATTCACAAAATACACTTCATACATAAAGACACTTTTTTACAAACAATTCAACCAGACAAAACAAGACAAAACAATACAATTCCTAGATAAACAAGAAACAAACAACAACAAAACAAAAACTGCAATAAAACAACATTTCACATAACATGGACATAACGTAGACATAACACATGGATCATTGCATCATGGATCTGCTACAGTGATGATTAGTGAAAACATGAACAGGTAGTCTCAAGATGAGAGGACAGCACAGTTTTAAACAAATGAAAATATGTTATTGAACGAATATGGACAGGTAGATTGTTCCAGTCACAAGGAGCTTTGAACATAAATGATTTTTTGCCAACTGATGTGGGTATATTGAAGTAAACCTGTGAGCAATGTCTAAGTTGATGTGTAGAAGTGTATGGTATCATAAGCTGTTTCAATGAATACATTTAAAGATGAACTGCAGCCAGTGCTGCTGTCTTCTTGAGGTGGGAGATGCATGGTAAATTGAGATTTTCGTACAAGGTACAGTGGTGGGTCAAATATGGGCAGTCAAGGACAAATCTGCAAGACTTACCACACTTATTCAGATTCTGTTGCCATTCTCACGTAATTGTCATTTAGGTCCACTGGGCCATAATACCCCCAGTCTCATGCATATGGAACGTAGTTATTATATGGCACAATGGACCTAAATGACACAAACTAGACTTGAGAACTCCTGACTTGCATTTTGACCAAGTGTGGTACGTTTTGTGTAATTCCTGGGGTGTTTTAACAACCATGAATAGGCTGATAATGGGGGATTTAGGATTTATTAACCCAATTTGGGGCGGGAACCCCTTTTGGTGTTAGCATTACGTTATGCTTTAGGTATTGAAAAATAGCAGATCTACAAGCTCATAGCGCGCCACCGAGTGGCTTGTTGGTCTGCTATTTAAAAAAAAACGACTGACATAGAAACATAGCTTTTTCAGAAAACTATCAGGATGTTAGATGTAGAAGACATTTTTAGAATCTGATCTCAGGTCAAAATGGGTTAAAACCTATGTATTGGTGACAATTCTCAATTCTGACAAACGACCCAGGTGGAAACCGGTCCAAAACGGTCAATTCACAAAAGCATCAAAAAGCAGATCCACAAGCTTGAGACGTGCCGCTTTGCACTGCACTTGGAGCTTGTAGATCTTCTCCTTTTGATACTGTTCTGTGTGATGCTATAGTATGAAGTAGGGTGTTCATTTACGAAGTTAAAATGTGGACTTACTGTAGTAAGAGATTTCTGATCGACAACAATTATTAGCATCGTAGGTTTTTCAGAAAACTGTAGAATCCGCCTCGGGTCTTAATGTGTTAAAAATGATGGCTGCGGGCAGTGTTGTTTTCATCAACTAAAACTTTTTCCACTGTCGAAAACTAAATGGAAACTAAATGAAAACTAAGCTATGATGACTAAAAGTGAGATTAAATATACTGACAATTTCGTCAACAAATAAAAACTAAAATGTTAGGAAGGGACTAGTGGACAAGAGATCCACGATAAGTCATTGTACAATTAGTTGCATGCTGAAGATAGCCGATCTACAAGCTCAGCGACGAGTTTTAAGCTTGTAGATCGGCTATTTTCAGCAAGTGAAAAAAATTGTCATTACAGCGACATCAACGCCCACCAAAACACATTTTAGTCGACTAAATCTACAGTTGATTTAGTCCACTTAAATCTTATGAAACTATTCAAGAGACTATGATTAAAACTAAAATAAAAATCTGCTGCCAAAAACAACACGTTGCAGATATTAACATGGTCTAATTACTCACTCACTCTGGTGGTAAATGTTGCCTCTAATGAATGATGGATATAACGCGCCGTGCCATTTTCTCATTGTATTCACTGCTTCACATCTTCTCTATTGATTCAAGTCCGGGAACGGAGGGTTTGGTTAGAATATTAATGCCATGGGTGGCAGCTTTTATCTCTTGGGCTGTTAAACCATTCTGACCTGAGATCAGATTCTACAAATGTCTTCTACATCCTGACAGTTTTCTGAAAAAAGCTATGTTTCTATGTCAGTCGTTCTTCGATTTTTCAAAAATAGCAGACCTACAAGCTCGTAGCACGCCACTCGGTGGCGCGCTATGAGCTTGTAGATCTGCTATTTTTCAATAGCTAAAGCATGACATGATGCTAACACCAAAAGGGGTTCCCGCCCAAAATGGGCGGGATTATTTGGTGGTTTAAGGATTATGTTATACCGTAGCTATTGAAAAATAGCAAATCTACAAGCTCATAGCTACGAGCTTGTAGGTCTGCTATTTCTTTTTAATCCCGAAAATGTGGTGCAAATCTTTAAATATATATTCTTTCAGAGTGAACGTTTTTTAACTCAAAACCTTGCTTCTGGGGAGTCCCTGGAACAACATATTTTCAGATCGGGGTCGGTGGCCAATTTCATAAAATGACTGGGGTCCTTGACATGAAATAGTTTGAGAACCACTAATATAGAAACATGAGGTTTTTCAGAAAACTGTCAGGATGTTGAAGACATTTGTAGAATCAAACTTCTAGGTCTAAATGGGTTAAGATTACGTTTATTTAAAAAAAGAGCAGACAGAATTTTGCTTTGGGAATTTGGTATGGCTTCATAATAAATAATAATGATTGAACGTTCATATTCATTTCGTGTTTCAGACGAGACGAGATCTATTAAACATCTTTCATTTGTAAAAAAAAAACTTGGGAATGTATCAAATTCAATTCAATTTGAGTTTATTTCTTTGCCTTCGTTTTCTTGTTTTCTTGTCCAAATTGGGAAGAGTCCCTTAACAATGTGAAACAAAGTTTCACTAGTATAGTGAGTTTCACTAGTATAGTGTCTTCTGAAACAGAGTTTCACTAGTATAGTGTCTTCTGAAACAGAGTTTCACTATAGTGAAACAGAGTTTCACCAGTATAGTGTCTTCTGAAACAGAGTTTCACTAGTATAGTGTCTTCTGAAACAGAGTTTTACTAGTATAGTGTCTTCTGTCAAACTGTCCCTAGTGATGGAAAGAAAACGTACATTTCTCTCTTCTGTGTTTAGCCCATTTAGACCTGAGGACGAACAAATGCCTTCTGAATCCTGACAGTTTTCTGAAAAACCCATTTTCTATGTCAGTGGTTCTCAAACATTCAAGGAACCCCAAAAATATATATAATTGGCCGCCGACCCCCGTCTGAACACATGTTGTTCCAGGGACCTTCCAGAAACAAAGATATGTGTTAGAAATGTACGAATGTAAGAATATATATTCAAAGGATTGTGCCACATTTTCAGGATTCTTTCAAAAATAGCAGATCTACAAGCTCATAGCGCGGCACCGAGTGCCGCACTATGAGCTTGTAGATCTGCTATTTTGAAATAGCTAAAGCATAACATAATGCTTAAAACACCAAAAAGGGTTCCGCCCAAAATGTTATTACTGTAGTTCTCCTGTCAAGTGTTGCCTGCTGCAAGAGGGTTGGTTGTTGCATCAATTGTTCACTTATCTTCCCTAGAAAATAATCTACCTTTCTCCCTTGTTCCTCCCTCAGAGCTTCCAGGCGTGGCCGAACCGTTAGAGGGGGAGGGGGTGCCAATATGAAACAGGAGTCACTGGAGTCTGGTAAGATATACATTTAATAACGTAGGGCAGAAAGCTCTTATCTGCATAGAGAGTTTCTGTGTTTGTTGTCCCCCCCTCCCTCGCAACGGCTACTACATGATCATACACAGAGTAGGGCTTTAAGCAACTAGTCGACTATTCAACTATAGTCGACTATTCAACTAGTCGACTATTCAACTAGTCGACTATTCAACTATAGTCGACTATTCAACTAGTCGACTATTCAACTAGTCGACTATTCAACTATAGTCGACTATTCAACTAGTCGACTATTCAACTAGTCGACTATTCAACTAGTCGACTATTCAACTAGTCGACTGGTAAATCCACTAGTCGACCTTGTTGTGGTAGTTGACTAGTTGATAAGAAAAAAAAGGAGAAAAAAAAGTTTTTATTTTATTTATTTTTTCTCCCCGTTTTTGTAGGCCTCAAAATCAGCTAGAATGCTAGATTATATTTATAGTCACCAATGTACACAGTTTTTAAATGTAAATGTACAACTATTATTAACCCCCCCCCCCCCCCCCTTTTTTTCACGTAATAGGTAGGCCTAGTTAAACAACTAGTCGACTATAGTCACATAGTAAACTAGGCAACTATAGTCAACTAGTAAAAATCACTAGAAATGGAAGCCCTACTACAGTGTAAAGCCCTACTACAGATTAAAGCCCTACTACAGAGTCACATAAAGCCCTAGTACAGAGTCACACAGGGCCAGTTGGCAGCTAGGTGGCGCTATAAGCCGTACTGCAGTCACCCAAAAGCATGAAAAAGTAGTGACGCGTTTCGAGCTTGTCGATCTGCTACTTTTGGCGTTTATTTATTTATTTGAATCCTGAAAAGTTTAGAAACGTGATGATGTAAGGATCAGGCTGTGTGTGTACTGTATGTCTGAGTTGACCTCTCAACTCAATATCTGACACACAGGGGCTATCTGATGGTCCGTCAGGTCCAAGGTCAAGCGGGTCAGTTATTGACTAACACTGTGTGTGTGTGTGTGTTTGTGTGTGTGTGTGTGTTTGTGTGCGTGTGCGTGTGCGTGTGCGTGTGCGTGTGGATTGCTAAAAACAAATGCAAAAAAGCTGGCTAAATACTGTTCTGTCTTAGCTACTATGGGCAGTCTGTCTGTCTGGAGAAGGCGTTGTTTCATTTATCCCTAGGTGGCTTAAAAAACCCAAAACAAACATCCTGTCTAGTAGTGTCAAGTAATAGTATGTCAACAATGTGCTATATATATATTTTTTTTTCCTTCTTTTCCCTCTGTGTGTTAAGCATTCAAATGTGTGTGTGTGTGTGTGTGTGTGTGTGTGTGTGTGTGTGTGTGTGTGTGTGTGTGTGTGTGTGTGTGTGTGTGTGTGTGTGTGTGTGTGTGTGTGTGTGTGTGTGTGTGTGTGTGTGTGTGTGTGTGCGCGTGCGCGTGTGCGTGTGCGTTCTCAGACGGGGACATGGGTCAGGATGCGTGTGATTTCAACTGGGACGACTATCTGGAGGAGAGCGGGGCCGTGTCTGTTCCCCATCACGCCTTCAAACACGTGAGTCGACTGAAACTATGACGAAAAAACATTAAACTCTCTTCATTGTCGTTTTTAAAACAAACATTAAACTCTCTTCATTGTCGTTTTTAAAACAAACATTAAACTCTCTTCATTGTCGTTTTTAAAACAAACATTAAACTCTCTTCATTGTCAATGGCGTTTTTAAAACAAACATTGAACTAAAAACAACCATTAACCTGCATATAGGAGTGGCTAGCGCCCCTCAAGAAAAAGGTGATACAAATGTTGAGATATTGCTTGTAGCTACTTTAAAGGAGATTCCATACTAGAAGGCTTTCTTACCTTTCTTTGTAGTTGTTACGTCCCCACCAAAGAGGTCCAGGTGTTATTTTGTGCAAAAGCTCCTTATTGGCTATTTCCCCTATACCATAAGCCCTCAATGAATTGCATTGAATTGCATGGGAATTGAACGTGGCTATGGGGTGTTGTGCTAATTCGCTTATTTCCATCACTTAATCTTTTTTTTGTTGTTGTATATATCCTCTCTATTCATAATGTAAATAATATCCCAAGCGGCACGCTTTACTACTTATTTCGATGGAAATAAGCGAATTAGCACAACACCCCATAGCCCCATTCAATTCCCATTCCATTCAATGCAATTCATTGAGGGCTTATGGTAGGGAAAATAGCCAATAGGGAGCTTTTGCACAAGAAAACACCTGGACCTCTTTGGTGGGGACGTAACAACTACAAAGAAAGGTATAAGAAAGCCTTCTAGTATGGAATTCTCCTTTAAGTACATCCCTTGAGTAAAGGTACCATAATGTGCTCTCCTCCACCGTGTGTGTGTGTGTGTGTGTGTGTGTGTGTGTGTGTGTGTGTGTGTGTGTGTGTGTGTGTGTGTGTGTTCAGGTGGACCAGGGCCTCCAGACGGGCCTGTCTCCGGGCATGAAGCTGGAGGTGTGCGTGGAGCGCGGCGCCTCCTACTGGGTGGCGTCCATCATCACCACCTGTGGCCAGCTGCTGCTGCTGCGCTACGAGGGTTACCACGACGACCGCCGCGCCGACTTCTGGTGTGACATCATGACCGCCGACCTCCACCCGCTGGGCTGGAGCCGCCGGGAGGGCAAGGTCATGAGGGCGCCCGAGGGTGAGGCCGCGCACACACGCACGTGCACAGACGCATTGTTAGGAGCAGCTTTCCAAGCATTGCTCTCATCCTCTACATTAACGATGGCAGTTACAACGGGTGTGTTTTAGACGTTAATACGTCTAAAACACACACACGCACACAGACACGCACACACGCAAGGTCATGAGAGCGCCACAGGTCGCACGCACACGCATGCACACAAGGTTTTTTTATAATTATTTCTGTCCAAATAATTTACAAAATTGCGGAAGAAGTTGAAAGCTTATAGATCTGCTGTTATTGCTTTAAAAAAAAAGATTGACATAATAATTGTGACAGGCCTAAGGGTGAAGCGCCACATACGCACGCACTCACACATACACACACATGCACACACACACACACACACACACACACACACACACACACACGCACGCAACTCACACTCACACATACACATGCACACGCACGCACTCACACATACACATGCACACGCACGCACATATTGATTTCATAACATAATTATATACATAATTATATACATTTACACCACTGTTTAAAATCTGGAGCATTAATTCAACTTTGAGTTAAAATGAACACGCCAGATTTGCCTGTAGTATACTGTATTTAATATTTCGACTGTAATATTAAATAACAGTTAACAGTTTTCAATTTCAGAAAGAAAGAAGGAAAGAAAGAAACGTAGGCCTATATCCCATGATCTGCACTAAAAGTTGGACTGTGTGTGTGTGTGTGTGTGTGTGTGTGTGTGTGTGTGTGTGTGTGTGTGTGTGCGCGTGTGTGCGTGCGTGCGTGCGCATGTGTGTGTGTGTGTGTGTGCGCGCGTGTGCTCGCTTGTGTGTGCGTGCGTATGTGCAACATCTGCTTCCAGGTGTGCGAGAGAGACAGCAGAACTGGGAGTCTCTCCTGGAGAAGGTCTTGGCCGAGGAGTGCAGTGCTCCTGCCAACCTGCTGGAGATGGTGAGGAGGAGGAATGTCTGAAATTCTTTATTAGGAACAATCCCTTGAGATGAACCATCTCGTTTTCAAGGGGCTCCACAATTCACTAAATACACTTCATACATAAAGACACTTTTTACAAACAATTCAACCAGACAAAACAAAACGAGACAAAACAATACAATTCCTAGATAAACAAGAAACAAACAACAACAACAAAAAACAACAAAACAAAAACTGCAACAAAACAACATTTCACATAACATGGACATAACGTAGACATAACACATCTGCTACAGTGATGATTAGTGAAAACATGAACAGGTAGTCTCAAGATAAGAGGACAGACAACAAATGAAAATATGTTATTGAACGAATATGGACAGGTAGATTGTTCCAGTCACAAGGAGCTTTGAACATAAATTATTTTTTGCCAACTGATGTGGGTATATTGAAGTAAACCTGTGAGCAATGTCTAAGTTGATGTGTAGAAGTGTATGGTATCATAAGCTGTTTCAAATACTGTGAATAATTGAAATGAATACATTTAAAGATGAACTGCAGCCAGTGCTGCTGTCTTCTTGAGGTGGGAGATGGTACGTTGAGATTTTCGTACAAGGTACAGTGGTGGGTCAAATATGGGGAGAGAGAGGAGAGGAGAGGAGAGGAGAGGAGAGGAGAGGAGAGGAGAGGAGAGGAGAGGAGAGGAGAGGAGAGGAGAGGAGAGGAGAGGAGAGGAGAGGAGAGGAGAGGAGAGGGATCCTGGAGCTGGTGAGGGGCTCACAGGCCCTGGAAACACTCACTGTAGCACTGTTGTTTTTGGCAGTAAATTTAGACTTTAGTTTTCATTTAGTTTTAGTCACATTTTAGTCACCTGGAATGTCCTAGTGTTAGTCTAGTTTTAGTCGACTAAATGTCATAAGATTTTCGTCGACTAAATCTACAGTTGATTTAGTCGCCTAAAATGTGTCTTGGCGGGCCTTGATGCCGCCGTAATAACTGTTTGTTTTTTTCACTTGCTGAAAATAGCAGATCTGCTATCAGATTTTCAGCATGCAACCAAGTGTAAAATGACTTATACTGGATCTCTTGTGCACTAGTCCCTTCCTAACATTTTAGTGTAGTTTTTATTTGTTGACTTAATTGTCAGTATATTTAGTCATGGTTTTAGTCGTCATAGCTGAGTTTTCATTTAGTTTACATTTAGTTTTTCGTCAGTGGAAAAAGGTAGTCGACGAAAAATCAACACTGCGCTGCAGCCCCAGTCTGGGCCAATTGGGCTTTGTTTGATTTACTTTAGCTTGTCGCGCCAGGATGAGAGCAGTGGTGTAAAGTAACTAAGTAGATTTACTAGTAGTAGTAGTATTGGTACTTTTACTTAACCCATTTAGGCTTGACGTCAACATTTTAAAAATATGTATTTTTTTCTGAAAACCTCATGTTTCTGTATCAGTGGTTCTCAATATTTCATGTCAAGGACCCCCAAACATATATGTATTTGGCCGCCGACCCCCATCTGAAAATGTGTTGTTTCAGGGACACCCCCAGAAGCAAAGATTTGAGTTAAAAACGTTCGCTCTGAAAGAGTATATAATTTATTCAAAGCTTTGCACCACAAGTTCATGATTTTTCAAAAATAACAGACCTACAAGCTATGAGCTTGTAGATCTGCTATTTTTCAATAGCTAAATTATACCATAATGTTTAAAACACCAAAAGGGTGTTCCCGCCCCAAAATGGGTTAAGTAAGACAATTGAGTACTTTTCCCCCCATGCTAGCCGCGGCGCGGTGCGGACCCCGTGGAGCTGCTGAGCGCCGGCTGCTACGTGGAGCTCCAGGACGCCACCGACCCCGCGGCGGCCTGGGCCGCCCAGGTGGAGGAGAACGCCGGGGGCCGGCTGAAGCTCCGCCTCCTGGGCACCGAGGAGGGGCTCCTCCTCCCCCCCCCGGGGGAGAAGGACGCCACCGCCCCCCCGGCGGCACCGTCCGGCGCCACCACCCTCTGGCTCTACTACCTCCACCCACGCCTCCACCCGCCCGGCTGGGCCAAGGAGCACAGCGCCACCCTCAGGCCACCCGCAGGTCAGTGACACCCCCCCCCCCCCCTCTACTTTATTTTTGAGTGGTGCAACCACTCCAAGGAACAGCAATGTCCGTGTTCACCTATGTGACTATGTGTGTGGCTATGTGACTATGAGTACCAGTGGTGGCAAAAGTGGCGTTGTTGTGCCAGAGAGAGAGAGATAGTGTTGCACTGTTGCCTAGTGCTAATTACAGAGAGAGAGAGAGAGAGAGAGAGAGAGAGAGAGAGAGAGAGAGGCAGGGGGAGAGGGAAGAGGTGAGTTGCACCACTCAGTTCACACAGGTGTGATTTTTTGTTAATTTATACCTGAGGACGACTCAGGTACGATGTCAGTGGTGCTCAAGCATTTTCATGTCAAGGACCAGAAGCAAAGATATGAGTTAAAAGAATATATATTCAAAAGATTTGCGCCGCATTTTCACGATTTAAAAAAAATAGCAGACCTAGATCTGCTATTTTTCAATAGCTAAAGCATAACATAATGCTTAAAACACCAAAAGGGTTTTCCCGCCCAGAATGGGTTAAATTAAAGCCTTACTTGATCCTACTACAGCGTCACACAATTTTTTTTTTACAAAATAATCAATATTTGAGGAGTCCCGGTGCCCGACCAAGGACTATCTAAAATACAAAAATAACACCAATAGCGCCACTGTTCTGTTGTTGCTACAACAGGAACACACATTCCTGTCAGCTAGCTATAGCGAGTATGTCTGAAATTCTTTATTAGGAACAATCCCTTGAGATGAACCATCTCGTTTTCAAGGGGCTCCACAATTCACTAAATACACTTCATACATAAAGACACTTTTTTACAAACAATTCAACCAGACAAAACAAAACAAAACAATACAATTCCTAGATAAACAAGAAACAAACAACAACAACAAAACAAAGACAACAAAACAAAAACTGCAACAAAATAACATTTCACATAACATGGACATAACGTAGACATAACACATGGATCATTGCATCATGGATCTGCTACAGTGATGATTAGTGTAAACATGAACAGGTAGTCTCCAGATGAGAGGACAGCACAGTTTTAAACAAATGAAAAGATGTTATTGAACGAATATGGAATATGTGAGAAAACCTTATCCAATTAGCCGAGCTCAGCAGGTCCTTTTTCGAGCTTGTGGATCTGCTAATTGTGATGCTTTTGATGTCGACAGGATCCACTAGCTTCTGGGCTATAATTGGATAAGGTTTGCTCGCTATAGCTAGCTGACAGGAGGAATGTGTATTCGCCCCTTTACCAGCAACAGTGTCGCTTTTTTAAATTACTTTTTTTGGACACTGGGACTCTATTGATTATTTTGTAAAAAGCAGTTTCTTTTTTTTGAGTGCTTGAAGATAAGGGGGGTGGGTGTTGGAAAAGATGGAATGCAGTGAGGGAGTGTATTGTCTGGTCAGCGTGTACCTTAGATTGATTCTGCACCAGAATAGCTTGCTTGTTGTTTTCCGAGGGGGGGTCATCTCTTTGAGATTCAGAATGTAACCTCTGCGGTTTGGCAAACGCATTAGAAAACGAAATTGTGGTCTTGACTCCAAAAGAGAACGTGTGTAGTAATAAAACACAAAGACACACTTTAAATCTATATGGCAAAATGTGCAGACCTACAACCTCTCAACGTGTTGCGCGACCTTGTATATCGTCATACTACTACAGTGTCACAAGAAAATAGCATACATTGCGGGGCGACTGTGGCTCAAGAGATAGAGCAGGTCGTCCATTGATCCGTGGGTCGGCGGTTCAAATCCCGGCTCCTCCTGTCTACATGTCGAAGTGTCCTTGGGCAAGACACTGAACCCCAAATTGCTCCCGATTTGCTGGTTGGTACCTTGCATGGCTTCCGCTGCAATCGGTGTATGAATGTGTGTATGAATAGGTGAATGTAATGCACAATCTATGTAAAGCGCCTTGGATAAAGGCACTATATTAATGTGTGGTATTAATTTATGGAAAAAACAAACAAACAAACAAAGGTTTGAAATATGGAGGCGCAAAGGTTTCTGCCTGAGTCGCCTGACGGCATCGATATTGAAACGACGCCAAAAACTCAGCGAATCATGAATATTATTATTATTCAGTAAGCCGATTGTTCTTTTCCGTTTTTTGGCTGATGTGTGTGTGTTTTTTCCAGACGTGGTGCCGTTGAGGACAGAGGCAGAGTGGGAGGAGGTCAGACAGAGGATCCAGGATCTGCCTCAAGACGCCGCCCTCACTGAGGAGTTCAGCAAGGTATCAGAGAACACACTCATTAACGCATTTAACACATTTAAAAACTGTCTTCTAAATCCTGACAGTTTTCTGAAAAAAAAACATGTTTCTATGTCAGTCGTTCTCAAACATATTCATGTCAAGGACCCCAAATATATATGACATTGGCCAACGACCCCCATCTGAAAATATGTAGTTCCAGGGACCCTCAGTATAAGCAAAGATTTGAGTTAAAAACTCGCTCTGAAAGAATATATATTCAATGATTTCAGGCACATTTTCACGATGTTTCAAAAATAGCAGACCTACGAGCTTGTAGATCTGCTATTTTTCAACAGCTAGAGTTTAAAATAATGGTTAAAGTGTAGCAGAACACACTCGCATCCTTTGTTCTCATCACTCAGTAAAGGAGTAGTTCACCCAAAACATGACTTATTGTCTATCAATTTCACACCTCATGAAGCCTTGAATTAATTGAACTTATTTTGTTTTTGTTGCATTCCTGAGCCAATCATGTGATGACTCTCAGAGTCTCTCTCCTATTGACCAATGAATGACCCGTTAAATACTCCATTAAGACCCCATTATACAAATGCCTTCTAAATCAGTAGTTCTCAGTAGTAGTAGTTTTTGTACCAAAAGGAACCCCAAAATCATAAGTATACCATATAGTGTTATTTGGTTAGGAAACAATGTGTTTCTCCTTGCACACAGTTTCACAAGGACAAAAGGATAAAGATATTATTATGCTTTAATCCGTGTGTGTGTGTGTGTGTGTGTGTGTGTGTGTGTGTGTGTGTGTGTGTGTGTGTGTGTGTGTGTGTGTGTGTGTGTGTGTGTGTGTGTGTGTGTGTGTGTGTGTGTGTGTGTGTGTGCGTGTGCGTGTGTCAGGAGCAACCTGCCATGGCCTCTCACTCTTTTAAGGAAGGGATGAAACTGGAGGCCGTTGACCCCGCTGCAGCCATCTCCATCCGTCCTGCAACGGTCACCAAGGTAACCGTCTGACGAAAAACTTTAATAGGGGAAACATCAAGGTTTTGGCCTATGCTGCCTTCATCAGGCTATCTTTATATGGAGGCTATCTTCATAAAGAGGCTACTATCTTCATAAAGAGGCTACTATCTTCATATGGAGGCTATCTTCATATGGAGGCTATCTTCATATGGAGGCTATCTTCATATGGAGGCTATCTTCATAAAGAGGCTATCTTCATATGGAGGCTATCTTCATAAAGAGGCTATCTTCATAAAGAGACTATCTTCATAAAGATAGCCTGATGAAGGCCGCATATAGGCCGAAACGATGCCGTTTCCCTATTAAAGTTTTCCACTGCATTTGAAGACAGTGTGCGGGCATTTGTTCTTTTTTACGACGTCGGGCACAGTTTGGTTGTCCCTCTCCTACGCACCTGCCGCTCGTTGGGTGTGCAAAAGCCTTGCTTTTTTAATAATTTCAAGAAGTTAAAAGTTTCAACCAAAGGCCAGCAGATTTCTCAGACTCTTCTGAACACCTGAAACGTGTGTGGAAGGAAAGCTTGTGTTGCTGCTTTTCTACCGTGACGAGGTTGAACCAGATGGTGGGCGACCAGAGGGCCAGCTATAGGTCACCCTGTTGAACCAATGGAGAATGAATGGACGTTGACCAGTTGACCTCACGCTGCCTCCTTCCCAACACACTCACACTCACACACTCACACTCAAGCGCACACACACACGCACACACTCACACTCACAATCAAGCACACGCACACACACACACACACACACACACACACACACACACACACACACAAAAGAAAGATCTCTGGAATTAGGTTTGAGTCTATTATTTCCAATGGGAGAAGTGAACATGGACACAGCTTCTGAACCATTCTTCAGCCCCATGGTCAGTACTTAGTTTAGACAGTTTTTGGTTTAGACTAGTCACTGGTTAGACCAGTCATAAGTCCTACAACTACAACCTATCGCAAACCCTCACCCTAAACCTAACCTCCCACGGGGCAGCACACCTAAACCTAACCTTGTCTAACCCATGTCTAACCAATGACTAGTCTAAACTAAGTATGCACCCATGGTCACTGAACTAAATATTTGACCTGATTTATTTATTTGTCCGAGCAGCACACTCTCGTGAGATCTATAGCGACAGAAAACTGCCACAGTTGAGACGGCGTGTATATTTCTAAATCCGCCATCTTTGTTTCCAGGTGTTCGACGAGCACTTCTTCCTGGTGAGGATGGACGACCTCTGTGACCTCTGTGAGGAGTCCCAGGGCGGCGGCGGGGGGCGGAGCTTCCTGTGCCACAGGGACAGCCCGGGGATCTTCCCCGCCCAGTGGTGCCTCAAGAACGGGGTCCCCCTTAGCCCCCCTCCAGGTGTGTGTGTGTGGTGCCACTTTCACAACCCACATGGCACGCTGCTTAGCCTTTTATCAGCGTGAGCTGAGAACTGTTGAGTCACTCACAACCATTAAACAACAACGTTCTGAAAACACAATAACAAGCCAATCAGTGATGATATTGTTGAGACTTGGCACCGCCTGGCAGGCATTGATGTGTGCATGTTCTGCCAGATTTACTTTTGGTTCAACGGTGTCGACTCGCGTGCTAAAACAGACGATCCACAAGCTCACGGCGCATCGCCCAACCAACCGTTCTGAACTTCAGAAGCATGCCACATTCGGGGCGCAACACCGCCTTACGATGCAGCAACACATATTTTAAGTTAACTTTATTGGCAAGGCAGGTTAAATAAAGCAATAAAGCATAATGGGATTTAACTTGTCCTCCTGCGAGGAAGTTTGGTAATCATGCGCCTGCCCTACCGTGTTGTGGAGCTGCATGCTTAGCTGGGCTTCATGGCTTGCATTCACCGATGCTGTTGTCACCAATAAATCCAAAAAGCCGAAATCTTCGCATATGAGGGGGGGGTGAAGGAAGGAAGACAGGTTCTCAATCACACGCAATTCACGTGCACATTTGATGTGCAGATTGCGTGCAGTGTGAGAATACATGGGCTTCAAAATAAAAGCAATGCAGTTTTAGTCCACCCATATGGTAATGAAAGTAGGTTTTATTTTCTAATTATCAAGTAATCTTTCGCGGGCCGGTCAGAGTCAGCCAGCGGGCCGTATCTGGCCCGTGGGCCATACAATGCCCAGGTCTGGTTTAAACTAAGTATTGTGTTGTTCCCTCCTCCTCCCAGGGTTCCAGGGCCAGGACTGTGACTGTTTAAACTAAGTATTGTATTGTCCCATGTTCCTCCCAGGGTTCCAGGGTCAGGACTGCGACTGTTTAAACTAAGTATTGTGTTGTTCCCTCCTCCTCCCAGGGTCCCAGGGACAGGACTTTGACTGTTTAAACTAAGTATTGTATTGTCCCATGTTCCTCCCAGGGTTCCAGGGCCAGGACTTTGACTGGGCCGACTACCTGAAACAGTGCGAGGCAGAGGCAGCTCCACAGCACTGCTTCCCCACGGTGAGTCACACAACAGAAACCTTGTATCTCCATATTTGTTATTATGGTAATTCCCCCCCCCCCCCCTCCTTAAATTGTAAATCAGTGCCCGACTTCGTCATGCTGTCGCAAAAACAGCCAATCTTACAGGCGTATAATTTGGCGCGGTGCGTTTGCGCTTGGACATCTGCAAATATTTAGTTTTTTGCAAAAAGTTGAAAGTGGATAAGTGTGTCAGTGTTTTTAAATAAATATTGAACCAATGAAAAGTAAATTCTCCCCTCAGGGCTGGCAGGTGGGTGGGTGGGTCGTGGGTGGGTATACGTTAGAGTTTCTACAACAACAACAAAAGTATTATAAAAGAAAAAAAGATCAACTATAAATAATAACTACATTGGATCCAGGTTAAAACCCAGGAAGAGACGCCTCTTGTCGCGTTTGTCTGGGTACTGTGTGTGTGTGTGTGTGTGTGTGTGTGTGTGTGTGTGTGTGTGTGTGTGTGTGTGTGTGTGTGTGTGTGTGTGTGTGTGTGTGTGCGCGCGCTGCACAGTGAGAGTGAAGGAGTCATTTGAAGGAGACACTGCAGTCTGCACTGCAGACTGCTGGGCGTGCTTCTGGGCAAATCCTCTGTAAATCCTCTAGGTGTTATAATGCCGTATAAAATAAATGTGGTTATATAAAGCTTTTTTGTATTTAGCCTGAATACTAAGTCTTACCCAATCTTTCTGTGTGCAACTACTTAACCTAAGTTAACCAGCATTAATTTTATTTGATTTATTTTGTATTGCCTATCATTAACAAGTACATGCAGGAAATTAGAGTTTTACCAACATGGCTATTAATAAATACATTGCAACCCCTCGTTTCCACTGGTGATGATGACTGCATGTCTCGCTGGCTGGCTGGCTGACTGCCTGTAGAAACTAGAAATATGTGGGCAGCTAATTAACTTTCATTGCCTCGTCGTGTTAACACTGTAGAATAAGTCGTGTTATCTTTAATGATCTACTAACTATATAAGACATAACTCGACACATTCAGCCGTCTGACGGAATGTTTTCATTGCTGTTGTCAACATTACCGGCAATTAGGCCTGACGTCGAAATAAAAATAACGTTCGCTCTGAAAGAATATATACCTATTCAAAGATTTGTGCCGCATTTTTAAGATTTTTCAAAAATATCAGACCTACAGCTTGTAGATCTGCTATTTTCCAATAGCTAAAGTATAACAGAATGCTTGAAACACCAAAAGGGGTTCCCGCCCAAAATGGGTTAGAAGTGGGTATGGAGTTGGCTTGTTTGTGTTTCTTTTACTCTTTTTGGGCACTCTGGGCACCCATTCCTCAGGATGGGTGCAAATGGCAAATTCCAATACCCCAAATCTCGGCCACTTGCTGACTCACACTCCAGCATGGTGGTGTTATGGTGAAATTGGTGACCTGCTGAAATATGTGACAATTCACAAATCCTTGAGGAACGTTTTATATTAAGGCTGTTTAAAAAAAATGTCCACAGAGGGTGCAAGTCTCAGGGCTAGTGGAAGAGCATTCCAAAGTCTGGTGGCTGCTACAGCCTGAAATGCTTTGTCACCTTTGGTTTTTAATTTAGTGGAGGGTGGGTCTAACAGACCCTGTTCTGCAGACCTAATGGCCGATTCATACTCCTTTTTTAGAGCAGAATAAAAGTCGGTTCTGCTCTGTAGAGCCTACAATGTGACGTCATTTGGCTCTGTACAATGTGACGTCATTTGGTTCTGTAGAGCCTACAATGTGACGTCATTTGGCTCTGTAGAGCCTACAATGTGACGTCATTTGGTTCTGTAGAGCCTACAATGTGACGTCATTTGGGTCTGTAGAGCCTACAATGTCACGTCATTTGGCTCTGTAGAGCCTACAATGTGACGTCATTTGGCTCTGTAGAGCCTACAATGTGACGTCATTTGGCTCGGCTCTTCGGTGCTACTGAAAATTTCTGACGAGCCGAAATCATTTCGACACTACAGCGCCGAAACAGCTGTAAAATAGGAGTATGAATCAGCCCTAAGGGCCCTTCTGGGCACATAACGTGGCACCAGGTCAGTCAGATAACCCGGGGCCTAGCTCTAAAGTGCATAGCTCTAAAAGTGAGCACCAGCACCTTAAACTGGACCCTGGAATTCACAGGAAGCCAGTGCAGGGAGGCCAGGGTTGGAGTGATGTGAGACCGCCTGCTGGTTCTGATAAGTGTGTGTTGTTGTGTTGTTTTCCTGGACAGGAGGAATGCGAGCACGGCTTCAGAGAGGCCATGAAACTGGAGGCGGTCAACCCGCTGTCACCCGAGAACGTTCACGTGGCAACGGTGACCAGGGTCAAAGGTCAACACATTTGGCTCGGCCTAGAAGGTGAGAAGAACATAAACCCGGCTTTTTTGTTCTGTCCTCTCTGCTACACTATAGCCTCGGAAACCCAGACGTTTTTATTTCCAGGGAGAAAAAAAAAAAGCCGAGTCCACTTCAATTCGGCATGCAGTAGCGCCCTCCCCCCCCCCCCCCCCCCATACACAAATACACACACAACTTCCTTGACATGAAAAGGTTTGAGAACCACTGATTTAAGTCCGAACTGAATGTCTGCCTCTGTGTTTTCTCCAGGGCTGAAACAGCCCATGGCTTAGGGTAACCCTAACTGAATGTCTGTCTCTGTGTTTTCTCCAGGGCTGAAACAGCCCATGGCTTAGGGTAACCCTAACTGAATGTCTGTCTCTGTGTTTTCTCCAGGGCTGAAACAGCCCATGGCGGAGGTCATCGTTCACGTGGACTCTCTGGACATCTTCCCCGTCAGCTGGTGTGAGACGAACGGATACCCTCTGGTCTACCCCATCAAACCCTTAGGTATATGCCATACCAATAACCTACACAAATACCTTGGCTTAAATGCACAAGACAACAACACATTACAGAGAAGACCAGCTCAGTGGCATTGTGGTTAGAGTGTCCGCCCTAAGACTGGGAGGTAGGGGGTTCGATCCCTATAAAAACGGGACCCCATTCCTCCCTGCTAGGAACTCTGCATCAAGGGATGGATTGGTAGGTAAAGGCCCAACGCATACGCCACTTTTAGGTGATGACCTCCTCACCGCTCACCCCGATTACACGTCTCAGGATATATGGCTGTCTTTCACCCCCTGTGGTTGCATCCCTCTGTGGAAACCATGACACGTTGCCTATATTTCTAACAAATTATGATACAAACATTGCCCCAATACACAGTGCAAATAACCGGAACAAAAGCAATACCTTTTCAGTGCGAGTTGCTAACTCCCTGCCTCCTCTCCTTTCCTCGTCGGAACGTTCCTACGGGATACCGATTCAGTTTGGTTAACTAAACATAATACATGTCAAACTTAGCGATCACAGAAGCAAGCTCTCTTTTTTATTTAGGCTAAGGTTACTCACCCGAACACTTTAGCATCAAAACCCTGTTCGCAACCCTCTCTCGCGTTGTGAGCAACACGGCTTTCTGCAGCCCCCTCTCTGTCGTTGTGAGCAACACGGCTTGCTGCAGCCCTCTCTCTCTCGTTGTGAGCAACACGGCTTGCTGCAGCCCTCTCTCTCCCGTTGTGAGCAACACGGCTTGCTGCAGCCCTCTCCCTCTCGTTGTGAGCAACACGGCTTGCTGCAGCCGTCTCTCTCCCGTTGCGAGCAACACGGCTTGCTGCAGCCCTCTCTCTCTCGTTGTGAGCAACACGGCTTGCTGCAGCCGTCTCTCTCCCGTTGTGAGCAACACGGCTTGCTGCAGCCCTCTCTCTCCCGTTATGAGCAACACGGCTTGCTGAAGCCCTCTCTCTCTCGTTGTGAGCAACACGACTTGCTGCAGCCCTCTCTCTCCCGTTGTGAGCAACATGGCTTGCTGCAGCCCTCTCTCTCCCGTTGTGAGCAACACGGCTTGCTGCTGCCCTCTCCCTCCCGTTGTGAGCAACACGGCTTGCTGCAGCCCTCTCTCTCCCGTTGTGAGCAACACGGCTTGCTGCAGCCCTCTCTCTCCCGTTGTGAGCAACACGGCTTGCTGCTGCCCTCTCCCTCCCATTGTGAGCAACACGGCTTGCTGCAGCCCTCTCTCTCTCGTTGTGAGCAACACGGCTTGCTGCAGCCCTCTCTCTCCCGTTGTGAGCAACACGGCTTGCTGCAGCCCTCTCTCTCCCGTTGTGAGCAACACGGCTTGCTGCAGCCCTCTCACCGAAATGTTTGGTCTCGTTCTCCTCCGGTGCCTCTGAAGTTTTATTTCACACCAGAGACACGCCCACACTACTCGTCACTACCCCACCCGGCCACATTACTAACCGACATCACCTAAAAGTGGAGTGTGTGTGGGCCTTTCTTTGGTCCCTGCATGTGACACACTAGTGTCATATCCAGGGGGTGTTACTGTAGGGGTGTACTTGTACATCAGGCTGCCTCATACTACAGAAACAGCCCCATGGGCCTCACGGCTCGGCAAGGCCTACTACTACTTACTCGGATACTACTACTTACTCGGATACTCCACACACAAACACAGTGGGTATTGTCTTTTCTGTTCATAAGTATCATAACTGCGACAACAAAACCTATTTCAGTCATTGAGATGAGATGAGATGAGATATACTTTATTAATCCCCGAGGTGAAATCTAAGCGTTTTACAACAGCATAATGTAACCCATAAAAAGCTAAAACAGCTGGACAGACAGAAGAACACAAAACAGACACAAATGGACATAACCACACAAGACCAGGACCACCAAGGACCATATTATGCCATTTGGGGGGAGGCAGTTCTTATGCATTCGCATTGTATAGTCTGATAGCAGTTGGCATGGACTGGACTTCACAGGACTTCAAACGAATGACACAAACGGACGCTATTCACGCCACTCCTGAAGCGATGCGTGACTTAACACTTCTTCCCTCTCTTCTCTTCCAGCGGGGAAACAGAGGAAGGTCGCTGTCGTGCAGCCGGAGACACAGTGAGTTCTTCATTTAGTTTGGTCGGGGTCAGGGGGTCGGGGGTCAGGGGTCAGTGCCCATGAATGAACTCAAGACACGTGTAATACAGCGGTGCGTGAACTGGGGGCGCCAAAATGTTACTTAACGTCCAACCTTGTTTTCTCACTCAACCGTATAAACAAACCAACACACACACAACACACTATACGTGTGCACGGGGTATAACTGCACATTTCTACAGTTACTATTTAATTATCTTTTTAATACCAATATTGGCCAAATATTATATAAGAACGCAAACGTGAAAATATCAAATCTACAAGCTCACAATCATGTTGGAACATTATTTATTTTAGGGGCATCACAGCCTAAAAAGTTTGGGTACCATTGGTGTAATTAAATACATACACATTATGTGCAAGTGTAAATATTCCGGATTTACAAAACTAACTTTCCATCCATAGTCGCCTCTCCCCCTCTCCCAAAAGAACAACACCAAAACAAGGAGCAGTACAGATATTACAATATAACAACGATACAACATATAATTATGACAGTGGAGGGGGATGGCTCGTGTCTGTAGAGTTTGAAGTCGTTCCAGGTCCTAGTGCCCGCCCTCTGAACTGAAACTCTGCTATTTTGCCTCCCGTAACGTTAACAGCAGAAACTCGCCCAAGTCTTCATCGCCTGACTCCGTCAAGCAACACGTGTCCAGCCAATCAGAGACAGGTGAGTGACGTCACGTCCCTCCGCTCTCCACTTTGAGCTTTAAGGTTCTACAGTTGTGGAAAGTAGCATAAGTACTGTTACTCAAGTACTGTGGGTTTTTTTAGGGCTGCTTATACTTTACGGGAGTAATTACAATACACTCCACTGTGTCTATACTGACTGTCTGTCTCTGTTGTTGTCGTGGTGTATTGCGTATCCGCGCTGCAGGACATCAGGGGAACGGGAAGTACAGCTCTCCCCAGATCTACTTCAACCACCGCTGTTTCTCCGGGCCGTACCTGAACAAGGGACGCATCGCTGAGCTGCCCCAGTTCATCGGCCCCGGGAACTGTGCCCTGGTGCTCAAAGAGGTGAGGCAGAATAGAAGGCTAGGTCAGATACTTAAACTTAAAGGGATATTTCACTTTCAAACATGTTTGGGGTAATTTTAACGTCTACTCTCTGGTAACTTGGAACACCCCAGACAGTTCTTAAGATGCTTGAATTAAGCAATATTACACGAGAGGGGGTGGTTTAACGTTATTAATGCACGCCTGCGATGCTGCAGGAACGAGTCCGCAGGGCGAGTTCCGAAAGCAACGCAGAAGGTGTTGACTCTGCTGATCATGTGTTGAACCGTACAGGTGTTGACTCTGTGTTTAATGGTACAGGTGTTGACTCTGTGTTTAATCGTACAGGTGTTGACTCTGTGTTGAATCGTACAGGTGTTGACTCTGCTGATCATGTGTTTAATCGTACAGGTGTTGACTCTGTGTTTAATGGTACAGGTGTTGACTCTGTGTTGAACCGTACAGGTGTTGACTCTGTGTTGAATGGTACAGGTGTTGACTCTGTGTTGAATCGTACAGGTGTTGACTCTGTGTTGAATCGTACAGGTGTTGACTCTGTGTTGAATCGTACAGGTGTTGACTCTGCTGATCATGTGTTTAATGGTACAGGTGTTGACTCTGCTGATCATGTGTTGAATCGTACAGGTGTTGACTCTGTGTTTAATGGTACAGGTGTTGACTCTGTGTTTAATGGTACAGGTGTTGACTCTGTGTTGAACCGTACAGGTGTTGACTCTGTGTTTAATGGTACAGGTGTTGACTCTGCTGATCATGTGTTTAATGGTACAGGTGTTGACTCTGTGTTTAATGGTACAGGTGTTGACTCTGCTGATCATGTGTTTAATCGTACAGGTGTTGACTCTGTGTTTAATGGTACAGGTGTTGACTCTGTGTTTAATGGTACAGGTGTTGACTCTGCTGATCATGTGTTGAATCGTACTGGTGTTGACTCTGTGTTGAACCGTACAGGTGTTGACTCTGTGTTTAATGGTACAGGTGTTGACTCTGTGTTGAATGGTACAGGTGTTGACTCTGTGTTGAATCGTACAGGTGTTGACTCTGTGTTGAACCGTACAGGTGTTGACTCTGTGTTGAATCGTACAGGTGTTGACTCTGTGTTTAATCGTACATGTGTTGACTCTGTGTTGAATCGTACAGGTGTTGACTCTGTGTTGAATCGTACAGGTGTTGACTCTGTTGAATCGTACAGGTGTTGACTCTGCTGATCATGTGTTTAATGGTACAGGTGTTGACTCTGCTGATCATGTGTTTAATGGTACAGGTGTTGACTCTGCTGATCATGTGTTTAATGGTACAGGTGTTGACTCTGCTGATCAACTCGGCGTACAAGCCCAGCCGTGTGCTGAGAGAACTCCAGCTGGACCAGGAGGCTCGTTACCAGGGCAACGGGGAGACGCTCAAAGCCAAGTGAGGAGAAATCACCTTTTTTACTGTCCAGTCCTTCAGCAGTGTTCTCATCCAGTCTGGTTTACTGTACAGTCCTTCAGCAGTGTTCTCATCCAGTCTGGTTTACTGTCCAGTCCTTCAGCAGTGTTCTCATCCAGTCTGGTTTATTGTACAGTCCTTCAGCAGTGTTCTCATCAAGTCTGGTTTACTGTACAGTCCTTCAGCAGTGTTCTCATCCAGTCTGGTTTACTGTCCAGTCCTTCAGCAGTGTTCTCATCCAGTCTGGTTTACTGTACAGTCCTTCAGCAGTGTTCTCATCCAGTCTGGTTTACTGTACAGTCCTTCAGCAGTGTTCTCATCCAGTCTGGTTTACTGTCCAGTCCTTCAGCAGTGTTCTCATCCAGTCTGGTTTACTGTACAGTCCTTCAGCAGTGTTCTCATCCAGTCTGGTTTACTGTACAGTCCTTCAGCAGTGTTCTCATCCAGTCTGGTTTACTGTACAGTCCTTCAGCATTGTTCTCATCCAGTCTGGTTTAGGGCCAGGCGCTGAATGATGCGTGTAGGAAAGAAATCACATACAATACGAAGTTCCGGAATTTGTGCTTGTGTAGATTATGTATCTGTAACAATGCTACTTTGCAAATAGCACTGGAAATAGCCTGTTTAATTCCCTGTTTAACCCATTAAGACCTGAGGCCAATTCTATACTGCTTCCAAATCCTGATCTTTTCTGAAAAACATCCTGTCACTCAAAAGCATCAAAAGTAGAGGATCTGCAAGCGCAAAATGCGGCGCAAACGACAGATAATCTTGCAGATCTAAAATATGGAGATAAGAGGTTTCTGCCCAAAAGCAACGATATACAAAAAAACATTTACATGAACAATTCCTGAATATTAAATGAACAGGGGCTTCCTCTCTCTCTCTCTCCCGTGGTTCAGGTATAAAGGGAAGAGTTACCGGGCCACGGTGGAGGTGGTCCGCACGGCGGACCGCGTGGCAGACTTCTGCAGGAAGACCTGCATCAAGCTGGAGTGTTGCCCCAACCTGTTTGGACCCAAGATGGTCCTGGAGCACTGCTCTGAGAACTGCTCCGTGCTCACCAAGACCAAATACAGTAAGTTACTGTAGAACTGCTCCGTGCTCACCAAGACCAAATACAGTAAGTTACTGTAGAACTGCTCTGTCCTCACCAAGACCAAATACAGTAAGTTACTGTAGAACTGCTCTGTCCTCACCAAAACCAAATACAGTACGTTAGAACTGCTCCGTCCTCACCAAGACCAAATACAGTAAGTTAGAACTGCTCCGTCCTCACCAAGACCAAATACAGTACATTAGAACTGCTCTGTCCTCACCAAGACCAAATACAGTAAGTTAGAACTGCTCCGTCCTCACCAAGACCAAATACAGTACATTAGAACTGCTCTGTCCTCACCAAGACCAAATACAGTAAGTTACTGTAGAACTGCTCTGTGCTCACCAAGACCAAATACAGTAAGTTACTGTAGAACTGCTCTGTCCTCACCAAGACCAAATACAGTAAGTTACTGTAGAACTGCTCCGTGTTCACCAAGACCAAATACAGTAAGTTACTGTAGAACTGCTCTGTGCTCACCAAGACCAAATACAGTAAGTTACTGTAGAACTGCTCTGTGCTCACCAAGACCAAATACAGTAAGTTACTGTAGAACTGCTCTGTCCTCACCAAGACCAAATGCAGTACGTTAGAACTGCTCCGTCCTCACCAAGACCAAATACAGTAAGTTAGAACTGCTCTGTCCTCACCAAGACCAAATACAGTAAGTTACTGTAGAACTGCTCTGTCCTCACCAAGACCAAATACAGTAAGTTACTGTAGAACTGCTCCGTGTTCACCAAGACCAAATACAGTAAGTTACTGTAGAACTGCTATGTGCTCACCAAGACCAAATACAGTAAGTTACTGTAGAACTGCTCTGTGCTCACCAAGACCAAATACAGTAAGTTACTGTAGAACTGCTCCGTCCTCACCAAGACCAAATGCAGTACGTTAGAACTGCTCCGTCCTCACCAAGACCAAATACAGTAAGTTAGAACTGCTCTGTCCTCACCAAGACCAAATACAGTAAGTTACTGTAGAACTGCTCTGTCCTCACCAAGACCAAATACAGTAAGTTACTGTAGAACTGCTCCGTGTTCACCAAGACCAAATACAGTAAGTTACTGTAGAACTGCTCTGTCCTCACCAAGACCAAATACAGTAAGTTACTGTAGAACTGCTCCGTCCTCACCAAGACCAAATACAGTAAGTTACTGTAGAACTGCTCTGTCCTCACCAAGACCAAATACAGTAAGTTACTGTAGAACTGCTCTGTCCTCACCAAGACCAAATACAGTAAGTTACTGTAGAACTGCTCCGTGTTCACCAAGACCAAATACAGTAAGTTACTGTAGAACTGCTCTGTCCTCACCAAGACCAAATACAGTAAGTTACTGTAGAACTGCTCTGTCCTCACCAAGACCAAATACAGTAAGTTACTGTAGAACTGCTCTGTGCTCACCAAGACCAAATACAGTAAGTTACTGTAGAACTGCTCCGTGCTCACCAAGACCAAATACAGTAAGTTACTGTAGAACTGCTCTGTGCTCACCAAGACCAAATACAGTAAGTTACTGTAGAACTGCTCTGTGCTCACCAAGACCAAATACAGTAAGTTACTGTAGAACTGCTCCGTGCTCACCAAGACCAAATACAGTAAGTTAGAACACCAAGACCAAATACAGTAAGGCTGCTTGGCCAGCTTGGAGAAACAGACTTTGCAATGATTGGATGAAGCCCTGAGCAGCAGACACACCGCTCTCTGTTTTTACTGACCACTGTTTTGGTGGTCACCTTATCACCTTATCACCTGGTCACCTCATCACCTAAAACTGGAGTATGAATAGGCCTTCAGTCTGGCCAGGGTCCGATTTGACTCGCATTTCAATTACGTTAGACAAGTCAGGAAGTGACTCCAGTTTTACATTGGAAGACACTGGTCCCGAAACAGTTTTAAAAAAATGAAAAAGTCTCAACTTTTCAACAATTAAAAGCAATTCCAACATTTTTCAAAAGTATTTCATAATCACAATCTTAAAACCAAATAATTCCCATAAAGTCGAAATAAATGCTTAAGAAATAGTTAAAATAGCAATCTGCTGTTTTCACCAGTTTGGGTCCTGGGCAAACATCTACTGTAATTTCTCTTTTGGCTCTAGCGCTAAAAATCTGGGAATGAATATATACAAAGTAGATTCATGAACCACATGAGCATGTGGTGGGACGGTAACAGCATTAGGTTGCATTATGCATTCATGTAAATGTTGCCTGTTGGAAGATGCATAATGTGTCCTCACTGTGGTGTTAATGATGCACTGCTAACCACTGAACCTGTTAATGATGCACTGCTAACCACTGAACCTGTTAATGATGCACTGCTAACCACTGAACCTGTTAATGATGCACTGCTAACCACTGAACCTGTTAATGATGCACTGCTAACCACTGAACCTGTTAATGATGCACTGCTAACCACTGAACCTGTTAATGATGCACTGCTAACCACTGAACCTGTTAATGATGCACTGCTAACCACTGAACCTGTTAATGATGCACTGCTAACCACTGAACCTGTTAATGATGCACTGCTAACCACTGAACCTGTTAATGATGCACTGCTAACCACTGAACCTGTTAATGATGCACTGCTAACCACTGAACCTGTTAATGATGCACTGCTAACCACTGAACCTGTTAATGATGCACTGCTAACCACTGAACCTGTTAATGATGCACTGCTAACCACTGAACCTGTTAATGATGCACTGCTAACCACTGAACCTGTTAATGATGCACTGCTAACCACTGAACCTGTTAATGATGCACTGCTAACCACTGAACCTGTTAATGATGCACTGCTAACCACTGAACCTGTTAATGATGCACTGCTAACCACTGAACCTGTCGGACGTCCTTCACTTGTAGTCCTTCATTAATCCATTCTGGGCGGGAACCCCTTTTGGTGTTTCAAGCAGCATCATGTTATACCTTATAGCTATTGAAAAATAGCAGACCTACAAGCTCATATCGCGGCACCGAGTGCCGCGATATGAACTTGTAGGTCTGCTATTTTAGAAAAATCATGAAAATGTGGCGCAAATCTTTGAATATATATTCTTTCAGAGCGAACGTTTTTAAATCATATCTGCTTCTGGGGGGTCACTGGAACAACATAATATCAGATGGGGGTCGGCGGCATATTACATATATAATTTTTGAGGTCCTTGACATGAAATATTGAGAACCACTGACACAGAAACATGGGTTTTTCAGAAAACTGTCAGGATTTAGAGAAGGCATTAGTAGAGTTGTTCCCGGGTCAGAATGGGTTAATGAGAATCTCTCTCGTCTTCCTCCAGCGTATTACTTTATTAATATTTATTATTATAATCTCTCTCTTTTTCCTCCAGCGTATTACTACGGTAAGAAGAAGAGCAGGCGGGTGGGCCGTCCGCCCGGGGGCCACTCCAACCTGGAGGGGGGAGGGGTGAAGAGGAGGGGGCGGAGGAGGAAGAGGAGGAAGCAGCTGTTTGTCCACAAGAAGAGACGCTCCTCAGCGTCACTGGACAACACCCCCGCTGGCTCTCCACTGGTAACGCACGCACACACACACACACCCGCTGGCTCTCCACTGGTAACACACACACACTGGACAACACCCCCGCTGGCTCTCCACTGGTAACGCACGCACACACACACACACCCGCTGGCTCTCCACTGTTAACACACACACACTGGACAACACACCCGCTGGCTCTCCACTGGTAACACACACACACTGGACAACACACCCGCTGGCTCTCCACTGGTAACACACACACACTGGACAACACCCCCGCTGGCTCTCCACTGGTAACACACGCACACACACACACACCCGCTGGCTCTCCACTGGTAACACACGCACACACACACACACCCGCTGGCTCTCCACTGGTAACACACACACACTGGACAACACACCCGCTGGCTCTCCACTGGCAACGCACACACACACACACACTGGACAACACACCCGCTGGCTCTCCACTGGCAACGCACACACACACACACACTGGACAACACACCCGCTGGCTCTCCACTGGTAACGCACGCACACACACATACACCTGCTGGCTCTAGCTGGTAACACACACACACTGGACAACACACCCGCTGGCTCTCCACTGGCAACGCACACACACACACACACACACCCGCTGGCTCTCCACTGGTAACGCACGCACGTTACGCACACATGCACGCACACACGTTACGCATGCACGTTACGCACACATGCACGCACACACGTTACGCACGCACGTTACGCACGCACGCACACACACACACACACACACACACACACACACACACACACACACACACACACACACACACATTTGAAATGTTTATTTATGTCCACATAATGAGAAGTACAGCAATACCTTGTACAAACGACATAAACACTGCCAGTGCAGTTTGAGAGCAGGAGAGCAGCCATAGTTACAACGTGCATTGGACGGCAAAGCATCGTTATATATAGTACAGCTGACATGTCAGACACAGGACAGCATCGTTACATACAGTACAGCTGACATGTCAGACACAGGACAGCATCGTTACATACAGTACAGCTGACATGTCAGACACAGGACAGCATCGTTACATACAGTACAGCTGACATGTCGGACACAGGACAGCATCGTTACATACAGTAAGCTGACATGTCAGACACAGGACAGCATGGTTACATACAGTACAGCTGACCTGTCAGACACAGGACAGCATCGTTACATACAGTACAGCTGACATGTCAGACACAGGACAGCATGGTTACATACAGTAAGCTGACATGTCAGACACAGGACAGCATCGTTACATACAGTACAGCTGACATGTCGTACACAGGACAGCATGGTTACATACAGTACAGCTGACATGTCAGACATAGGACAGCATCGTTACATACAGTACAGCTGACATGTCAGACACAGGACAGCATGGTTACATACAGTAAGCTGACATGTCAGACACAGGACAGCATCGTTACATACAGTACAGCTGACATGTCAGACACAGGACAGCATCGTTACATACAGTACAGCTGACATGTCAGACATAGGACAGCATCGTTACATACAGTACAGCTGACATGTCAGACACAGGACAGCATCGTTACATACAGTACAGCTGACATGTCAGACACAGGACAGCATCGTTACATACAGTACAGCTGACATGTCAGACACAGGACAGCATCGTTACATACAGTACAGCTGACATGTCAGACACAGGACAGCATCGTTACATACAGTACAGCTGACATGTCAGACACAGGACAGCATCGTTACATACAGTACAGCTGACATGTCAGACACAGGACAGCATCGTTACATACAGTACAGCTGACATGTCAGACACAGGACAGCATTGTTACATAAAGTACAGCTGACATGTCAGACACAGGACAGCATCGTTACATACAGTACAGCTGACATATCAGACACAGGACAGCATCGTTACATACAGTACAGCTGACATGTCAGACACAGGACAGCATCGTTACATACAGTACAGCTGACATGTCAGACACAGGACAGCATCGTTACATACAGTACAGCTGACATGTCAGACACAGGACAGCATCGTTACATACAGTACAGCTGACATGTCAGACACAGGACAGCATCGTTACATACAGTACAGCTGACATGTCGGACACAGGACAGCATCGTTACATACAGTACAGCTGACATGTCGGACACAGGACAGCATCGTTACATACAGTACAGCTGACATGTCGGACACAGGACAGCATCGTTACATACAGTACAGCTGACATGTCGGACACAGGGCAGCATCGTTACATACAGTACAGCTGACATGTCAGACACAGGACAGCATCGTTACATACAGTACAGCTGACATGTCAGACACAGGACAGCATCGTTACATACAGTACAGCTGACATGTCAGACACAGGGCAGCATGGTTACATACAGTAAGCTGACATGTCAGACACAGGACAGCATCGTTACATACAGTACAGCTGACATGTCAGACACAGGACAGCAGGCATAAATCATGGATAAAGGAAACAACACCTCCTCCAAATTGAGTGGCTGAAACTGAGCAGTACCTCGCTCTCTCACACACACACACACACACACACACACACACACACACACACACACACACACACTGGTTAGTATTACTTGCGACGACGTCAAGATTTTAGGACGGTATTAAAAAAAAAGCTGAAAATAGTCTAAAGCATATAGCAGATCTACAACCTCATCTATTTGTTGGTGTGTGATATGATATGATCGCACTAAGTTTAAAATAGGGAAAACTCTAACCCCAATACCTACAAATAGCCTCCTAAGGGCACGGTCACACCGCACTTTTATTCTACCTATGAGGACGCATTCTGGAAATATATTTCAATGTGAATGGAGCGTTTTCAGAGACAACTGTATTGTACATGTATATAAAATGAGGTATTGCACATGTGGATGGTGTGTGTGTGGGGGGCTTGGATACAACTAGAACTGTACTAGTATGTACCGTATATTCACACAAACATTCCCCAGGCATGTTTTCTTTATGCCTTCCATCCATGCGTGTGTGTTTGACATCACAGGGCAGCGGAGAGGAGGAAGACCTGGACGAGGACGACTCCCTGAGTGAGGATTCGGGGTCGGAGCTGCCGGACGACCTCCAGGACGACTCTGAATACTCCGTGGGTAAATCTCAGCCTCCGACGCCGTCGCCCTCACCGCCCGCCACGCCCAGACCCGCCCGCCGGCGCAGGAAGCCTCGCTCGCCCTCCTTCTCTGACGACGAGAACCGCCCGCCCTCGCCAAAGGTACCTTTCTACCATGACCACGTGTGCTTTGCATCTTTTCTTTCCTCTCTGGTCATAACTTTATTCCAAGAAAGACTCAAACGAATACAGTGATACAGTGATATCTTCTTTATTTATTTTAACACAATCTGTGCCAGGAACGTCACGTTACGTTTTAACCAGCATACCCTACCTGTGCCAAGACGTAAAATTGCGTTATTTATTTATTTTGTTTAATTTTTAATTTTTTAATATTTATTTATTAGAGAGCTTAATAATCAAGGCTCCCGATCGATATCAACTGCTTTCAATTCTTGATGACTTGTGCGTAGTAATATTAATTGTCAGGGATGAAATAAGCTACCAACCATTTAAGCTGGTAGGTGGACCACTATATTATGTGTGACTGTCTCCTTATACTGTATGTGTTTTATAATAGAGCATATTATATATTATATATATATATATATATATATATATATATACAGTATGTAGGTCGGAGAGGCAATTTGTTGGTATCAGCAAATTTGTTGTTGGTACTGCTATGTTTTCCTGTGAGACTTTGTCTTGAAAGGTGCTTTACAAATAAAATGTACTTACTAACTTACTGCACTAGACTGAAACTATAAGCTCCCAGTATTTACCGCACAACTTGCCACACCCAAGCCGTGCTACTCAATTCGCTGAGTTGGCGGTGCCCGGGATCGAACCCATGACCTTAAATTGTGCATTTACAGTATATAGCGCTTTTATTATTCAGTCTTGCTCAAGGACACTTTGTCACTAACTCTACCCCTGATCCCTGCCCCCCCCCCCCCCCCCCCCCCTGGTCAAGAGGCGAGTGCTCTATACCGAATGAGCTACTCGGACACAACAGAGCTCTAAAACCATATGTACTACGCCGTGTCTTGACTGTCCTCCTGGGTGTTGTTTATAGAGCTCTAAAACAATATGTACTACGCCGTGTCTTGACTGTCCTCCTGTGTGTTGTTTATAGATCGCTAAAATAGAGGCTCCTCAGAAGCTGTGTTTGGACACCAGCCCCCTGGAGTGGACGGTCACGGATGTGGTGCGCTTTATCAGGACCACCGACTGTGCCCCCCTGGCACGGATCTTCTTAGATCAGGTAACGAGGACATGGCCCACTAGTCTACAAGCTAGTCTACCGACTTGTGAACTTGTAGATCTGATATGTTTGATGCACCACAACTTAAAAACCAAGTATAATTATGTGCAATTTTTGAGTGGTGCAACCACTCTAAGGAACAGCTTTGTCACTATGGGACTATGTTTAGATTACTAATGTGACTATGTTTAGAGTACCAATAGGGGGTGCTGTTGCACCACTTGCTTCAGACTGGTCTGATTCTTCTGGTCTGACATCTGCTTTAATTTAATGGGCTTTAATGGGTTTAAGCTTGACATCTGGCTGCTTAGAACTAATGCTTTCCTCACAACTGTGAGAAGAGCATTGATGATAATAATCAAATAGATTTCTTCTTTTATTTTCCAGGAGATCGATGGACAGGCCCTGCTCCTCCTCAACCTCCCGACTGTGCAGGAGTGTATGGACCTGAAGTTGGGCCCGGCCATCAAGCTGTGCCACCACATCGAGAGGGTGAAGCTGGCCTTCTATCAGCAGTTCGCCACATAGCCCACATCGAGAGGGTGAAGCTCATAGCGCGCCACCGAGTGGCGTGCTATGAGCTTGTAGGTCTGCTATTTTTGAAAAAATCGAAGAGCGACTGACATAGAAACATAGCTTTTTCAGAAAACTGTCAGGATGTAGAAGACATTTTCAGGACCTGATCTCAGGTCAGAATGGGTTAATGTACAACTCGAGAAGCCACGAGAATCAGACTGGACCGCGTTGGCGCCTTCGCTGTTCTGCTGCCGCCGCCGCACGTTCTTTTGAACCCTGCATTCCAGCACATAGGAAGGGAGCGGGGGGTCCACAGGAAGGGGGGGGGGGTCCACAGGAAGGGGGGGGGGGTCTACGGCAGTGCACCATGCGTGGACATGTGATGGATCGAACAGGAGCCGGCGGTTTCTGTTCCTCATTCCAAGAGCGACAACAACAACCACATTGGGCTGTTCTTGTGTCTCATCTATTGTTGTTTTCTAATTTCTACCCGCCTTGCGCCGTCTTGAAAGGAGAATAACGCTCGATTTTAAACATGTTTGTGGTATATATGACCCAGGGCAGCTGGGTGTGCGTGTGTGTGTGTGTGTGTGTGTGTTGTGGGAGAAATGCACTATACTTAACATCTTCCATAGTCTGGAACGTTTGTAAAAAAAAAAAGGCGAAGTGGTCCTTATAGAACATGGGATTTCAATGCTATACGAAGAGAATCGAAGTTGTGAAATGTAACATAGGCTACGCGGCAGCGTACGTATCCAAGAATGTTTATATAGAGGGTTCTTTGCATTATTGTTGTGCAGGCCATCTGTTAAGGTCCAGCCTATAACCTGCTTCCACAACACTGATCATCTAATCTAATGCATTTCCAGTGTTATAGCAACTCGATCCGAATAATAACCACAGGGTTATGCTTATCGCTCTAATTTCAAGCGAGTGTTTGTGTTTAACCATTTATTAATGGTTTGTATCACGTGAATAATACATTAACTCTTAACTACCAGAGTTGAGCGGTGTTCCCCCTTTAAGTAGAAAAATACATATTTGAGAGTTGAGCGAACGTACGCAGTCTTTATGAGGGACCAGAAGGTTTCATATTTAGACTACTTAACCCATTTTGGGGCGGGGAGCTCCTTTTGGTGTTGTAAGCGTTACGTTATACTTTAGCTATTGAAAAATAGAAGATCTACAAGCTCATAGCGCGCCACTCTGTGGCGCGCTACGAGCTTGTAGGTAGCTTGTATTTTTTGAAAAGTCATAAAAATGTGACGCAAATCTTTGAATATATATTTCAGAGCGAACATTTTTAACTAAAATATTGGCTTCTGGAACTACATATTTTGAGATGGGGGTCCGTGGCCCAATAGAGATAATTCTGGGCGTTCCTTCACATGGAAAAGGTTGAGCACCACTGACATAGAAACATGGGTTTTTCTGAATTTCTTTATGATTTAGAAGCCTTTTTTTTATCGACCTCAGTCCAGATGGGTTAAGAGCGGTTGACAATGCAAGGATCCTATACAGCAAAGCACAAGTTGGAGCCATGTACTGAACAGTGGTATGCAAAAATGTATATAAAAGTGCATGTGTTTTGTATATAGTGTACATACATATCAAATCTCTTCTAGTGCAACAGGGTGATTATTAGATCGATTTTCTACCGAAGCAATTAGCCATCTCCTCCAGTGTTGTGTGTGTAGACTGTAGAGTGATGCTTGTTCCCAGTTTAAATCCTGGTGCAGAACTACCGTCCAAAAGTGTCCTAACTGGAAGCAGTGGCGTGCACATATAGACACTAGGGGGTGCTAGAGCCCCTTTCCCTCTGGACAGCAATGTGACCTTTTGAGGGGAAAAAACTGAAAAAAAAACGTTTTTTTCTTTTTTCTTGTACAGTACAGTATGTACAGTATAGTATGTGGACAATGGTGACATTGATCAATTCTTGATAAAAAGCTTCTAATATATTATTTAGGCCCCAACATCTATAAATATCATACTATTAAGGCAACCGGCTGGTTCCACACACTGCACAAGGTGCCCTTTTTTTCACTTGAGCACCTGCCCCTCTAAATGTCTGTGCACGCCACTGACTGACTATATATAGCTTATAGCTACATATAAGCTTTCCCGGTTTTATTTGGTTGACGGTCTGATTCCTTAAAGGTTCCCTTTAATGATTTGTATATATTTGTTTTTTAAATATGTAAAATGTTGGCTAAGTTAAATCGTATGTACTAACAGTATTGCTTTGGACCCTTTAATACAGGTCTGTAACTCTTCAGTGCACAAATGGTTCCATTTGTGCACGCAGTTATGGTCACGGTGGTCCATGAAATTAGAATGTTTGAGAACCACTAATGTAATTTTATAGCGTACCGTACCATGACTCGGACAGTGTAATAATTTAAATTCCACTTTCGGAAACGGTTCCAAAATGCGATGGAACCGACTCCGGTTCCTCAATGTTGGATCCGGTTCTGGATCCAGGATCCCCACCCTATAGCCCTGTAGCCCTTCACTTCCATTTAAATTAGACCCTTTCAGAGGTAGTTCTTTGTTGTCCAGCCTAGTGTGTAAAATTAACTTGGGTATTTGCACAGCATAGGCCGAAACAACTTGCTCTGGGCGTGTAGATACTAGCCTGCCAGGGTATCTTCCAAATGGAGAAAAATAAAAAAATAAGTAAAATCTGCTTTATCATACTGTAGTTAGTAAGCATAATTCCAAAGGTGAGTGCTGTTTTTCAGGAGCCTGGAGCTGTATCAGTGATTCTCAACCTGTGGGCCGGAGCCCACTGGTGGGCTGTGAGGGTATTGCAAGTGGGCCACCAAAGTATGATAATATTATACTTTTTTGGGGGGTTTTTTAACCTTGAAAAATGTGTTTTCATGGTGATTCCTATGAATAAATTGGTTACTTGTGTTCCATGGGTCCTAGCCGGAACACACTTGATTGATTCACCATTAAAACAAACTGAAAATACCATGAATTTCAAGTGGATCCTGATTCAGAAATGGTTGAGACTGAAGACATTTTAAAGCAGCTATAGGCTGTATGAATTTTTCATATTATTCTCTTTTGTTTAATTAAAATTAAAAAGCAAACAGATGTACTTAATACTGATCCAGCACATCACTGTCAGAATTCCCTTTTTCTTTTTGTGGATTTACAGCAGATTGTGATATTTGATTTTGTGTGAGGAGAAAATAAAAAATGTTTACTTTAATTGCTTGTTCCGTAATTCCGGCTGGACACAAAACGGCGGGGAATTACTTTTGATTTAATCTTTGTGAATTATTTAAAAGAAGAACACTGCAATAATAAACAAACAACGATATTAAAATGACAAGAGTTGTCCTATCATCATTGATTGATTGATTGAATCTGGAAATATCCGTGGACCGTGCATATCCACGGCTTCCCAAGCCGTGCATGCCTATTCCCACTATATATAGGCTGAGGAAGAAATGCCACTTGACTGTTTTCAAATTAGCCTCAGAAAACATCAGGTAAGTGATGACACCCATTGCAGAAATCTGCACGGCATACAGCACCTGGTAATTATAAAAGCCTAACTTAATTTGATGAATTGAACATGGTGGACTCCACCATGTTCAATTAATCAAAATTCATTCCGTCAGTGTGTAGGCTACGTATTCTTTCCTACAATTCCCAGAGTGCCATTGGGGTTGACGTCAATCACGTGACAGTGCGTCTGTCAACATGAGTGGCCACCGCTTGACCAATAGCATCCTCATGATCCTCCCACTGTAGAGGAAGGAAAAAAACCCAGCTGGAAGGACGCGATGCTCCAACAGCTGGAAAATAAATGCCCATATTCCACTTTGTACATGTTGACTGTTATGTCACACCGAGAGGACCGTGGCGTCGCAGCTGAACACTGAACACCTTCCGCGGGTCGGTCGTTGCATTGCGGCCGAGGAGGAGCAGACAGTTCCCGAGCGGCGGCGGCTGACAGCCAGGCTGTAATGGAAGAATCTAGGTTGGTTGTTGTTGCCTTGGTGGAACATTATTAGCTATTAACGGCTAGCTAAAGCTAGCTAGCCTGTGGTGTTAGCCAGCGCGAGCGATAGGTAGGTAGTCGCAGAGATCGCCTGACGTTAAAAATAAATACGTCAACAGATGTTCTCCTCCTCGCGGCGGTAAAAAGACGGTTAAAACGGACCCCTTCCCCTCCCCCCCTCCCCTAGATAAATGGACTTTTAGCAAAGCAGGCTTGTGTTAGAAGAATATCATATAAACAGACATGCTACAGTGAATGAATCTCCGGCGGGTCGGGTCGTCTCTCCGGAGGCTATTCAGCAGCTCATGCGGAGGAGGATATAATCAGGATGTTCCTGCAGCTGCAGCACAGCAGCAGCAGTAACGGGAGCTCCACCACGGTTCGTTTTATTACTATTATTATAATAACAGCTGCCAGTGCTTCGCTTGTTGCATCAAAGTGTGCAAGCAGCAGCTACTCTACGTGCTGTTGTTCTTGTCACGGCTCCGTGTCAGGAGGACGGTGTCACCCTGCTGTTGTTGAACCCCGATGAGGAGAGGAGGCGTCAAGTTTAGTGTGTTAAAAGATTGGTTCAACATCCTCTTCCTCGTATCAGGGCTTTCAGTTTGCTTTACTGTCAGGCTGGCTGGCTGGGCTGCTCCAATGTGCGTTAGTTATTATGTTTAAAGACCTCAAGTCAGTCGTGGATGTGGGGAATTGTTAAGAAGCGGATGAGTTTGCAAACAGACCAGCGGGATGTTGTTGGTTGCCATCTGTCACTGACTGAAGAAGACCTGTCCTGCTCTTAAATGGGTCCATCACCACCAGCTGACCAAAATAGCTCCAGGAGGACTGACTGACCGACTGACCCCCAAACATCTGTCTGTGTGCCGCAGCGCAAACAACAAACACATCCACTTAGCCTAGTGTTTAACCTTCATCCACTGGACTGGCCTAGTACAGTCAGTGACCCCTACCTCCATCGTCATGTCTGTGAGCGGGCTGTCTGGGGGCAACGTGGCCGGTGGGCCCGCCGCCGCCGTCTTCTCCACCAACGTGTCGGCCACCGCCGACCCCGACCGCGGCTGCAAGAACGGCGCCCTGATGAACTCCTTCGGCATCTTCCTGCAGGGACTGCTCGCCCTGCTGGCCTTCAGTACGCTGATGTGTGAGTATTGGTGCATTCAGTACACTTGATTGATGTGTGAGTTATTACTGTCTTCAGTACACTGGTGCATTTATATAACGCCTCGGTGCATTTAATATAGCGCCTTTATCCAAGGCACTTTACATAGATTGTGCATTACATTCACCCATTCACACACCGATGCCAGAGGAAACCATGCAAGGCACCACCAACCAACCAACCACATCGTGAGCAAAGGACACTTCAACACTAACTCTGGGGGAGCCCACAGGGTTCACTCTACCCCTGAGCCACTGCCACCCATGTGTGAGTAAACTGAGTATTATTTCTTGTGTCTTCAGTACACTGATGTGTGAGTATTAAGTGGCCCAGGTGGTAGAGTGGAACAGATGGGAACCATCTGACTGGAAGGTTCAATCCCAGTTCGATCCCTGTGGACTGGGCTCCCCCAGAGTTAAGTGTCGAAGTGTCCTTGAGACTCAACTGCTTACAAAGCTTATATGAAGTCACTAAGTCAGCCAGCCCAGTACCATGTTTTCACATTCCCAATGCAATCTTACAGAAGCAGTACTGCGCATGCGGACGGGGGTTGACTGACTGGACTAGTACATTTGATTTAAGCCTGATTTAAGCAGTTGTCTTGTTTCACCCCTATCTAAACATGTTACGTGTAAGTTTATCATCTGTAGCTCGGTTCTGATACCTTTGACTTTTTGTAAACGATACTACGATACACTGGTTTTTGTACAGCTCAACACCCCCGTTCAAACCGATGCAGGGATATATTCCTGAGCTACAGTGGTTACAAACAGACCTAACTGCACACTAACACTAGTGTGAGTATTAGTATCTTCAGTACACTGAAGATACTAATACTCACACTAGTGTCAGTGATGTGTTAATTTTACCGGTGGTATCTACAGTTCAGTGAGTATAGTGAATACTGCAAGCCAGCTGTGTGTGTGTGTGTGTGTGTGTGAACTCTTTGCAAATGGTACACAGTGGTATGATTATACAATGATGCTAAAAAGGCCTGAGGTCTTTGCCTTGTTTCCATTGTGGTCCTTGTATGCAGCTGACACTTGTGACCTAAATTGTAAGTAAAATCACACTCGTGTGAAGGGAGCGGCACCTGGCTTTCATCACAATGATGAGGGACTTGGCACAGCTCTGTGTGTACGTCTGTCCATATGAGCAATGGAATCGAGGACTTTGGTTGGCTGATGTATGATGATGTTCTCATGTCATCATACAGACAGAAATACACAAAGCTGTGCATTTTCATCGTGATGATGAGAACATTCAAACTAAGTAATCGATTCCGTGGTCATACAGACAGACATACAAAGCATCAGTGATCGTTTGCCTGGGACTCGGCATTCTACCCCCCAAAAAATATGGCAACGATCGGGCTGAGTCTGTAACATGCCTTTGTGTTACACACTGGTGTGTGTGTGCGTACTGTACAGGCCAACAGTACACGGAACACACCACGTGCGTGTGAATACATGTCGGCCCTGGTACAGTTACAGTACACTGATGTTATTTAAATGTCTGTACAGTGACATGTGAGCACATGCTCATTCACTGCAGTGATGTGTGATTACATGCCTTCTATACGCTACTATGTCAGCGAGTACATCGTTGCTGTTGGGCAGAAACCTCTTATCTCCATATTCTAACAACTTTTTGTGCGTTTATTTATTTTTTGTTTGGTTTTATTTCTCGTAAATTAACGCCTACAGCGACAGCGAGCGTCTCACAAAAGCATCAAAAGTGGAAGATCGACGTCAATGCTCAACGCTCTGTTACTTTTGATGGTTACGTTAAATAATGAATTTGAATCCTGACAAGTAACAGTTTTGGACATTATCCCATTCTGGGCGGGAACCCCTTTTGGTGTTAAGCATTTAGTTATACTTTAGCAATTGGAAAATAGCAGATCTACAAGCTCATAGCGCGGCACCTTGTAGGTCTGCTTTTTTTGAAAAATCTTGAATGTGGTGCAAATCTTTGAACATTCTTTTTGTTCAACCTTTTTAACTCAAATCTTTGCTTCTGGGGGGGGTCCCTGGAACAACATATTTTCAGATCTGGGTCGGTGGCCAAATGCATACAGTATATTTCTGGGGGTCCTTGACATTAAATAGTTTGAGAACCACTGACATAGAAACGGAGGTTTTTCAGATCCTGCCAGTATACTCTCATGTGAGAAGGGGGAGCCAGCCCAGCTGTCCTATTATCAGACACTTAGGTGCTGACTGAGAGAAAGTGGACAATGAGCCAATCACAGCTCCTGGGTTAATCAATGATGCCAGTGCAATATTATTGATCCAATTCGGGTTTTTTTTTGCTTCGAATATTCATTGTGTTCATTGTGTTCCTTCCTTCTATCCCCAACCCATAGTCAATTGAGTGATTAAGCTGATTTGCCTTTGGCAAATGACACAATGTGTCGGTGTACATCATGCTCTTTAGCGTTTATGAACCATTACACTCAAACCAGTAGAGCAGCTTTTGATGGATTGAACACTTTATTAACAGTTTGCAAAATGGTACAGTGGTAAAATTTTACAACGGCACTAAAAGGCAGAGAATAACATAGGGTGCATTTTGCATCCCAAAACGCAGTTTATAGTTGAGGGACGCAATAAAACAACGACCTCTGACTGCATCCACGGGATGCACTACTGTACTACTGTACTGTTTCTTTTATTCTAGTTTATTTATTTTGCTAGCTTTAGTTATAATAATCGTTTCTTCTTCTGTTTTCTACATGAATATAACCACATTATAACCATATAAAATGAAATGGGAGTTAAATGCTGCAATTTGTAAAAATGACAAAATATGACTCCTAAAGTAGTTGAAGTGGGACTCATAAAATGTCCCTGGAACTCATCGAAAAGACCATCCCTGCATCCCGGGACTCATTACATTGAAAACCTATTTACATCACTGAAAAGGAGAACACAAAAAGTCCTTGTTTCCACTGTGGTTTCCTGCTTCAAAGCCAGTGTTTTTTAGCACTGCCCAGAACCTCAGTGTCCTTGTCTGGTGGTGGTCCAGTAGACTTCAGTGTCACGGTTAAGAGTTAGAGCCTTCAGCCTAACCTCCCCAGCACCAAGGAAGGAATGTTCAGCTGGGGCTGGGTGGGTTCTGCATGCCGTGACCCGAGGCCTAGAGGCCCGGCAGCAGTGTTGTTCAGCTGGGGCTGGGTTCTGCATGCCGTGGCCCGGGCCTCGAAGCCCAGGCCGGCAGTGTTGTTTTCAGCTGGGGCTGGGAGGGTTCTGCATGCCGTGGCCCGAGACCTCCAGGCCAGGCAGCGGTGTTGTTCAGCTGGGGCTGGGAGGGTTCTGCATGCCGTGGCCCGAGACCTCCAGGCCAGGCAGCAGTGTTGTTCAGCTGGGGCTGGCTGGTTTCTGCATGCCGTGGCCCGGGCCTCGAAGGCCAGGCAGCGGTGTTGTTCAGCTGGGGCTGGGAGGGTTCTGCATGCTGTGACCCGAGACCTGGAGGCCAGGCAGGCAGTGTTGTTTTCCTCCTCCTCCTCTGCCTGACTTTGCCTGCATCAAATATCCCCCAACATCCAAACGCATGCCGGCCGACGGGGGTGTCTCTCTGTGTCTGTCTGTCCTGGTAGAATTCAGTCCATTCGACAGGAAAGTGAGAGGTCACAGTTCACAGCATATACATACACACACGAGGACTCGGAAAGCCCTCTCGGGTTAATGTTTATTTAGACACACCGCCACCGGCCTGGCGTGCATTCATAGCCAGAGGCCAGGCCACCGCCCTCCTCCCAGTGTCGTTTCTGACACGTGGCCACTAATGATGTGGTCGTCCTGTGACTGCTGTCACATACTGAGTTTATGTAAGGGAATTGGATCGTTGGACATCACAGATTGTACACTAGAATGGACTGACCTGTCAAGTCGTGCAGTGTTAATTTTGACAGTAAACATTTATTTAGTTTTAGTCAGTCTTTTGAATAAAATTCCAGTTTAGTTTTAGCCACATTTTAATCACCTGAATGTGTAGTTGTAGTTGACTGAATATATGATTATAGTCAACTAACTTTACAGTTGATTTTGTCAGCTAAAATAAATTGTCAGGACACGACATAATGCCTTATTCATTCTTAGCTGTGTGCTGAAAATAACAGATCTTCAAGCAACATTTACATCAAGCTTCGTCCCTAAAGAAAACAGGAGGTCGAAAAAAATAATTCATCATAGTGTTTAGTTGACACATCTGGTGTCTGGCCGGTGTTGTGAAAATGTAATGTGAAAATGACATTTCAGTCTATGTAACACTTTTAAACCTTTCCTTGATCTGGACTTCGACTTCATTACACTTTGATTGTGAGTTTAAGATATCCAGTACAGAAACAAAGCTAATGCATTGGTCAGACGAGCAGTTGTCTCATCCTACTGGCATCTCTGTGTCATAGAAGTTTGACACACACGATGGAAAACAAGCCACTATTGTCGGGCACACATAGCTGACACTGCTGCCTTCTCTCCGAAGGGAGCAGAGGCTTCTTAAAACTGTCATCATGTCGTTCTCGCACACAGAGATTAATTAAAAATCCAGTCCATAAATCAGTCATAAATACACCCCAGAGAAGCCCTTACATTGACTGGAGCTGTGGGTTTTGAATACCTCTAGTAACTCTACCATAATAATTTTCGAAATTAAAAAAGAAAGTCTTTTAAATCATGACAGTTGTCTGAAATACCTATGTTTCTGTATCAGTGGTGCTCAATATTTCATGTCAAGGACCCCACAAACTATATGTAATTGGCCACCGACCCCCATTTGAAAACATGTTGTTCCAGGAACCCCTCAGAAGCAAATATTTGAGTTAAAAACGTTCGCTCTGAAAGAATATACATTCAAAGATTTGTGCTGCGTTTTAAAAGGGGTTCTTCCTGCCCAAAATGCGTTGAGCAGTACGCTCATTTAAAAGATCGCGGAAATAGCCCACAATAGCTCACAATGCGTACAAAACCACACTGCAGCATATTTGTATCTTTGCAGCTGAAGTTGAAACCTGGCTGCCCAACCTTTTGTTTCTTTTTGTGTAGCTTTGTAACTGGATTTGTCTTTGTCTTATCTTCATGTCGCTGGCTTCCATTGAATTGAAATATAATTGTATCTTTGTATCTACCTATACCTAGTGTGAAAGAATGCAGCATTACATATTGCAACACTGTTAATGTTAATTTAATAGAGGGTATGCGCATGCATATAGTTGAGTGGCAAAGTGAGTGACAAAGTGAATTTAATGTTGTTTAAAGTCATTTCATGCAATGAAATAGGACTTTTCTGTTTGGATGTATGGGGTTGTCAAGGCCAGAAAGTAGTTTTTTTGCCACTCAGTAGGCATTCCCGCATAACTTCCTGGTATGATGATGATGTCACGCGCATACCCTCTATTTTAAATGTTTATTTAAAAAAAAAAAGATTTGCCTTCAATGATTTGCCCAAAATAGGGAAACTACTTTGACATGAGTGGTTAAGTAGAAGCCACACGAACGAGGCGCTCACAAGTTCCGTGCGAGATTCAGAGCACTGATCTGGCAGCGGTCGGTCGAGGCAACATGGTACATTGGGTTCATATTCTATATGGATTCTGTATTCATACGTTTCTCTTCAGATTCAGATTCTCTGCAGTTCTGCTGTGCTGCTTAAAATGTTGTATTATATTACCAGCTGTCGTTTCAAACTCATCATTCGTTGCTGTCGGGCAGAAACCTTATATCTCCATATTTCAGTTTATTTTATTTTATTTTTTTAATGCCCAGACATTAATGTTTAACCCATTTAGACCTGAGGACGATTCTACAAATGCGTTCTAAATCATGACCGTTTTCTAAAGAACCTATGTTTCTATGTCAGTGGTGCTGAATCTTTTTCATGTCAAGGACCCCCGGAATTATGTGTATTTGGCCGCGGACCCCCATCTCAAAATATGTAGTTCCAGGCAGGGACCACCCAGAAGCAAAGATTTGAGTTAAAAACATTCGCTGTGAAAGAATATGTATTCAAAGATTTGTGCCACATTTTCACGATTTTTCAAAATAGCAGATCTGCTATTTTTCAACGGCTAAAGCATAACATAATGCTTAACACCAAAAGGGGTTCCCGTTCTGGATGGATCTCTTACAAATGCAGTGAACATAGCAGCAGTGTTGTTTTCGTCGACTAAAACTAAGACGAGAAATGTTCGTCTTCTACCTTTTTTCACTGACGAAAACTAAATGGAAACTACATGAAAACTAAGCTATGGTGACTAAAACTAAGACTAAATATACTGACAATTTCGTCAACAAATAAAAACTAGACTAAAATGTTAGGAAGGGACTAGTGGACAACAGATCCAGTAAAAGTCATTTTACACTTGGTTGCATGCTGAAAATAGCGGATCTACAAGCTCACAACGCGTCGCGCTGCGACGCGTTGTGAGCTTGTAGATCGGCTATTTTCAGCAAGTGTAAAATAAGTCATTATGATGGCAACAAGGCCCGCAAAAATACATTTTAGTCGACTAAATCACCTGTATATTTAGTCGACTAAAATCTTATGACATTTAGTCGACTAAAACTAGACTAACACTAATACATTCCAGGTGACTAAAATGTGACTAAGACTAAGTGAAAACTATTCAGGAGACTATGACTAAAACTAAAATAGAAATTTGCTGCCAAAAACAACACTGCATAGCAGATATACAAGCTCGCATCGCGAACTTCGTAGACCTTCATTTCCGTTGCATTTCATGAAAAGTAACAGTTTTGGACATGCAAGGTTTCCGTTTCTCCACCGATGAGGGCTATCGATATCAAAACTGTTCTTTATTTTTTATCTGCACTGTCAAACCTTTCTCAAATAACATGTCACCCTTGCTCCAGTCTCACCCTTGCTTCACTGACTCATACACTTTACTGGCATTATGCATCATAACTACAGTATAACAGTTTACAGTTTAATTAAACGATCCGAATGGGGAAGTGAAAACAGAAGTCAGAGCATCCCTGTGATATTATGCCGGGCAGGCATTGTTCTGACACAGGGCAGGGAATTAGAGTTCCCTCCCCACCACGGTGCATCGGAGGGAAGTAAAAGCTGCTATTACACTTACAAACACTGTTAGAATGCAGAACAGGCCCTTTGGACAGCTCCCTGGAGCCCTGTGATATACTGTGTAAACTAATGAATTGCTGGGGGGGGGGGGATTCCGTTTGATCTGTGTGTGTGTGTCTCACTTGCACTGACTGCATGATATGCGTTCAATCCTCACTCTCAAGTCTAATTTGAGGCTAATATAGATGCACCACCTCATGTCGACACCTTTCCCAGTTGATGATATGATATGATATGATATGATATGATACAGTATGATATGATATGGTAGCAGAGAATGCATTGTCATTCTGGATGGGAACTCCTTTTGGTGTTTTAAAGCATTATGTTATACTTTAGCTATTGAAAAATAGCAGATCTACAAGCTCATAGCTGCGCTGCGAGTTTGTATGTCTGCTATTCTTTTTTAAATGTGGTGCAAATCGTTTTAACATATTTTGACCTGAGATCAGATTCTAAAAATGTCTTCTACATCCTGACAGTTTTCCCTGGAACAAGATATTTTCAGATGGGGGTCGGCGGCCAATTACATATAATCTTGGGGGTCCTCCTTGACATGAACATGTAATCGACCTCAGTACAAAATGCGTTAAGCCTTTACAGTAATAACTCACATACTGTACCGTCTGTCTGCTCTGCAGTGAAACGCTTCAGGGAGCCCAAACATGAGCGGAGACCCTGGAAGATCTGGTGAGTGAAGACACGTTTATATGCATGATGGAAGTATTTGTTGTATTGTTCCGTCTACTGTTTTTGCTGTATTTTGACGATGCATCTCAAGGGGATGTCCTTTTCAATAAAGGTTCACCCCCAGCGCCCAGAACGAAGTTCTTTGTCCTTTCTATTAGTAACGGCCGCCCAAGACAAAGTATTGTTCAAAAGACGAAGTTTATTGATATGAAAACGGATCGCACGGCTCCACAGCCTAGGAGCGCCTGTTGGGCCACGGCTCCACAGCCTAGGAGCGCCTGTTGGGCCACGGCTCCACAGCCTAGGAGCGCCTGTTGGGCCACGGCTCCACAGCCTAGGAGCGCCTGTTGGGCCACGGCTCCACAGCCTAGGAGCGCCTGTTGGGCCACGGCTCCACAGCCTAGGAGCGCCTGTTGGGCCACGGCTCCACAGCCTAGGAGCGCCTGTTGGGCAATCCTCGATGTTGCACAAGAGTGAGACGTCATCGAAAAACTCCCTCCCCTGTTTAGTCGACGAAAACAAAAATCTAACATTAATAACTCGATCTAAATCATCCCGTCTAATTATGAAAAAAGATACTGTGTTTGACGGCCCTCCGCTGTCCAGTCGCTAGTCATGATAGATTTATTCTTACCTCCCGTAGTTGTTAATAATAATAATAATAATAAAACTTTATTTGTATAGCACCTTTCATGACATGAAATGCAGCTCAAAGTGCTTTACAGAACAATGGAGAATAAAAGAAAAGCAAGGCAACGACATTAAAAAACAAGCAGTAATGCAATACAGTGAGGACATGAATAACTAACAAAAAAAAGATCAATTAAAAGCAATGTTTTAGAAGTGGAAAAGCTGTGCTTTAAAAATGTCTACAGAGGCTGCCTGACGAAGGTACAGTGGGAGTTTGTTCCATGCCGTCGGCCTGTAGAAGCAAAAAGCTGCTTCCTCGTATTTTTTAGTTGCCATTTTTTTAGGCAAAGCGAGCAGGCCAGCAGTGGAAGACCTTAGGGGTGTGCTACACACACATTCACAACAACATCCGGTCCGTCTGTAAAAGTAGTCCGTGTTTATAAATCGAATGGGCGCTATAATGTAATTAAATAACCATAAATAATATATTAAATAACCCCGGGCAATTAAAGTGTTAACTACACGCATGCTCCATGCCTCCATCTCGTTCTTTTGCAACTAACTTACTACTTGAGGGAGTTCCAGGGGGTACCTAGCTCAATTAGAGATAGTTAGGATTAAACCAAATGGACCCTTACGGGTCTGTAACTCAGAGAGTGTACAAATGGAACCAAATGGACCCGTTAACTCTCAGAGTTAAACATTAACATTGATTTTACACTATAAATTGGGGGTCCCAGAGATAGAAATTCCATTGAACGGGGGTCCGTAGACTAATGCATGTCAAACTGGTAGTCCATGAAATGAATGTTTCGGAAACACTGCTAGAGCCGTAAAAATCCTCCCTTATCGAGGTCACTGGCATATGTTTTCAAAAGGGGGGTCCGTGGCCTAATAGATGTTGTTTTGGGGGTCCTTGACACAAAAACGTTTGGGAACCACTGCAGTACAGTAGTAGATTTGCAAGATCGAAATGTGGTGCGAATAAGACTGATTCCACCTCCACTGTTCCTCCTCTCCCAGGTTCCTGTGTTGTTTTGAGCCTGTCTGATTCCACCTCCTCTGTTCCTCCTCTTTGAGCCTGTCTGATTCCACCTCCTCTGTTCCTCCTCTTTGAGCCTGTCTGATTCCACCTCCTCTGTTCCTCCTCTTTGAGCCTGTCTGATTCCACCTCCTCTGTTCCTCCTCCCAGGTTCCTGTGTTGTTTTGAGCCTGTCTGATTCCACCTCCTCTGTTCCTCCTCTCAGGTTCCTGTGTTGTTTTGAGCCTGTCTGATTCCACCTCCTCTGTTCCTCCTCTTTGAGCCTGTCTGATTCCACCTCCTCTGTTCCTCCTCTTTGAGCCTGTCTGATTCCACCTCCTCTGTTCCTCCTCTTTGAGCCTGTCTGATTCCACCTCCTCTGTTCCTCCTCTTTGAGCCTGTCTGATTCCACCTCCTCTGTTCCTCCTCTTTGAGCCTGTCTGATTCCACCTCCTCTTGTTCCTCCTCTCAGGTTCCTGTGTTGTTTTGAGCCTGTCTGATTCCACCTCCTCTGTTCCTCCTCCCAGGTTCCTGGACACGTCCAAACAGGCCATCGGGATGCTGTTCATCCACTTCGCCAACGTCTTCCTGTCTGACCTCACAGAGGAGGACCCCTGCTCGCTGTGAGTAATACGGTAGAAACTAGGGCATTAAGCAACTAGTCGACTAGTTTACTAAATAAAAAAAATAAACCTTTTTTATTATGGGTTAGTTTACTAGTCGACTAGTAAATCCACTAGTCAACCTTGTACAAGGTCGACTAGTGGATTTACTAGTCGACTAGTAAACTAACCCATAAAAATAAAGGTTTATTTTATTTTTTTTCCCCGATTTTGTAGGCCTCAAGATCAGGTAGATTATAGTTATAGTCACCATGTGCACAGTTTTTAAATGTACAAATATTTATTTCCACAAAAAAAAACATAATAGGTAGTTAAACAACTAGTCGACTAGTAAACTAGGCAACTAGTAAAAATGACTAGAAGTGAATGCCCTAGTAGAAACATGAATATATCAATCCTGGTCTCTAAACTGCCTCCCCCTGGCCAGCCGGGGCGCCTGATGGAGGGGAAAGGAACTGGTTGGAATAACATGTTCCTTCCACGCGCTACGTCCAACCAGGGAAACTCCCCTCTGTCAGGTGTAAAGGAGCAACTTGGACACTCAGGCATGAAGGAAGCATGAGTTCAAGTCCGTTGCTCTCCCCATGTCCCTCATATATGGGGACTAGGTTGGCGGAGGGTGTGTAGAGCCCAGGATCACATTAGATGATTGACACAGGGGTGAAAAATGGGTTACAAAATAAATCGTGGGATAAACATTATAAGAAAATAAAGAAACATGAATAAAATGTAACTCATGGTCAGGAACGTGTAGAGAGCGTTAGAGAGGGGCAGGGGCTGAAATCACATAAGAAGAGGGCAATTTTGGACTGAAATAGCGGAAATAGCAGATCTACAAGCTCCCAACGCGTCGCAGCACAACGCGTTGATAGCTTGTAGATCAGCTATTTTCGGGGCGCAACCCAGCACTCTTTAGCTAGTAGAGATGCGGTATGTACGACATTGTATTTCTAAAACAAATTTGTTCAACGCAAAATGCTGTGTTCAAGTTCAGGAGACTTCTGGGAAAACAGGTCTAAACAGGTTAAATAGCTAATTGCAGTTATCTGTGTGACAAATTAATTAACCGCTAACTTATTAGTGTAATCTCTCTCTCTCCCTTCTAGATACCTCATCAACTTCCTGCTGGACGCGTCTCTGGGCATGCTTCTGATCTATGCCGGGGTGAGAGCGGTCAGCGTGGTGGTCGAGTGGAGGCAGTGGGAGTCTCTACGCTTTGGAGAATACGGTGAGAGAGAGAGAGAGAGAGAGAGAGAACATCGCTTTCATTTAGTTTATTTTATTTGATTATTTGAACCGGACAATATGTATTAAAGGGACACTTCACCCTTTTTGCAAAAAGAATATATGTTGATGACATTTAGAAGCTTTAGAACACTTTCCTGGGGGTCTTTATGTGTGTAATATGTGGTTTTAGATATTTTAGATTTTAGTAGTGAGCACAGTGTATCTGATGTCATCGACACTGGGCTCACTTACTTCCTGGACTACATGTTGTTGATAGGTGGAGGGTAGTCTCCTTAGAGTATATATGAATAGAGATGACATCCGAGTTCTCCTTCCATCCACTTGCATTAAGTTGCTCTAAAGCGCATGAGGCGATTTCACTCCTCCTTCCGGGTAGGAACAGATTGCATTCTGGGATGGATTTTCCCCAAACACATGAACGCGCTGCCGTTGAACGTGCATGAACGCGCACGAGCGTGCTGCCGTCGTGAGCGTGCACAATGATAGTCAACGGACCAGCGCGTTCATGTGTTTGGGGCCAGGCTGCAATACCTTCATTCGGCCACTATGTCCATTTCGCCTCAGGGTTTCCGCTGGGTGCCTTCTCTGTATTCATATATACTATAAGGTAGTCTCGCGTAGCCAGACAACTATTCCACAATCTCCGAATGCTATAGGAACTACAGCTCCCATGAGCCGAGTAACGGAAGCTGCCATTTCCGTTCAAGCAAATATATTTTAAAATATCTTTAGAGCTGATTTTCTTTCCCTTTCTGCTAAGCAACAAGCTACTGTATATGCTTAGATGTTTTCTATTTATATTAGGATAAATGTGTGCGACTGTAAAGACGAAACGGAAGTGGACAGGAGGCTCCACTTCTGCTTCATCGCTTACTCATGACAGCTCTTCCGTTGCTCCAGACTGTATGATGAAGCGTTTGGAAATTGCGGAGGCAACATTCTGGTAATGTGAGACTAGGTGGAGGGCTGTCTTACTGAGACAACATGTAGTCCAGGAAGGAAGTGAGCCCAGTGTCGATCATGACATCAGAGACACTGGGGCTCACTGCAAAAACCACATATTACACACACAAAGACCCCCAGGAAAGTGTTCTAAATCTTCTAAACATCATTAAAACATCTATTTTTTTTACAAAAAGGGTGAAGTGTCCCTTTAATGCAGTGCTTCTGAAAATGTTTGGTGCCAGTGACCTCCAGAAGAGAAGATTTGTGTTAAAAACAAAAAAAGCATCACTTTCAAGGTTTTTCAGAACATGGCAGATGTACAAGCTGGCTGCGCAGCATGAAATGCCAACATAGAAATGGGTAATGTGATTAAAATTATGCTATACAGAGTGGGAACCCCCTCAAGGACCCCTGAGAACCGCTGTAATCAAATGCACTGTAAATCCATAGTAGTCCGGCAGCCTTCTTTTGTTTAAAGTGGGAAATTTGGTATATAGTCTTTTTTTATTGGCCTAAAATATTGTCTATATACATACAGCCACAGCAATAGCCACTTGCCCAAATGTGTGAACTCATCACATTTGTGCTGATTTCATCACATTTGTCATGACGTCTACGGCCGTTTTTAGTCCAAGGAGTGTATTTCTGTGCAAAACTAATGATTGGAATGGATTCAGAATCATGAAAACCCCCTTAAAGCAAAAGGAGAGTTTGACATTTTTGACATTTTTGCCTGCCATAGGATGTTAATGTCACAAGAAACCCCTATTAAAAAGTTGCCCGATACCCACAGCCGGTCCGCAAGTGGATTCATGAATGTATGTATATAGACAATATTTTAGGCTAAAAGACGATATACCAAATTTCCCACCCGTCAACCCCGGCTGCCGGACTATAGGATTTAGAAAGGTCCTTTTGTAGACGGTCTGGAATGGTAGCTGGTGGACTGTTTAGTTCCAGAAGAACATTGAGTACAGGCCATCCTCCACTTGGCTGATACCCATAACGTCCAGCAGAGGGCAGTATCTGCCCCCACACCACACCACTTATTGCAGCAATGTTGCACTCTCATGTCCTGCACCTTTTGTGTACCATGATTAACCCCTTTTGTTGTTAGCATTATGTTATGCTTTAGCTATTGAAAAATAGCAGACCTACAAGCTCGTAGCACGCCACTCTGTGGCGCGCTATGAGCTTGTAGATCTGCTTTTTTTTTTTTTTTATGTTTGAAAAATCGAAGAACCACTGACATAGAAACATAGCTTTTTCAGAAAACTGCCAGGATGTAGACATTTTTAGAATCTGATCTCAGGTCAAGAAAATAATTGTTGTGGTAATGATATGCGTTGCAGGCAGTGGCGGAAAGTAACTAAATGCATATACTTACGAATACGTACTGTACTTAAGTACAAGTTTGAGGTATTTAATACTTTGTATTTCCAATGTTCCATTCTTTTACTTCTACTCCACTTATCTGAGGCAAATATTGTACTCGGATAAGTGTACACTATTGTACCGAGTCCTTACTAACAAGAAAGTGGAGCATATCACTCCAGTTCCACTTCCTAGATCCTTACACTGTCTTCTGTTTTCTTTTATCTTCTGCACTGTAACTGGATCTGTAACTTAAACTCTGTAACTTTCACTGTTCTGCGTCCATGACGTCACCGTTCAAGATACAGACAAGACATATACAATACATCACAAGAAGATACATTACAGGACATGCATCGCAGAAGCAGACCGGAACAATTTGAGGACATTTAAACAGAAGACAAAAAAAATGGCTACTGGAAAAGGTTCCCCTATAAAGGGTCATCTTAGAGGGATGGATAGGGACGTACAGTACTTGTTGTGTTGTGTATGTAATGTATATGTACCGCTATGTATTTGTGATTTGTATTTGTATTTTAAAGTATTGTTCAGTTCAGTGTGAGAGGACCTCAGTGGAAATAAGTCTTTGGACTTTACTGTGTAATCCTTGAATCGCTGATTATAATGTTGTATTATGATTGCTTTTCTAAATAAATAAAATAAAATAAAAAACCAAGAACAATAGAACATATCCTCTTGGTTTACCAATTCTTAGAACAGACAATTGGTTGTTGTTGCTTAGGGGAGCCGGTGCAGTGCGTGGCCTGGGCGGGTCAGGGTGGCAGTGTTGTTTTTGGCAGCACATTTCTATTTTAGTTTTAGTCATAGTCTCCTGAATAGTTTTCACTTAGTCTTAGTCACATTTTAGTCACCTGGAATGTATTAGTGTTGGTCTAGTTTTCGTCGACTAAATGTCATAAGATTTTAGTCGACTAAATCTACAGGTGATTTAGTCGACTAAAATGTATTTTTGCGGGCCTTGTTGCCGTCATAATGACTTATTTTACACTTGCTGAAAATAGCCTCTCACCGCTCCTTGGCTGCGGCTCACCGCTCCAAGAGATGGGTCAAATGCGGAGAACAAATTTCACTGTGGTAACGTGTGTGACAAATCGTATGACTTTGACTTTGACTTGTGTGCTCATCCTCATCATGATGTTTATTGTTGTTTAGGGGAGCCGGTGCAGTGATGTTTATGTTGTTGTTGTTGTTGTTTAGGGGAGCCGGTGCAGTGCGTGGCGTGGGCCGGTCAGTGTGCTCTCTACATCCTCATCATGATGTTTGAGAAGGTCCTCATCATTCTGGTCCTCCTCATCCCCCAGTGGAAGCAGGTCAGTAGTCAGTAGGTCAGTAGGTCTGGTCCTCCTCATCCCCCAGTGGAAGCAGGTCAGTAGGTCTGGTCCTCCTCATCCCCCAGTGGAAGCAGGTCAGTAGTCAGTAGGTCAGTAGGTCTGGTCCTCCTCATCCCCCAGTGGAAGCAGGTCAGTAGTCAGTAGGTCAGTAGGTCTGGTCCTCCTCATCCCCCAGTGGAAGCAGGTCAGTAGGTCTGGTCCTCCTCATCCCCCAGTGGAAGCAGGTCAGTAGGTCTGGTCCTCCTCATCCCCCAGTGGAAGCAGGTCAGTAGGTCTGGTCCTCCTCATCCCCCAGTGGAAGTAGGTCAGTAGGTCTGGTCCTCCTCATCCCCCAGTGGAAGCAGGTCAGTAGGTCTGGTCCTCCTCATCCCCCAGTGGAAGCAGGTCAGTAGTCAGTAGGTCTGGTCCTCCTCATCCCCCAGTGGAAGCAGGTCAGTAGTCAGTAGGTCTGGTCCTCCTCATCCCCCAGTGGAAGCAGGTCAGTAGGTCTGGTCCTCCTCATCCCCCAGTGGAAGCAGGTCAGCAGCAACGCTTACCTTATTATATATTACCTATTATTAATATCCTCATCATCCTGGTCCTCCTCGTCCCCCAGTGGAAGCAGGTCAGCAGCAACGCTTACTTATTAGAATTGCTTACTTAGAGAATAATCGCCTCATCGCAATTATTTGTTGAAAAATGTTTCTTTGATTTTTCAAACATTTTCAAAATTTTGGCAAATGAATTGTCAAAAATAGTGGATCTACATGTACTTACCACATATGTTTTATCATGTATGTACCGGTATGTTTTCGAACAGGGGTTCTCAACCTGTGGGGGCGGGGGTCCCGAGACATTGCCAAAGCATTTCCGGGCCAAAAACGTTGAGAACCCCTGTTTTAGAACACAACTATGTTTTACGAATGTTAGTCGATGTTTTAAGTATAGATGAATATAAACAGACACAAAATAAAAAAAATGAAGCCCATAAAATGAAGCTCACAACACGTGACCTTACATGATTAAAATATAATGAAAATTAGTGAGTCTGAGATATTTTGGTCACGCTTTTTTGTCTGTCATAGTGTGTGTGTGTGTGTGTGTGTGTGTGTTAAACTGACTGTGTGTGTGTGTGTGTGTGTGTGTGCGTGTGCGACTGTGTGTGTGTGCGACTGTGTGTGTGTGTGTGTGTGTGTGTGTGTGTGCGTCACAGATAGCTCTCCCCATAGAGAATCCTCATCTGGAACTGGCCATCGTCATGCTCATCGTTCCATTCTTCGTTAACGTAAGTCTTTTTTTCCTTTTGTGACTTTATAAAGTTTATATATACCTCGTTGCTGTCGGCCAGAAACCTGGTTGGTTTTTTCTCTCGTAAATGAATGGTCATACTACATACTTGGTCATACTACACACTTGGTCATACTACATACTTGGTCATACTACAGCACCACAACACAAGTTTCAAAAGTTGCAGATCTGCAAACTTGAATCGTGATTTGAAGCGACGCGTTTTGAGCTTGTAGATCTGCTACTTTTGAATTTTGAACCCTGAAAAGCAACAGTTTTGGACAGGAAAGGTTTCCACCCGACAGATGATATAATAAAGTGCCCAAAACTTGTCTTATTTTATTTTTAATACATCTTTTGGCAATGTTTGCTTCATTAGAAATGAGAGAGACACTGACGGGAAACTGAGGTCAGTAAGAATTCAAACCCTGGTCTCACTACCCTCTATAGAGCAGGCAGTACAGCCTCCACCTCGTTTTCTGTGTAGACTAAAGGCCTACTCATAGTCCAGTTTTCGGTTGACAGGTTACCACTGAAACGGTGGTTAATAAAAACCAAGATATGAGCGGTGACCACCGGCTTGACGTCATGTTGTGGTTTTCAGTGGTCACCTTTTTACCTTAATGTGGGGCACTTTCCCTAATTTGTGGTGAAATAGTGTTACCTTCTGTATTTGTGCTGTATAGAACGACGCAGTCCCGCCACCTTTCATGACGACGCCAGGCCCAGGAAAACATTCCCAATGCATTTTTCCCATAGACATTTCAAAAAGTATTTATTTAGAGAGACTGTTACGCTGCGGACAAAGCCAACTCGAGTTGTTATTTTTATATTTGTTTTGGACCAAACAAATAATTACAAAGAAGAAAAACAACAAAAAAAGTGTTTTCTTCTTCTTTTTCTGCCCAAAAAAATTGTGTTTGTTGTCATGATTTGTCACAACTCGAGTTGGCTTTGTACGACGCTTAAAAGGTCTTTAAATAAATACTTTTTGAAAAGTCTATGAGGAAAATGGACGGGGAATCATTTCCTGGGCCCTGGTAGGGGGCGGGACTGCGACGCTCTATTGCCTCAGGTACTTACCGCATTGTAGAGGTATACTATTAGTAAATATGTATATATTTTATTTGTCTCTCTTCTCCTTACCCCCACTCCACCTGGTTTTGGTCATACTTAACTTTTAGCCTTGCATAGCCAGACAAATCTGCCAACGCAGTGATTATTGTCTGGCTACGTGACGCTAACTTATTCTAGTCATGTGAAAAGTTTTTAGTTTTAGTCAGTTTAAAGTAAAATATCATATAATTTTAGTTGACTAAATCTACAGACTGGGCATTAATTTAATTTAATCTGCCAAAATACATTTCAATTTGTAGACCGGCTACCGGAAATAGCCTATTATCGAGCAACAAAGCATAAAAATGTCTTGGTTCTACTGGATCTCTTTTTATTTGTTGACGTTGCTTAGGTTTTTATTTCTTTTTTGTATGTGGGGGTGGGGGGGGGAAAGGTAATCGGCGAACATTTTTCGCCATGTCTTTAGTCGACAAAATGTCTTTGCCAGGCCCTGATGTTCTGGGTGATGTTCTGACTGTCTGTGACTTACCGTGTCTTTGCCGTGTTTCTTACCGTGTCTTTGCTAGGCCCTGATGTTCTGGGTGGTGGACAACTTCCTCATGAAGAAACACAGGAAAAAAGACAAGCTGGAGGAGCGAGAAGACGACGCCCGGGGGAACGGCAAAGTGCGCTACAGGCGCGCCCTCTCCCACGACGACTCTGAATCTGAGGTCAGTGTTTAGGGTGCCCACAGGTCACCCTCTCCCACGACGACTCTGAATCTGAGGTCAGTGTTTAGGGTGCCCACAGGTCACCCTCTCCCACGACGACTCTGAATCTGAGGTCAGTGTTTAGGGTGCCCACAGGTCACCCTATCCCACGACGACTCTGAATCTGAGGTCAGCGTTTTAGGATGCCCACAGGTTACCGACGCACCTGGCCTGAGCTGCACTCTTCTTAGGCTAAAATAATAATTCCACATTTTGGTGGCAGAAGTAATAGGAGAGTTTTCACATGTTTGTTCTTACATTTTCGGTGGTGCCAGGCAGTCGCCAGACCATGGTCGCTCGCCCTAGTGTTGTAGCTCTAGGACGGCTGAGTGTTTTTAGGGTGGTGAAACGGAACGGAGGTTACCAACACACCTGGCCTGAGCTGCACTCTCGTTTACATGCTGCCTACAAGCATGTTTCAACGGTTGGAACATTTCATGTTTCAAGAGAGAACGCAAACCGGCAGCTTGTCCCCCACTGTCTCTGTGCACACGGTGGTTGTTTGTATCCCACTGTCTGTGTCAAAATCATCCCTCAAATCATGCCTCAAATCATGCCTCAAATCATCACTCAAATCATGCCTCAAATCATGCCTCAAATCACTAACTGTGTCTGTGCTTCATAACCATTAAACCCTCAACTTCTACGGGTTTCCACTCAACCTCTGTAATGTATCGACTGAATTCATAACATTGCTGACCCACAAGAACCTACCTGACCTGGCGGAGACCTGTGCTCTGAGGAGCACCTACAGTATTTCTAGTTGTACCTGTGTGTGACGGTCACTGGACCGTGTGTGCACCATTCATCCTGACCTCTCCCGTCTGTATTGAGTATTAATAATAATAATAATAATAGTAATGGATTTTTTTAATTCATAATGCACTTTACATTCCTCAGAATCTCAAAGTGCTACAGTAGACAAAAAATATAAAACAGTAGGCAAAAGCAAAAAAAAAGAACATTGCACGATTAAAAGCACACAATTTAGCATCAAGGAAAACAGGATCACGGTTATTGAACATGAGGGCACGGGTCAAGGAATAAAATCAGTGTGTTTGGGGGAAAGCCTCGTTAAAAAGGTGGGTCTTTAGTCCATTATTGACTAACCCTCTGGCAGAGAGAGAGAGAAATAACCCTCTGGCAGAGAGAGAGAGAAAGTACAAACACAGGCTGTTAATCACTCTAACGACCACGGCCAGTCACTTTAACAGGCCTATAAAAACAGCTGTATACCAACACATGAAGTCACACGTTTCACATTAAAGGACCACTTCACCACTTTTCAACCTATCTTCATATAATAGGTCCTCACTAATAATCATGAAAAAATGGCGCAATTTTTTCTCTACTCTGTCTGTGTCTCATAGGAGGGCTGTGGGCAGTTCGGAAACCGTCTTCCAGTGACATCATCGATGGGGAATACAAGCTAATAAAAACTGCAGGCTTTCTAGTCCTGAAAAGTTACAATGCGAAAATGGAAGCCATCGTTCTCACAATAATGAAAATCTAAACATTTTTGAAAACAAATCTTGTTTAAAAAATAATCTGCCTGATGATGATGATGTCACTGGAAGACGGTTTCTAAACTGCCCACAGCCCTCCTATGAGACACAGACTGAGTAGAAAAGAATTGTGCCATTTTATCATGATTATTAGTGAGGACCTATTATATGAAGATAGGTTGAAAAGTGGTGAAGTGGTCCTTTAACCCATTTAGACCTGAGGCCGATTCTTAAAAAAAATTGGACTTCTAAATCCTGACAGTTTTCTGAAATGCCTATGTTTCTATATCAGTGGTGCTCAATATTTCATGTCAAGGACCCCACAAATGCAACTGGCCTCCGACCCCCCCATCTGAAAATATGTTGTTCCAGGGACACCTCAGAAGCAAAGATTTTAGTTTAAAACGTTGGCTCTGAAAGAATGTATATTCAAAGATTTGCACCACATTTTCACAATTTTACAAAAATAATAATAATCATCTTTATTGTCCCGAAGGATATTTGTCTTCACAATCTGTTCAACAGTTCAACACCCACATCAAAAACAACACAGAGCACATAACACCAAGACAGTACAAAAAACAAAACATGAGGTCCCCACTGTGTACAGAACCATCCTGTCGGCGGGGCAGTTTGTTTAATGCCGCGATGGCTGAGGGGACAAAACTCCTACTAAAACTGACCTTTTTCCATGGCAAGGTTCTGTATCTTTGTCCAGATGGCATGAGGTTAAAGAAACGACACAGAGGATGGTCGGTGTCATTTGATATCGAGAGTGCTTGTCGTGTGATGGCGTTATTGTTCATATCAGAAAGTGTGGGTGTAGGAAGTCCGATGATTTTGGAAGCAATACGGGTGATACTGAAAAGTTTGTTCCTGTTAGGCATGGACAGTATGGTGTAGAAACATGCAGAACAGTACAACAGAACAGGTTGAATAATGCTTTTGTACAATAATAGCAGAAGATGAGGAGCAACAGATAATGATCTTAATTTACGGATTACATGGCGTCTTTGCTGAAAGCGTGACTGGATAGATGTAATGTGTTGATCAAACCTATTGTCTATTGTCCAGTGTGAGTCCAAGATATGTGAAGCTGTCTACCTGTTCTATTGTTTTACCATTAATGAGGAGTGGGTTAAGTCCAGTGTGGGTTGTTGTTTCAATGACCAGTTCTTTTGTTTTGACCACATTCAACTCTAGATAGTTGTCAGTGCACCACTGTGTGAAATGAGAAATGGTGTTCTGATAGACCGTAATAGAGTTATTGTCATGGAGCAGTCCGAGAATGGCAGTGTCATCAGAGTATTTAAAGTATGTGATGTTAGTGGGTGAGGGGCTAATACAGTCATTTGTGTACAGAGTGTAGAGGAAGGGGCTGAGGACACAGCCTTGAGGGGCCCCTGTGTTGGTGATGGCAGTTGATGAAAATGATGTACCTACTTTAACTGTTTGTGGTCTATTGCTCAGGAAGCTGTGAGTCCAGTGTATGAGAAGTGGGGGGATGTTGAGCTGATGCAGTTTCTTGATCATATGATGGCGTTGAGTCGTGTTAAAGACAGAACTAAAGTCAACAAAAATAATAGTGGCAAAATTGTCCGAAGATGAATCCAGGTGTTGGAGAAGGGAGTGAAGGAGGCATGCCACAGCATCCTCTGTCCCCCTCTTGGCCCGATAGGCAAACTGGAAAGGGTCCAGCTGTGACCTGACAGCTGGCAGAATGATGTTCAGAATCAGTTTTTCCAGGCATTTCATCATTATTGAGGTTAGTGCAACGGGTCTATAATGGTTGGGTTCTGAGGGGCGGGATTTCTTGGGTACTGGTATGATGGTGGATGTTTTCCAGAGGGTGGGTACGGCTGCTGTCCTGTAGGACTCCCAAAAGATGGAGTGAAGGATGGGGGAGAGCTCCATGGCGCAGAGCTTAAGCATCTTTGCCGAGATGCCATCCGGCCCTGGCGCCTTGCCAGGCTTACACCTGGCCAGCAGCTGTCGGACATCCTCCTCGTTGAAGGGGGAATGTGGCGGCTCCTGAAAGGGGAGGGCTCCCAACAGTTCCTCACAGGCAGCAGAGTAGTCTTGACTGTCAAACCGTTTGTAGAAAGTGTTCAGGGTGTTTGCAAAGGTGGTAGGATCCGGAGTTGTACAGTTCTTTTGTTTTGTCTCACCACCAGTAAGGATTTTGACTTTATTGAAGGCTTGTTTTGTGTTCATGCTCCTAAACTCCTCCTCCATATTATTTTTGTATTTTAGCTTGGCCTTAAGAATTTCATTCTTATGGCAGATCTACAAGCTCGTAAAGCTTGTAGATCTGCTATTTTTCAATAGCTAAATTATAACAATGTTTAAAACACCAAAAGGGGTACCCGCCCAAAATGGGTTAAATGAATGTAGTACATTATGTAGATAAATCCTAGGTTAATATCACTTTGTATATCGTTGATGTCAGTCCACTCACATCCTTTTCTACTTATGTCCTCTCGTTCTCTGTCCGTCCCTCAGATCCTCTTCTCTGCGGACGACGAGATGGACGAGTCGGACGAGGACGACGTCCGCCGGCTCGCCGGCCTGAAGACGGTGAAGAAGAAGAAGCATCGAATGGGCATTCCCGTTTGAACCAACGGTCAACTGTCAACGGTCAACCCTCCTCCTCCTCCCCCTCCTCCCTGTCTGGTGGTCTCAAAGACCTGCACTGGTAGCCCCCCTCCTCCTCCCCTCCCCCTCCCTGCTCCGCCTACAGTACAGTAGGGTTGGGATCTGGACACCGGATCCAACATTAAGGGACACCGGAATCGGTATGGGTTCCATCATCGCATTTGGAACCGTTTTCCCGGGAAATGGGTCATTTCATCGTCACACTGTCAGAGCTGGCATGACGTGGACTTCATGTACGGTATGTAGTACAGTACAATGTTCAATACCAGTGGTTCTATTATTTTTCAAGAACCACCATAACACTCGGAGAGTGTGTAAAATGTGGTACACTCTTGAGTTGCACAGACCTGTCGGGATCCATTTTGGAATTGGAACGCCTTGGTAGGAATGGTTAAAGGGAACCGTTACGGAATGGAACCGTTGGAGAGGGGAATGGTTTAGGAGCCGGAATCATTAAAATCCTAAAAGTTTCCCAACCCTACACACACACACACACTCCCTATATGTCTCGGAAATCGACATGGCGTTTTGAAAACGCCGCCCACAGACTTGTGTGGACTGCGGCGTCGCGAGAAGATGTGGACAACATGGAATATAGGAACCCATAGCCCATCGGATCGGATGCTCCTCTACTGAAGACAGGACTTTTGCATGTTTGTCTCTAAACTGCGTTTCAAGAAACAGGGAAACGGGTACTTCTTCTGCCGTTTAAAGCACATTTAATACTGTACCAACGGACGGACTGCTTACGGAGCCTAGGATTGGCTCAACCCCGTACCAATGAACCGCTTACGGAGCCTAGGATTTGCTCAACCCCGTACCAACGGACCGCTTACGGAGCCTAGGATTGGCTCAACCCCGTACCAACGGACCGCTTACGGAGCCTAGGATTGGCTCAACCCCGTACCAACGGACCGCTTACGGAGCCTAGGATTGGCTTAACCCCGTACCAACGGACCGCTTACGGAGCCTACGATTGGCTCACCCCCATGCTCTTTTAACGAGACATAAGGGCGTTAAGAGTGCTATCATGTTATGACCATTATATATTAAGTCATTTATGTGAGTATTATTATTATTATAGGGAAAAGCTGTTGACACTGGTTTTCATCGGCTCTGTGCATACCTGGAGTCCCAGTTTTTTTTTTTTTTTTTGATTGATTGATTGAATTCTTTATTAACGGGTAAAAAGGACAACACTAAAAGCCACTACTGGGGCTGGGGACCCCCGGGGAATGCTTTGGCCATGTCTTACTATGTAAACACTTTTCATTCTTCTTTCCATTTCTTCTTTCCATTTTCCTGCCTTTTTTTATTTGGGGACCCCCCAAAATAATTTCGTGACAACTTTCGATCAAATAAGTGAGATTAGCGATTGAATGGCGTTTCGGTCGTTGACGATTATGCAACGCAAATAAAAAACATTGGTAAAAAACATTTTTTTTATATATTACATATTTATTAAAAAAACAAACATAAAATAACAAAAATTAATTGGACAGCCAACTAGTGCTGCACGATTCTTCACAAAATGTCATTGCATAGGTTCTGCCCTAAACCTAGATCTCCATCTTTTTTTCGCACTACGCTATGGTGGATAGTACGACGCATTATGAGCTTGTAGATCGGCTATTTCCACCACTTTTTGAACATCGAAATGATCGTGACGATTATAATATGTCTCAATTAATTGCGAATTGTGTCCGGCCTAGTTCTAGGTGTGACCCCTTCTTCAAACGGGGACTACAGTTGTGCACAGAGAGCCTACAGTATAATTATATTGGTAAGATTTCACGGGGGGGGAGGACGGCAGAACAACTGTGAACAGCCTGACTTAATATCCACGATAAAAACCTCTTTGTCATCCTGTTTTTCATATATATATAAAGTGGCCACATCCCAAACAAAGTGATTGTGTCTGTACTGTATGTATGCCTCATGTAAGATTCCTTTTATAACCCTACAATGTCAACATTTATTTTTCATGCGTAGACTTAACCACCACTATAGCGTGCAGGGGAGTATTAGCCTCGCATATCCAGCCTTCATCTGCCTTTTGCAATGCATATCGACCCATGGGGCAGATTGAGTCTGGCCCCTCTCAGTGCATATCGCCCCATGTGGCAGATTGAGTCTGGCCCCTCTCAGTGCATATCTCCCCATGGGGCAGATTGAGTCTGGCCTCTCTCAGTGCATATCGCCCCATGTGGCAGATTGAGTCTGGCCCCTCTCAGTGCATATCTCCCCATGGGGCAGATTGAGTCTGGCCTCTCTCAGTGCATATCGACCCATGGGGCAGATTGAGTCTGGCCCCTCTCAGTGCATATCGCCCCATGTGGCAGATTGAGTCTGGCCCCTCTCAGTGCATATCTCCCCATGGGGCAGATTGAGTCTGGCCCCTCTCAGTGCATATCGCCCCATGTGGCAGATTGAATCTGGCCCCTCTCAGTGCATATCGCCCCATGAGGCAGATTGAGTCTGGCCCCTCTCAGTGCATATCGCCCCATGAGGCAGATTGAGTCTGGCCCCTCTCAGTGCATATCGCCCCATGAGGCAGATTGAGTCTGGCCCCTCTCAGTGCATATCGCCCCATGAGGCAGATTGAGTCTGGCCCCTCTCAGTGCATATCGACCCATGGGGCAGATTGAGTCTGGCCCCTCTCAGTGCATATCGCCCCATGTGGCAGATTGAGTCTGGCCCCTCTCAGTGCATATCGCCCCATGAGGCAGATTGAGTCTGGCCCCTCTCAGTGCATATCGCCCCATGAGGCAGATTGAGTCTGGCCCCTCTCAGTGCATATCGCCCCATGAGGCAGATTGAGTCTGGCCCCTACCGGGAAGCTCACAACGATGCGTTGTGAGCCTGTTTGGTAACGTGACAGCGGCACGCAACCAGGCATAAATCAGCCTTACTGTATGTATGACTGTAATGTATGTTTGGTTGATGTTGTCCTAACCCTTTTACAACGCTACCTGTTGTTACACAATATAGTAATTGTAATATCTGTAATGCTGGTCATGTGAACGTGTGTTGTGACTGTTGTACCGGGAGGAGGAGGTGAGGAGGAGGGGGGGGGGGGGGGGGGGGGGGGGGGGAGGGGGGGGGGGGGGGGGAGAGAGAAAGTTGCAGCACTCGTTGATGATGATGATGGGAATCTTCATCGTTCTACTAGGGATGGGACGATGATCGTTATATTATGAATTTAAATAAAAACCCGCTCACTATAACCGCCTCGCAGAGATTTTATTTGATCTTTTGGAGCTGCAAACTCAAAACCCTACTAAAAAACGGACCGGTAAAGAGCGCAAAAGATGTTAAACACATTTTTAATGAATGTCATTGATCTCGATAATGTTTGCCACAATAATGGTGCCGTGCAACTTTCATACCGTCCCATCCCTAGTACTACATTACACTGGTACTAAATCATCTGTGATCTTTGGTCCACCTACTGTATCCACTGTTGTCCCTGGGAAGGCAAGAGCTCTCTGTAACTGTTAATGAATCCTATGTTTACTTTCTGTGCCATTCTAGGAGTGGCAAAAAGGGAGACAATGCCTCCTCCGGAAGTGTTCCTTCAGTCATTCTCACAGACCAGACGAAGCAAAGGCTGTTGTTCTTTATTACGACAACCTCCTACACACACACACACACACACACACACATCCATATTGCACATTTTTTCAGCCATTCAGGCTCTGTCATTGTTGTGTTTGTGCAATGTATTTTTGGTGGGAGTGATTTTCTGGTGATTTTTGTCCTTTTTGTTCTGTCTGCTCTTTTGTTTCCGATGATGTGCCTGAGTGAATATTTAACTCACGTCTATCTGGCTGTTTCAACCAGAAGCTCCGACCTTTGACCTTCAGACATTTACACGCAGCATTCAGCAGGTTCTGATGTTGAGTATAGTCTCGTGCAGCCAGACAACTATTCCACAATCTCCCAATGCTCTGTTACTTACAATAGTCTGTTACTTTAACTTAATCCTCTTCGTTCCTGGTGGAACATAAGGCTGCGACTATCTGCTTCCATCTGGTCCTAAATGATAGGAATATTATAGTCTGTGACCCCTACCTACACCTACCCTACCTACAAGCTCATAACGAGCGAGCTTGTAGGTCTGCTATTTTTGAAAAATAGGGAGAATCAATGCATCACATCCACTTTATCCTTCTAATCATTTCAGAGTTGCGCCGGACTGAAAGCATTTGAAATTGTCCGAGGCAGCGGTCTGGCTCGCGAGACTATAGATGTTGAGCATTTTGGGAGAAACGCAGACCTCTAGACTGTTGTTGGTGACTGACTGTGGACCACCAGATGATGATGGAGAGAATGGTGTGTGTGCTGTGTGAATGTGTGTGTGCCTGTTTTTCTTTATTTTCTTTATTTTTGGACCTTGTGGTACAAGGAGAGGGAAGCTGTGATGATCATGGTGCCTGTATTGTAATGATTTGAATGTTGCGTTCTTGGAGAGGACAAAGGTACCTATGGGTTCCCATAGAGATCATTTTGAGATTGAGGAACAAAGATACGGGACTCCACTGTATGCAGCTTCAAGGAATGAAGGCATCATGGACGCTTTCATGGTCACCCCGCGGCTCAAAACCAGGACAAAGAGGGCTTTTAAGTTTCACAAAAGCAAACGAAAACAAAAAATAAGGTTGATGATTAAAATGACTGACAAACAATGAGACCTATACATTATTATCATATATGCTTTTGCAATAAAGTATATCAAATGTGAGTTATTTTTCTTCTAAAGTTTTATCCCACGATTGTTTTGCAAATCCATTCTTTTCAGCCATAGTTTAAATTATCTAATGTCATCCTGGGCGCTACGCTACACTCCCTCTGCCAACCTGGGGAGAGCAATGAACTGACTGACCTTGTGCTTCCTTCTATGCATGAGGAGTCCAAGCCGGAGTCTTTCCACCTGTTGGACGCAGCGCGTGGGAGGAACACGTTATTCCAACCAGTTCCTTTCCCCTCCATCAGGCGCCCCGGCTGGCCAGGGCGAGGCAGTTTAGAGAACAGTTCCTTTCCCCTCCATCAGGCGCCCCGGCTGGCCTAGGGGGAGGTGGTTTAGAGAGAGATGTTTTTTGCAGTGTTCATTTTGTAGACTAAAAGACTAAGGTTTTTGATATTTAGTCGACTAAGACTAAACAATTTCAGAAGACAAAATAGGACTAAGGCTAAATGGTGTGTTATTCAAAATACTAAATCAAAATCTGGTGGAGAAAAATAACTTTTAGGTGGACATGGGGACAACCACAACATGCAATCTCCACACGAAAAGGCCCTTTCGCCAACTCCCCCCAGGGTATGTGTCAGGTTTTTGATATTTAGTCGACTAAGACTAAACAATTTCAGAAGACAAAATAGGACTAAGGCTAAATGGTGTGTTATTCAAAATACTAAATCAAAATCTGGTGGAGAAAAATAACTTTTTTAGGTGGACATGGGGACAACCACAACATGCAATCTCCACACGAAAAGGCCCTTTCGCCAACTCCCCCCAGGGTATGTGTCGGATTGGGCACTGCCGCACTGGTGACGTGGAGGAGGGAACACGCCCCCAAGCACCCACAGCGACCCCAGCGGAAATCGAACCCAGGACCTTCGGCAGCGCTACCGAATGTGAGTTCAGAGAAGCAGATATGTGTTACTGTTATTTTTATCGTGACAGTTTACGTACATTTCAAGGATTGGAGGGAAATCGAGGTCCATTATTTATTCAGAATGTGAGCCACGGACCACTTTGATAACATTAACCTCTCGGACCCGAAACTAAACTGGTTTTGTCCACTATCCATGCTGTGTTGATGTTGGTACAATTAGGAGAGACAACACACATTCTCTAATTGTGTAGAACAATAATGAAATTATTGATGGCGTAAAATGAATCCATTTGGTTTCATTTTACGCTTATTTGGTTATAACTCCACCATTTAGCTAGGGACCACCTGGAACCCCCTCAAGGACCACTGGTTGAAAACCCACTGTTCTAGAATAATTATGTCCAGGAATGGCTATTGACCATTACAAAATTAAAGTCATTCTCACATAATTGCAATTGACGATTGGCATTGCCCCGTGGACCATATGAAAACAAAATACATTTTCAGTTTGCCTTTTAAATTATGCAATAATTGCACTCCGAGTTTTCCTATACCTGGAATAATGATTTGTGTCCTGAAATAGCTTTGACTGCACACAGTACGCAACACAGTCATACACAAAAACACAAAACATCATAGACATGTTTTATTGTAAAACATATTTAATCCTGACTCATGTACAGTACAGTACATGTAATCACATTATTAGTACATGACCTCAAAGTGTTTTAAGTACCGACCAACACAGCAGCCATATCATTTCTCTGACTGGCATTTATCTTTGTATATCATTATTACATTTATTTCTGGTACTGTACATATGTTTATGGTTCACATAAACACAATGCTGAATGATTTCCAAAGCTACTTGTGGTGTTTTTAAAGTATAGACGAGAGTGAATAACACCACGGTTCCTTTTACGAGTGTCATTTCCCTGTTCCCTCCCTACGTCAACAAACATGCTCTTATCACACATCATTCATTACACACACACAGCAGATGCATTCAGCTTTGTGACTGAAGGGCTTGACTTTGTAGTATTACACGTGCGTGCACTGCGCGAGCGTGTTGAAGAGATATAAGTTTCAAATTAAAATAGTATCAAAGCAATCTGCGGCACCCTGGTGTGTCAGTCACAGCACCAACTTTGAGAAACCATGTCATAGAGTCCTGTTACAGTGCATACAGTACATTGATGCAAGCATCATCCTGAGTCATCGTGCTATACCAAGTATACTCTGCTAAACACGCAGGGTTCGTCCTGGTTATATTTTAGGAGCACGGTTCAGGAACTGACTTTTAAAATGATATGATACTGGCATGCAGCCTTTATTGGCACCCTGGCATTTTGTAACGTGCAGCTCAGTAGTAGAGCATTTAGTCTACTGAATGTGTGGTGCGGTGTGCATTTGTAACATTTCTAACGTAACCTCTGCTGAATTGTGGATTAGAATGCCATTCTTTGTGACTGATGGTATGAGCTCTGTGTGACATGTTGGAGGCCCTTCTTTGTGACTGATGGTATGAGCTCTGTGTGACATGTTGGAGGCCCTTCTTTGTGACTGATGGTATGAGCTCTGTGTGACATGTTGGAGGCCCTTCTTTGTGACTGATGGTATGAGCTCTGTGTGACATGTTGGAGGCCCTTCTTTGTGACTGATGGTATGAGCTCTGTGTGACATGTTGGAGGCCCTTCTTTGTGACTGATGGTATGAGCTCTGTGTGACATGTTGGAGGCCCTTCTTTGTGACTGATGGTATGAGCTCTGTGTGACATGTTGGAGGCCATTCTTTGTGACTGATGGTATGAGCTCTGTGTGACATGTTGGAGGCCCTTCTTTGTGACTGATGGTATGAGCTCTGTGTGACATGTTGGAGGCCCTTCTTTGTGACTGATGGTATGCGCTCTGTGTGACATGTTGGAGGCCCTTCTTTGTGACTGATGGTATGCGCTCTGTGTGACATGTTGGAGGCCCTTCTTTGTGACTGATGGTATGAGCTCTGTGTGACATGTTGGAGGCCCTCGAGTCCTCGACATGAACATGTTTTGAGCACCACTGACATGACAAAACTGGATTAATTTTTAGTTGTAGAATTGGCTTCAAGTCCTAATGGGATAAGTACTTTTTGTACTATTGGTTAGACCAGTCATTAGTCCTACATCTACAACCTATCTCAAACCCTCACCCTAAACCTAACCTCCCACGGGGCAGCACACTTAAACCTAACCTTAACCCATGTCTAACCAATGACTAGTCTAAACTAAAGTATGCACCCCCTTTTACTCAAATAAAATGTACTTTGGACTTTGACTTCTAACAAGAGTATTTCTATATTGTGGAGTATTGTCGTAGTATTCGGTGGGGGGAGTCAGATTTAGCCAAGCAGAGTGCCAAAACACAGATTCTACAAATGTCTTCTAAATCCTGACCGTTTTCTGAAAAACCCATGTTTCTATTCAGTGGTTCTCAAACATTTTCATGTCAAGGACCCCCAAATGTATATGTATTTGGCCGCCGACCCCCATCTGAAAATATGTTGTGCCAAGGACCTCACCAGAAGCAAAGATTTGAGTTGAAACGCTCTGAAAGAATATATATATATTCAAAGATTTGCATCACATTTTGACGATTTTTCTAAAATAGCAGACCTACAAGTTCATAGCTCGTAGGTCTGCCGCGCTATGAACTGCTATGAGCTTGTAGATGTGCTATTTTTCAATAGATAAAGCATAACATAATGCTTAAAACACCAAAAGGTGTTCCCATCCCGCCCAAAATGGGTTAAAACCTTTTACAAGACCCCGAACAGAATCCAAGCCATGGAAGTAGGGGGGGGGGGGGGTCTCCTTGATCCCTATATCACTGGACCACCATATACTGTAGATAGTGAGTCAGTGGCAGACAGTCATTCATAGTCTGCTGCTTACTGTGTGCTATCAAGCCTCTCATGTTTCCTTGTTGTGTGGCGCCCTGCATTATCAGCTGTTGGTTTTATATATATGCCCATGATCGGAAAGAAGAAGGGAAGGCGTTATTCCCATGCCATCACATCACACTCCTAATAATACATACTGACAACAACACAGTGGGACAGGGGTAGCGTAGGGGGGGGTGGTGGGGGGTCCGACTGACTCACTGATACGAGTACGGAGGGGGGGTCTGGACGAAGGCTATTTAATGGTCGGGCTTCTTTGGACCCTGAGTAGAAGACCAGAATAACAACTTGCCGCTTCTTTTGTTATCACACGGATAAACGGAGTGTTCCTTGGATTAACCACACACCACCACCATGTCACAGGTAAGAGAATTCATCACAGAAGCTTATGTTATAGTTTAGCTATTGAAAAATAGCAGCTCTACAAGCTCATAGCGCGCCACCGAGTGACGCGCTACGAGCTTGTAGGTCTGCTACGGGGGGGGGGGTCAGCTGCCAATTTCATATATTTTTGGGGTCCTTGACATGAAATATTGAGAACCACTGATATAGAAACATGAGGTTTTTCAGGAAAAAACGTCAGGCCTAAATGGCTTAAAAACCCTATACATGGTTGACCGGAGTCCCTCAGGGCTCTTTACTAGTGCCTGTTCCGTTTTATGTTATTGTTGTATGGCCGTGGAGAAAGCTTTAGCCGCAAATAGCCGGTCCACAAGCTATTTTCTGTGAACACTGCCTTACCCCCACAACACGGAAGCTGGGATTTAAGTGGTTAATTCACCCATATCGTGTATGTATGTGTATATATATATGTATGTGTATATATATATATACGGTATATATATTGGACCATCGGTATAGCCGTTTATGCTAGTCCACGCCATTCGATACCACCTCATTTATCACATGTTGAGATTTCATTGACAGACATTGTTTGGGTGCTTCAGTTGATGTTGCACTACTACTCTTACTGTACTATTTACATAATTATTGTACTAACTTTGTAGCTGCACTTTAACAAGTATTAACGGAATTTAGATTTATTCCTACAGTAGATTCATGATCACTGTTGCTGTGTTTATGTGAATGCATCTGTGTATTTTTTGTAAAGTTTTATTGTTGTAACTGACAAAGACAAATTTCCATTTCATGTAAATGTAATGGACAGTAAAGTTTTCCTTATCCTTATATCGGTGTCAGGAAGGGAAAACAGGGGTACATGTCTAACTTGTGTAACCTCCCTCATCTCCTCCACTAGCCCGGAGAGGTGAAGAAGAAGAAGAAGCGTCCTCCTCCTCTGGTGAGCGCGGAGGAGCTGAAGGGAGCCCGCGGCAAGCTGGGCCTGAAGGGCGAGCCCAAGAGTAAGACCTATGAGGTCATGGTGGAGTGCGGTGAGTAAGAAGACACAGAGACACACAGACATACTGTCATGGCCTGCACAGTGTTTATATCTAGCATTTCCTAGAATGCAGTGGTTCCCCAAACTTGTTTCAGAACAGCTCAAGACCCAAATGTGAAATTAATTAGACATTTCCCCCTGTGGGACCCAAACAAACTAGTGTTTTTATTGATTTACTTCAGTACTGAGTTACTTTACACCAATGAGCAGCAGAAAGAGCTTCATGGTGCTACTGCCTGTGTTTGTTTTGTAACACCGACCTGCTGTGAGCTCTAATCAAAGACGCATCCAGACATCGTCTGTGTTACCAGAGTTTGCGAGAGACATACCGTAAGCAACTAGGTCTATGAAAACAAGCCCAATAGAGTGTTGCAGTCCCTCCCCCTTTCAGAACAACGAGTGGCCCAGGAAATGAATCCCAATGCATTTTTCCCCATAGGCATTTCGTAACATATTTATTTAAAGACCTTTTAAGCGTCGTACGAAGCCAACTCTTGTCGTGACAAATCATGACAACAAACACAATATTTTGGACCAAACAAATAATTACAAAGAAGAAAAACAACAAAAAATTTGTTGTAACCTGCCGTTTTTTTCTACTTTATAATTCTTTGTTTGGCCTGATTTTTTTTGTTTGTTGTCATGATTTGTCACAAGAGTTGGCTTCATACAACGCTTAAAAGGTCTTTAAATAAATACGTTACGAAATGCCTATGGGAAAAATGCATTGGGATTCATTTCCTGAGCCACTCGCCAGGGGGAGGGACTGTGATGCTCTATAGAAGAGACTTTTGGCCACATGAGCGTCAGATATATGAAGATAGTCAAGCTCACAACACGTTGCAATGCGATGACAAAAATGAAACATTTTGAATATATTTGTTAAACATTTTAACAATGGTTAAATGGTTACAAAATGTACAATCATCAGGAAGCAAGCCCTTATTACATGTAAAAAAAAAGAAGAAGAAAACACACCCAACAGCTACCATTATTTACAAGCGGCTTTACAGAAAAACAAGAAAGGGGCACAGTGGCACAGTTGGTAGTGCTGTCGCCTCACAGCTAGAAGGTCCTGGGTTCGATTCCCGCTCGGGACACTGTGGGTGCTGGCGGCGTGTTTCCTCCTCCGCGTCATCAGTGCCCATACCCGAAGGCGGGGTTGGCGAAAGGGCCTTTGTGTGGAGTTTGCATGTTCTCCCCGTGTCCCCTAGGGTAGGTACCCTCACAAAAACATGCAGTAATCCTGGTCACTAAACTGCCTCCCCCTGGCAAGCCAGGGCCACTGATGGAGGGGAAAGGAACTGGTTGGAATAACGTGTTCCTTCCACGCGCTACGTCCAACCAGGGAAACCCCCCCCCCCTGTCAGGTGTAAAGGAGCAACTTGGACACTCAGGCATGAAGGAAGCATGAGTTCAAGTCCGTTGCTCTCCCCTTGTCCCCCATATATGGAGACTAGGTTGGTGGAGGGTGTGTAGAGCCCAGGTTCACATTAGATGATTGACACAGGGGTGAAAAATGGGTTACAAAATCGTGGGATAAAAAATATATATTAAAAAAAAAAGAAAAACAAGACCAAAGTCGCTTCTATTAAGCGGACATGGCAACACTGCCGGGAGGATTAGAAGGCTATCTGTAGTATGTGTAGCATATACTTCGTGATACTGGTAGCATATAGGAGGATTAGAAGGCTATCTGTAGTATGTGTAGCATATACTTCGTGATATGGGAATATGATTGGACCAGTACTGCTGTCAGAAGTAGGCGATTGGTAGAAAGGAGTTTGCATTGAAAAACATAAATAACCAAGAGACTGAAAATTAAGCTTAAGGATATTATTATTGAAAAAGACAAAAGAAAAATAAACAACAACAATGAATTCAGATATCAAACAATAACATAAATCAACCCAAAAGTGTAAATCCAGTCATGGTGTGTTCAAAGTCAATGTTCAAAGTCATTCAAGTCAGGGGGAATGTGAGGCAGTTTTTAGAGTGTATGCAGTTATGGAGGGGAAGTGTGTGTGTGTGAGTGAAGCTGATATCCTACCGTCCAGGTAGGACAGAATCAGGGGATCGCTCTGGGACTAGCTCGCCATTGTGTTCAAGATCATCATGGGGTTGCATTAACTAAGGGAAAAAACCTGGCCTGAACACAAAAGAGGCCAAATTAAATACATTATCAAAATAATAATTAAAGTAGCTGATCTACAACAGCATACAGCATAAACAAATGTCAAATAATCTTTTCAATTCAAAATGAAAACAAACAAAACAAAACACTTCAAACATTTCAAACAAACAACATTTCAAACAAACTCACCAATTCAGTTCAAATGCAACAGCTCATCCAGCTCATCAGTTCAGTTCTTTCTCATCAGTGTCAGTATTTGGAGTCTAAAATCAATCATCAGTGTCAGTGTTAATATCATGTATTGTAATGAAGAGTAAAATGGTAAAATGTTTGCAGAAGGATAGGGATACAGACCTGCCACAGCCAGTGATGTGCACCTCACTGACTGAGACAAAATGGCTGTGCTTTATACTAGGGTGTGGTGATTACTAGGGTGTGGTGATTGCTGATTGAAACTGGTGTTACTGAGTGAGTGAGTGAGTGAGTGAGTGATCGGTGTGATGAGCTGTGAACTGATGCAGATGGTACATGTGACCATACAAATGCATACAAACAGATACAAATACAGACATACAATTATAAACCTGGGTTACATCCTCCCCCCCTAAATCCATGCACGTCCCGTTGCATGTTACACGACATGGATTTGTGGGTTGGGGAAGGAACTAGGCACACCCCTATCACTCAATGCATCAGTGTATGCTGTAGACAAACTTTGAAATAAAGATTGAACAACATTTATCAAAGGGTTGCCCAACTGAGAATATTGAAACCTTTTAGGCGCTTGTCGGCTTCTATCTGAACGCCTAAGTGAACTCTCAGCGTCAGGTTGAGTTGTAATGACTGTAGGTTCAGTGGATTGGTCCATTTCAGGTTCCTCAGATATTTCTCCATCCGGTAAGTTTACATTTGGTAAGGTTCCATCCAGTGAGTTTCCATCCAGTAAGTTTCCGTCGGGCTCAATATTGATAGGTTGGTTTTCCTCCACGGTTTCAGGTAAGTGGGTCCTTCTAGTTATTTCAGGTAAGTGTTCTATTTCCACAGGTTCAGGTAAGTGTGTTTCAACAGGTTCCGGTAGATGTTCCATTCCAGTGGGTTCAGGTAAGTCCTCCATTTCAGTTGATTCAGGTGAGTCCTCCATTTCAGTTGATTCAGGTAAGTCCTCCATTGTACTGTGTTCAGAACATTGCTCCTCAATAGTTGTACGAGGCTCAGTCTGGCCTCCAGTATTAGAGTTGTGTTCCACAGTGGGCTTAACTTTTGGCTGAACATGGCTCGGTGAGACCCAATAATCTGAATCCTCCTCCAGTGGGAAGTCTGCGTCAACAGGTTCAGTTTCATTGTCGCCAGGGTGATGACGGGTTCGTGGCCTCCGGACAGAGACAGGCTGAGGGCATTCTTCCTCTGTTGTCAAGGGAAGAAACCCACAGGGAAGGAGAAGGTCTCTATGTAAGGTGCGTTTCGGCCCAGCTTTGTTCTCTGGCCTTACAGTGTATACTGGAAGATCCCCTGCACGACTGACCACAACATAGATATCTGCTTCCCATTTGTCCGCAAGTTTGTGTTTCCCACGAATGCGTACATGTCTGACTAGGACTCTGTCCCCTACCTCAAGTTCTGAGGTAGTTATCCGTTTGTCAAAACGAGCTTTGTTTCTTTCTGCCGTTTTGAGAGAGTTTCGAGAAGCTAGTTGGTAGCTCTCTTCCAATCGGGATTTGAGATTTTGCACATATTGGGAATGAGATTTCTGCTGATCTCCTCGCACAGGTAAGTTGAAAGCCAAATCAACTGGCAGTCGGGGTGAACGTCCAAACATAAGTTCATACGGAGTGAACCCGGTTACTTCATTGCGGGTGCAATTGTAAGCATGAACTAAGGGCTTCACATATTCTCGCCATTTTGATTTTTGCTTGTTTTCTAGGGTTCCCAACATGTTAAGCAATGTCCGGTTAAACCTTTCAACAGGGTTTCCCCGTGGATGGTACGGGGTTGTGTGACTTTTTTGGATGCCTGAAAATTCACACAATTCTTTGATTAGCTTTGATTCAAAGTCAGGTCCTTGGTCAGTGTGTAACCGTTCAGGTATGCCATAATAGACAATGAAGTTATCCCACAAGCATTTAGCTACTGTTTTAGCTTTTTGGTTGGGAGTGGGAATGGCAAGGGCAAACTTGGTGAAATGGTCAGTTAGTACAAGGATGTCCTTTGTATTGCTGGAATCTGGCTCAAGGCTAAGGAAATCCATGCACACCAATTCAAGAGGGCGTGTTGCTCTTATGTTCACCAAGGGTGCGGCTTTCTCAGGAAGAGCTTTTCTGCGTATACAGTGATCACATGTCTTGATTTTGTGCTCTACAGTTGCAGACATTCTGGGCCAATAGAACCTTGTACGGACAAGATCAACGGTTCGCTCTATGCCCATATGACCCATGTCATTGTGTAAGCTCTGCAAGACAGTTGCACGCAGCTCTTCTGGTAGAACAAGTTGATATGAAATTTGTTCGTTCTCTTGTCTCCTTCGGTACAGGATATCATTTTGCAACTCCAATCTATTCAATTCTCTGAGTAGAAGGGGAAGGTCAGGAAGCTCATTCCTTACAGCTGGAGGAACCTTTTCTCCTGTTTCCAGTTGGAAAATGATTTCACGAAGGCAGGGATCAGACCTCTGCTTCTCTTTAAGATCAAGGTGTGAGAGAGAAGGAATGACAGGTAAGCCGTGTTGATCCTCTTCAACATAACTGTCGGGAATTGCATCAGCGGAAATTGCCAAAGACTCCACAAGAGTAAGGTCATGGGGATCATTCAATGTTCTGACCAAGCTACTTTGACATATGGCATTGACGACATCGGAGGAGACATCTTCAAGGGAGCCATCAGCTAAGTGTTCTTGGGTAAACCGGCTAATGCGATCCTTCTCTTTCTCAGACTGGCCCTCATCCAGATACAGTTCATGAGGTCGCCTGGAGAGACCATCGGCATCAAGATTTTGTTTGCCAGCCCGGTACTGAAGCTTGAAAGAGAATGTAGACAAAGCAGCCAACCATCTGTAACTGGTTGCGTCTAACTTTGCAGAGGTAAGTATGTATGTAAGGGGATTACTGTCTGTGACTACAGTAAAATGACACCCATACAAGTAATCATGGAGCTTTTCAGTTACACTCCATTTGAGTGCAAGAAACTCTAATTTGTGAGCTGGATATCTGGACTCACTGCTTGACAGACCCCGACTGGCAAACGCAATAGCTCTCAGTTTCCCATCCTGCTCCTGATATAATGCGGCTCCAAGCCCAGTGGCACTAGCATCAGTGTGCAAGATGTAAGGCTTCTTGGGGTCTGCAAAACCAAGAACAGGGGCAGTGGTAAGTGTTTCTATGAGTCTCTCGAATGCGTCTTGACAGGTGGGTGTCCATCGATCTCCAAAAGGCTGGTGTGGATTGTGATAGTGATCACTGGTTCCCTTGCCCTTTGTAGATTTGCGTGAGGGTGGATATCCTCGAGTGAGTTCATTGAGTGGCTTTACTATGTCAGCGTACCCCTTTATGAAGCGACGATAGTAGCCCGAGAACCCTAAGAAGGATCTCAACTCTTTCAGGGTTTTAGGAATTGGCCAGGATTTTAAGGCATTTACTTTTTCTGGGTCCGTTTCCACTCCATTTTCTGATACAATATGTCCCAAGTATCGAACTGAGGTCTGGAAGAATTTGCACTTCTCCGGGGACAGTTTTAACCCATATTCTTTCAAACGATTGAGTACTCTCATCAGTCGGATTTCGTGTTCTTCCAGAGTGTCAGAATAAATGATAAGGTCATCCAAGAATACAAGGACTTCCCTCAGATTTAGGTCTCCCATGCATTTTTCCATCAACCTTTGGAATGTGCTGGGTGCATTAGTCACTCCCTGTGGCATTCGGTTAAACTCCCAGAATCCCAGGGGTGTAACAAAGGCTGTTTTATCCTTGTCAACTTCATCCATTGCGATCTGGTAGTATCCAGATTTCAAATCAAGCACTGAAAACCATTTGGAGCCGGTTAGTGCTGAAAATGTCTCTTCAAGATTAGGTAGTGCATAGGCATCCTTCACCGTCTGAAGATTGAGCTTCCGGTAGTCTATGCACAACCGTACATCATTGTTTTTCTTCCGCACAACCACGATGGGTGAAGAAAATGGTGATTCAGACTCTCTGATAACACCGGCCTCCAGCAACTCGTTAAGATGTTGGCGTACTGCCTCGATATCTTGAGGATGAATAGGCCTGGCACGATGTTTAAAGGGAGTTTCATCATGGAGTTTAATGCGATGCTTCACCTTGTCTGTGCACCCAAAGTCTAAATCATGAAGAGCAAAGACCTCTGGCATTGCACTGAGCTTGTTGGTGATATGCTCTTTCCACTCTGCAGACAGTGGAGAATCAGCAAAGTTGATGTTCAGCTTCTCTGGGTCTGAGACTGGGGAAGTAGTCACATTGTGTTGTGAAAGGATGCAATGAAAAGCACCAAGTTCTGCAATGACACAGAGCGGGGGAATGGAAATGTCTTGATCAGTTTCATTTGTGACCATTACAGGAACTTTGTAAGGTGCATTTGAAGGAAGAGTGCTGAGACAACTCTTGACACATAGGCCACCAGGTAAGTATGACTGGGTGGGATGCTCTACAATCACCCAGCAATCTGCAGATGGACTATGGACCTTAGCGGAGCCTTCAAGAATGACACTGTGGCATGCAGGAATGACGGTAGGTGTCTTACTGAGCATTCTCACAACTCCAACACTTCCATCTTGGTTCTGTTGTTGCCGCCGTAACTCAAGTGTTTTGAGTACTACTCGGTAACCATACTGACTGGGTTGATGATGCGGTGTTTTGCCACCAAAGTATTGCTCATAGAGTATGTCAAGAGTATTGGTTCCTATGAGAACTGGAGATGGAGTTTGGCGTACCTCTGGAACAACAAGTGCAAGAGTTGGTACATCAATGTCTGTTCCCACAAAGTCTTTTGGGAATCGAACAACCATTTCTACATATCCCAAATATGGAACAGACTGTCCTGCTGCACCCTCAACCTCCAATAGATCACAGATAGGTTTGAGGGGTTGCTCAGCCAGGTTCTGCTTGTAAAAGGACAGTGGAACTGTGGTTACTTGAGAACCAGTATCCATAAGACAATTGAAATCAATACCAGCAATGTTGACTACTGCTGTGCATCTGGAACCAACTAATCCTTTTGGAAGCTTAGTGACTGAGTTCTTTGCACTTGACATGTTGAGTTTAGCACAACGTTTGCGTTTAGGCTTAGGACATTGAGCCGTTACAGTCCCCGTTTGTCCCACAACAGGAACTGTCTTTAGTTTAACTGGTCACCGGGGTGTTGTTTCTCCCATTTTTGACACTCGTTATTGAATTGCTTCCTTTTCTCCGCCACGAGTTCAGGGTTTGGGTCATTGTCACACTGTGGTTTGATGTGACCGTCCTCTCCACATCGGAAACAGTATCCGGGTTTTGGTCTGAGACTTGGTGACTTGGACTGTGAGTATTGTACAGGCTGTTTATGTTTACCAGTTGTATGTGATTTCTTGCTGGTACTAGCTGGCGTTTGAGAGAAGGAACCTTTAGCTTTCTGTTGGTTAGCCGTTAGCGCTGCTAACTGAGTTTGAATCTCTGCCATTTGCTTTGTGAGGGCTTTCAGTGTAGCACTCACTCCTTTCTCCTCATCACTGTCATCCTTCTCACTATGGGCAACCTGCCAGTTAGATGCCACTTTCTGTTTCCCAGTACCCAGATGCCGTTTCATGCGCATAGATTTTGCTGCTTCACGATCTTCTTCTGTACGCAAAAGCAAGAGTAGCTCAGCAAAGGATGGGGGATTTGCTTTCTTGTGTTTCAGTTGAAGCTCTGAAAGAAGAGAATTATCCCAGCATCCTCTACAGAATTGGTTCAGAAGGTGTTTATCTACTTCTGTGACAGGAATGCCACCTCGCTTGACAGTGAGATTCAACGCTACATGAAGACGTTGCAGGTAAGCAGATGGGTTCTCCGCAGCATCTTGAACAGTATCCATGAATTTGGCATACAGTTCGTCGCCATCTTGCACTGTGCCAAAAGCAGAATCAAGCAGTTGCAGATAAACAACAGGCAAAGTGTCTGGACTCAAGTGCTTCACCATATCTGCAGCTGGAGGAAGAATGCTTTCAAGGATCTTTCTGGATCTCAGAAGATCAGACACAGCAGGATCCTTCATTAGTAAATCAACGCTGAAGCGCCAAGCATCATAGTCAACTTCATGAGAGGGTCTTGGTACCTTGCCGGAAAAGACTCTCAGTCGTTGAGAGGAAACATTGCGTGCATTGTCCTCAGTCTTAACTATATGCTCCACAACATACCGCTGGATTTCAGGGGGATTCAAATCAGGAGATATATTAGAGCTTGGTTGAGCTGTATACATTGAAGTGGGTTTGTAAGGTGTTTGGGGTGAGGTTTTCAGCTGCTCTGCTGGATCCTCCGGTGACTTGCGACTAGCAATGGAGTCACCAATTTGAGACATCATGTCCTTGAGGACTTCATTGTAGTCCTTTCCACTAGCTTGAGACAATGTTTTTAAATCATCCAAGTAGGATTGGGTCTTTGTACTTCCTACACCCTTTGTGTACAAATCAGACAGGTTTTGAATAATGAATGTATTTCCTTTGTCATCCGTAACATGAGAATATGGCAATAGCGGCTCTAGAGATAGCATAGCAGATCCTGAGACAAATTCGACAACCAGATAGTGAGCAAATTGTGATTCAGTGTCATTGATTATTTCAGTCTTGTTAATTGAACCATATTGCTTCAGAAAATCCACAACCTCCTCATAATCCTCTGTCTCCACCAGTCCATTTACCAACACTGCATTTGGAATTTTGATATTGATACTTTCAAACACCTCCATCTTTAACCCTTAAACTTGAGTAAACCTTTATGAAAATCAAAAACCTTTCTCCTGGCTGGCTCGCCACAATTATGTAGCATATACTTCGTGATATGGGAATATGATTGGACCAGTACTGCTGTCAGAAGTAGGCGATTGGTAGAAAGGAGTTTGCATTGAAAAACATAAATAACCAAGAGACTGAAAATTAAGCTTAAGGATATTATTATTGAAAAAGACAAAAGAAAAATAAACAACAACAATGAATTCAGATATCAAACAATAACATAAATCAACCCAAAAGTGTAAATCCAGTCATGGTGTGTTCAAAGTCAATGTTCAAAGTCATTCAAGTCAGGGGGAATGTGAGGCAGTTTTTAGAGTGTATGCAGTTATGGAGGGGAAGTGTGTGTGTGTGAGTGAAGCTGATATCCTACCGTCCAGGTAGGACAGAATCAGGGGATCGCTCTGGGACTAGCTCGCCATTGTGTTCAAGATCATCATGGGGTTGCATTAACTAAGGGAAAAAACCTGGCCTGAACACAAAAGAGGCCAAATTAAATACATTATCAAAATAATAATTAAAGTAGCTGATCTACAACAGCATACAGCATAAACAAATGTCAAATAATCTTTTCAATTCAAAATGAAAACAAACAAAACAAAACACTTCAAACATTTCAAACAAACAACATTTCAAACAAACTCACCAATTCAGTTCAAATGCAACAGCTCATCCAGCTCATCAGTTCAGTTCTTTCTCATCAGTGTCAGTATTTGGAGTCTAAAATCAATCATCAGTGTCAGTGTTAATATCATGTATTGTAATGAAGAGTAAAATGGTAAAATGTTTGCAGAAGGATAGGGATACAGACCTGCCACAGCCAGTGATGTGCACCTCACTGACTGAGACAAAATGGCTGTGCTTTATACTAGGGTGTGGTGATTACTAGGGTGTGGTGATTGCTGATTGAAACTGGTGTTACTGAGTGAGTGAGTGAGTGAGTGAGTGATCGGTGTGATGAGCTGTGAACTGATGCAGATGGTACATGTGACCATACAAATGCATACAAACAGATACAAATACAGACATACAATTATAAACCTGGGTTACATATGTCCTCTTCTGTTTACATCCAGATTGCACAGAAGTTGTTGAGTTTCCATTCCTTTTATAGGGATAGGAGTTTTTATCCTACCCCTCTTTCTATGTTTTTGAGTGGTGCAACCACTCCCTTACGGAGCTGTGTGTGGCTGGCTGGCTGGCTGGGTGGGTGGGTGGGTGGGTGGCTCGGTGCGTCTGAGCACGAAAACAGCATGGTTGTTATTCACCACCTGTGTGCAACCTGACACAAACACCTACGCACATATTAACTGTATATATGGTGAATTTGCGTGTGCCAGTATAGTACAGTACAGTACAGTACAGTAGAGGGACCCCCACACAGTAACTCCGTCATTTCGCAACCGTTTCGGATGCGGTGCGGCTCGCCGGAATCGGGCCGACCCCCTGGGTGCGTTCCTGTGGGTCTGGAACTCCCCCCACCCTCACACGGAGTTGCACCACTCACTTCACACAGGTGTGATTTTTCTTTTAACCATTACAAATAAAATATAAGCGGTCCCTGACGGGAATCGGTCAAACCCAGGCCACTGGCAGTAAGAAGTGACCAATGAGAAGATCCTAAAGGTTTTATGACATTCATTTTCATTTATTTTTCTTTTTTCTTTTAGGTTTTATGACCTCAATTACACCCAAAAAACCTGAACTTTGAACATTCAGTGGATTTTCTGTGGTCTGAAGTTTTCTTTGGGGTTTTTTGGGCCTTTTGAGCTACAATGAAAACAGGCAACACAGTGAAACAGTGACATCTGCTGGCAAATTCCATTGACATATATGGGATTTGCAGTAAGTGATGTCACTTACTGCCGGCAAATCAGAGCACCTGTTTGAGCCAGAAAACCCCAGATCACAGAAAATCTACTGAATGTTAAAAGTTCATGTTTTTTGGGTGCAATTGAGATTAGAAAACCTAAAAAAAACAAGAACAATTCCAAAACCTTTTTTTTATGTCACAATCCCTTTAAGTCTTTCAGTGACGTTCATGTGGTAATGGTGGGCCTGACCAGGACCGCCAACCACTGCTTCACACCCTCTGTAGTAACTATTCAGAATCCTGAGCACTATTTTCTTGTATTGTTCTGTCTGCTGTATTTGCAGATTTGCAAACGAGATGATATAATCTCAAGGGCTGTACTACAGTTTTCTACCAGGGTAATTTAACCCATTCTGAACGGGCACCCATTTTGGTGTTGGCATCATGTCGTGCTTTAGCTATTTAAAAATAGCAGATCTACAAGCTCATATCGCGCCACCGAGTGGCGCGATACGAGCTTGTAGGTCTGCTATTTTTGAAAAATCGAAGAACGACTGACATAGTAAACGTAGCTTTATCAGAAAACTGTCAGGATGTAGAAGACGTTTATAGAATCTGATCTCAGGTCAGAATGGGTTAACTTTATCTGAACTGGCGATGTACTGTATGACATCTGGTTGTGGAGTTGTGTGGACGGAGTCCATGGCCCTGTCGGTTGAAACATCTGTATTGTTTTTCCTTCTGTGCAGAGCGCATGGGGAAGGTGGCACCGTCTGTATTCAGCAGCGCACGGTCGGGAGCAGAGACTGTGCTAGAAGGCAAGCCTCCCGCCCAGGCCCCTGGAGCCAGCGTCTTTGGGGCCCCTGGAGCCAGCGTATTTGGGGCCCCTGGAGCCAGTGTCTTTGGGGCCCCAGGAGCCAGTGTCTTTGGCAAGTAGACACCCGCAAAGACCCCCTGGATGGCCAGCGGCACACGGCGAAGAGCTGAGGAAATTTGATCTCTAGAGACTTTGTCAATGAGTGTGTGTGTGTAACACACGTATACACTTTATAATGTGAATGGTAAAATGTGTGTATCGTGCCATAACGGCACTGCTTTCTTCAAGAGGATCTGGAGTTAAAAAACCTAACAAATCCAGCGTGAATGTGTGCAATATTGATACACTCATCAATATTGTAGTTGTAGTTTGCACAGTGTACATCTCTATATTGTAGTTGTAGTTTGCACAGTGTAGCCTACATCTCTAATGGGCATACTTACGCATTGGTGTGACTGGTAACGGCTGCTGTATTGTAGATACACTGATGTTTTTTTTGTATCTTGTTTTTGATATGTGTACTACAAATGTTTACTTCTCTATGACCACTGTGACTAAATAAAAAAGATGACACCCTTTGGTTGTTGTTTTTCTCCTTTATTATTTTCCATTTATTATAGGTTGAAGGTTCCTTGCTATAGTGTTCTCTGCAGCGTGATACTTTACTGCGTATAGGCACGTGTTGTGCTCAAATTAAATATGTCACAGCGCATTTTAGTGAATGTAGAAGTGTTTTTAATGTTAAGTTAACATGGTATGTTTGACTGCCGTTTTTGTCCATCCAGACAGACATGCCGCTCTGAAGACACAAAGCCCTCATTGCTCTACAGCCCGTGGGCATGAATTTCTTTCTTTCTTTTCTTTTTTTTAGGACGGGGGTGTTTAGCTTTAAGTGCAATAGACTGGGCGGCTGTGGCTCAGGAGGTAGAGCAGGTCGTCCAATGATCCCTGGGTCGGCGGTTCGAATCCCAGCTCCTCCTCCTGTCCCGGAAGATAATTAAGTCCCCATGCATTTTTCCCATAGACGTTTCAGAAAGTATTCCTTTAAAGACCTGTAAGCCTCGGACAAAGCCAACTCGGATGGTGACAAATCATGACTTTGTAATAAACAAAGATCTTTGGGCCCAGTTTTCTGAAAAACCTATGTTTCAATGTCAGTGGTGCTCAAACTATTTCATTTCAGGGACCCCCAATATCATAATTATGTAACCTAATTGGCTGCTGACCCCTATTTGAAAATGTGTTTTTCCAGGGACTCTCCAGAAGCAAATATTTGAGTTAAAAACGTTCGCTCTGAAAGAATATAATTCAAAGATTTGTGCCACGTTTTTGCGATTCTTCAAAAATAGCAGATCTACAACCTGGGTATGCCTGAGTATCCTGAGTGCTATTATTCAACAGCTAAAGTACGTGTCTGTGCCATTGCACAGACGCGTGCAATGGCATCAACACTATGACCATTTAGTAGTGAAACAGTAGGTCAACAACTAGATCAACAACAGATACGTGTGTTACCTAATAAATAAGTACTGTAGTCGTACGAGGGATAGTCTATACTCTGCTAAACAGTCATTTCTGGATTAGTACTACTGGGGCTGTTTGTTTCTATTTAGTACTACTGGGGCTGTTTGTTTGTATTTAGTATTCACTGTAGGCTGTTGCTTGAGTCCACGCTTGAAAAATATGTAACAAAACATCAGAAACCTGTCGAGTTGTGTCATTTTAGATTTTATTGCATGAATGGATATAAATAACTTGCGTCAAATTTTCAAAATGTTTGAAAAATCTTTAACCCTGTAAGACTTTTTCTAGACATTTCTATTTTAATTAATTACTTAATAAATATTTTTTTCTGTTTTTCTTTCCACCTAAACATCATTATTTTTTCATTTATTTTTTATCCCACGATTGTGTAACCCATTTTTCACCATTATTTCATTATTGTGAAATATATCTCCCAAATGTAAATTATTAATGTATTATTATTTTAATAATTATTATAAATGTGCATACAATTTGCATAATATATATATATATTTTTTTTACATAATTTCCTCTGATAAGTCATAGTAGTACAAAGTAGTAGTAAGGTTGAAATCTATTTTTTGCAAGTAGCATTTAGAAGGCATTTCTAGAACCGGCCTCAGGTCTTAATGGGGGTTAAGTTATAGTTGGGTTAAGACAAACAGATGTGCCAGCACTTAACCTGTAAAACCTCAGCATGCACAACATGCGGTCAGGCCTTTAATTGGTTTGGTCAATAGTCTACTTGTAAACACAACACACTTTCTTTTTTCCAGCCCTCCTCCTGGGCAGGGACAGGGAGGGTCATTGGGCTCTCCTCTGGGCAATGAAGTGTTTAGTGGAGTTTAGTCATGTCTAGGTGGAGGAGTGTTGTGCTGCTGCTGTGGAGCTGTGTCTGCCTCTGGTTCCTCAGCCAGGCTCACGGAGCGTTGGTTATCTCCCGACATGATGCTGCCATACAGGTAAGCAGTATGCTTTCTGTTTCTGCTGTTGAATTTAAAATGATATTAACCAGATCTTATTTATAAATTATGATGCCATTCTTATTGATTGATAAATCAGAACTGTATTGGGGCGGCATTGGCACAGGGGTAGAGTGGCCGGTGGAACGGCAGGATGGGAACCGTGAGGTTCCCAGTTCGAACCCGGGCTTCCCCAGAGTTGTTTTCGAAGTGTCCTTGAGCAAGACTCTGAACCCCTAATTGCTCCCGATGTGTGCCTTGCATGGTTTCTTCCGCCGTGTGTGTGTGTGTGTGTGTGTGTGTGTGTGTGTAAAGAGCAATATAAAATGCAACATTTATTGTCGAGCACATTACTACTTATATTGGCTGCTTGGCCAATCAGTGCCAGGGACCCCCAGAAGAGAGGATTTGTGTTATCAAAGATTTGTGTTCAAATATAGCAGATATACAAGATCACAGCGTGGCACAAAGTGACTCACAGTGAGCTTGTATATCTGCTATTTGAGAACTACTGTTCAAACCACTATTCCTAAAATAGAGTTTTCTGAAAAACTCATGTTCTGTCAGTGGTTCCCAAACCTTTTCATGTCAAGGACCCCCACATTGACATTTATTAACCCGTGGACCCCCATTTGAAAAGATATAGCAGTGATTCTCAACCCGTTTCATTTCTAGGACCCTCCAGTTTTACATGCATTTAGGCTGAGTTACCACAACGATCCATTTGTTTCCAAACTATCATTTAGCTGGGGACCCCCTGGAACTCCCTCAAGGACCCCTGGGGTCCCCGGACCCCACTGTGGGAACCACTGTTCTATGTTTAAGTAAAATCTAAAATGAGACAGAATTGTGTCATTGCAAAACAATGATGTCATGTGACTATACGCAAAGGACAAGGAGCATTATAATTGATTTGAACAGCTTTCATCTTTTTCTATATACTGTTTTAGACTGATGATAAAACTGTACGCTTTATCTTTTCCCCACTGATCAGGGAATCAATATAAGATAAATAATTGGACCGATACGCAAAATTGTAAATGGTTTAAATATATATATATATCAATACAATCGTAGCCTTTCCTCTCCCTATGGTCTAGTGTCTACCGTACTGCAATATCATCATTTCATCACAGCACAATACACTTCCAATACTATGCACACAGATCATATCTTCGCTGACTCGCTGTGGAGAGAAACCAACTATCTCCATTTGTTTTCCTTTATTCTTTATTGTAATTGTTCTGTGCTATTGAACAACCTGAACACCCTCTGTGTGTGGGCTTTTACAAATATTGAACCAAGCGCTTTCTACCTAAACCTCCTAACTCCATTGGATCCTCAATCTGTCGTTCAAACCATGTAACTAACTCCCTGGGCTGATGTTGTCGTTAGTTTTCCACATCAGGTTAAAAAAATCAAAACTGGTGGCCCTAGAGCCGTAAAACTCTTTTCATATGGGGGTCCTTGACATGTATTTTCAAATGGGCGGTCCGCAGCCTAATGAGTATCATTTTGGGGGTCCTTGACATGAAAACGTTTTGGAACCACTGATGTAAGCAACACATCTGCAGCTATAATCAAATGAATATTGGGTTAATTTAATATAATTGTATCAGTGATGATAATTCACCTTTCTTTTTGAATTCCAGGAGACACAGGGTGCCCCTCCAAGGTTACTTAAGGTACTCACAGAACTTACTTGAATAAATAACTGTAGATTGTCTTTTAAGTTTTTTTATTTATCCATCACATTATGACGAGTCTCCCTTTATATTTTTATTGCAGAAAAGAAGTACAAACAACGCAGAGGTAAGAAATAAATATCTCTTTCCCTCAGCCTGGTGATGAGAGGAAAAACAGAGCTGTCGTTAGAAAGACTCTCCCAAATGAGCTCATAGCTGCTGTAGGCCTACATGTGGAATTACTGACTTCATGTTTTTCATGTGAGCAAAGTGTTTCTTTAAACCAATAGAGGTAGTTACTGTAACTCCCTTTACTACACGGCTTGGCGATTCTTCGCTCAATCGCTGAATTCAGAGTGTGTTATTGAGGGGCGCTATAGCCCCTCAATCACTGAATTCAGAGTGTGTTATTGAGGGGCGCTATAGCCCCTCAATCATTGAATTCAGCGTTTGTTATAGATGGGGCGCTATAGCCCCTCAATCACTGAATTCAGAGTGTGTTATTGAGGGGCGCTAGTCCCTCAATAACATGAAAGCATGGCTTTCCGAAGTTACATCATAGGTCAGGCCCATTGGGTCTAACCTTCCTCTGTCTGTCTGTCTGTCTGTCTGTCTCAGGTGGAGGTGGACAGCGTCACAGTGGACTGTACCGTGGCATCTCGTTTCTCTCACACCGTCATGACCTCCAGTGCTCGGAACAACGGCGACTCCCCGCGGGAGATCTTCTTCGAGGTGGACATGCCCAAGACCGCCTACATCACCAACTTCAGCATGTCAGTGCCACCCCTCTGTCTCTTCGTCGTGTGTGTGTGTGTGTGTGTGTGTGTGTGCGTGCCCCCTGTATCTCCCTGAACATTTTCACACACATTTGCCTGCTTTTTAGAGAGAGAGAGAGAGAGAGAGAGACTACACATTATTAAGCATTGTGTGCTTTCTAAGTCTTCTCATTGTGTTTCCAGGGAGATAGAGAATGATATGTACGTCGGGGCGATCCAGGAGAAGAAGATGGCCAAAAAGCAGTACGAGGAAGCGGTGTCATCAGGACAGACTGCTGGACTGGTCAAGTAAGTCAGGGGAAAGTTATACTTACTGTAATTACTTCACGCATTGAGACCTTATACGGACGATTATACAAAATGTTTCCTAAGTCCTAACCGTTTTCTGTTCGGTGGTGCTCATCAAGGACCACCCAAAATGATAATGTATTTGACATACTGCCGCCCCCCCATCTCAAAATCTGTTTTTCCATGGACCTCCAGAAGCAAAGATTTAAGTTATACATGTTTGCTTTAAGAATATGTACAGTATTCTAAGTTTTTCAACATTATTCAACAACACCAGATGAACATAAAGCTCACTTTGCGCTATAGTGACTATACTTCTGGATCCCCTGGTATGCCCTCAAGGACCCCTGGACTCCGAGGTTTGAGAACCAAATCTAAAATGACACTTGTTTTTTCCGGTTTTAATGGGTTCAGCTCATCTGTCACAGTTCGTCGCCAGGTGCTTTTGGGTCGACCTTGACTGAGTCGACTCCTTCTCCCTGCTGGGGTCCACCTCACAAAGTACCTACAGTACTTGAGTAAATGTACTTAGTTACAGTACGCCACTGCTTAGGAGGCACGTGGCGACATCTCTCTCTCACTCTGTATATCTGTTGGCGTGCATGCTCATTATAGTGTCACATGATTCCTGATATGTAGTGTTTCATTGGTTCTGGTTTGTCTGCGTTTCCACAGGGCCTCTGGACGAACGATGGAGAAGTTCTCTGTGTCGGTGAACATCGCTGCAAACAGCAACGTGAAGTTCACTCTGACCTACGAGGAGCTTCTCAACAGGAAACTAGGCCACTATGAGATCCTGACCCGGGTCAAACCCAAGCAGCCTGTCCGCAACTTTCAGGTGGAGCTCCTTGTTGCGACCAAACTTCACAGAAGGTCGCATTTACTATGATTGTGGTTGATAATTCATTGCATTGCATTCTCCCCTCAGGCAGAATGCAAATCTGGCGAGGGGGGAGGGGTTTACCCAGGCTAGTTAAGACTCACCTGTGGATCACAAAAGCCTGGGTAGACGTTAACATGACGGTGACATCAAACATATTTGAAAGTGAAATATCCCTTCACTGTGTGTGTGTGTGTGTGTGTGTGTGTGTGTGTGTGTGTGTGTGTGTGTGTGTGTGTGTGTGTGTGTGTGTGTGTGTGTGTGTGTGTGTGTGTGTGTGTGTGTGTGTGTGTGTGTGTGTGTGTGTGTGTGTGTGTGTGTGTGTGTGTGTGTGTGTGTGTGTGTGTGTGTGTCAGATTGTGGTAGATATCTACGAGCCACAGGGTATCACATATTGTGATGCCTATGGAACCTTCCTATCCAATGAGCTGCTCCCTCTGGTGGAGAAAACGGTCACAGACACAAAGGTAGGGTTCTGTACTTGTTTCATTCATTCATTCCATTCATCATCTTTGTGTATCTTCTACCCTATTGAATAACATACTTCATCAAATGTATCTATTTAATTAACATCAATTAAGGTCCCTGTCACGGCCGGGCAACCCGTGACCTGGCCTACAGAGCGTGGCAGTCCCGCCCCCTTTCATGACGACGAGCGGCCCGGAAGATAATTTCCCATTTTTTTCCCCATAGACGTTTCAGAAAGTATTTATTTAAAGACCTGTAAGCCTCGGACAAAGTCAACTCGGATGGTGACAACAAACAAAGTGTTGTACCCTGCCATTTCTTTTCTTCTTTCAGGCACACATCTCCTTCTCGCCGACACCAGAGCAGCAGAGGAAGTGTCCGGGCTGCGATGGAACTCTGATCGACGGAGATTTCATCATCAAGTACGACGTAAACCATGCCACGAGCCTAGGGGACGTTCAGGTCAGCTGTCAACAAAATATAAACAGTTTGGAACCTTAAAATCTCACATTATACTTCTTGGCCTGAAATGAAAATCCCTGAATGATTGCAAAGCATGATGTCCCGTAACTCTTAATGCAACAAAGCTGCTGCCCAAAATGTAACTAATATAATGTAGATATTGTTGCTGTCGGGCAGAAACCTCGTATCTCATCCTATTCGGCTGTGGCTCAGGAGGTAGAGCAGGTCGTCCAATGATCCCTGGGTCGGCGTTTCGAATCCCGGCTCCTCCTGTCCACATGTGGAAGTGTCCTTGGGCAAAACACTGAACCCCACGTTGCCTCCAATGAGTCGGTTGGTGTGAGCTCGCCACCATCGGTGTGTGAATGTGGGAAGTGAGGACGCTAGCGTCGGCTGTTCGCCACTTCACCTCCCGATGTATGAATGTATGAATGAATGAACCATTTGTAAAGTGCTTTGAGCACTTGAAAAATCGCTATAAAAATGCAATTAATTAAAAATTGTACATCGTACTACTACAGTGTCACACAAAAGCATCAAACGTAGCAAATCAAATCATGGTGGAAATGTGTGCGTTTTAGCTTTTCGATGTACTACTTTTGACTTCTTGGATTTTAATTCAAAAAAGTAACTGTTCCAAACATACGAGGATTCAAACCGACAGAGACGATGTATCCTGCTTGTCTTTTTCCCCCCTCCTCAGATTGCGAATGGATACTTTGTCCATTTCTTTGCGCCTCCTGACTTGCCCAGAGTGCCAAAGAACGTGGTGTTTGTGATCGACATCAGCATCTCCATGAGAGGGAGGAAGATGGAGCAGGTGAGGAGGCTGTGAGAGAAACATCTAAAAACTGTATAAATAAATATGCTCCAGTGATTAGAAATTGATAATTCAAAATAGGCTCCTCGCTGACTTACATTGTACGCTGAAACAGCTCTCAAAGTCACTCTTTTAGTACGTAAACAAACACAGACAAAGTTGATTCAGACAATAATATAGACACTAGACTGAGCATCACCAACATTTTTTTAATACAAATGTTAACTTCCTGTTGATTTTACTTTTTGAAGACGCGGATCCAGGCCCACGGCTCCAGTCTGGGAATCAACACGACGTTAACTTTGAATTATCAATTTCTAATCACTGGCGCAATTATTGTTTTTTATTTCTTGTCCACATTTGGAGTTACATCATGGCAAGGTAACTACACAACCCAACCCAACCCTAAACCTCTACAAAAGTGGTCTAAAGCTAGCCTGGATCCAGCCTAAAGACCCCGCCCACTCTCTGAGTGGACTGCATCTCTTGGTCTGGTGTTGCACTGTGAACCTATCATTTCTTCGGTACAAAAATGTATTATCCAATGAGAATCGGTGGTGGTGGAACAACCAATCAGCGGCAGGTCACGCCGCGCCGCGCCGCTCTAACCATCCAAGTCTGAACGCACATTTACCCTTTAAAGGGATAGTTCAGATTTTTGGAACTTAAGTTGTATGAAATACTTGCCATTAATATAGTGGTTGCAACTGTATTAATTGATTGCCAGAGTCCCATGGTGGGAGTTCTTCTCTGGTTTTAGTGAATATTAAGTAGTTCCGGTCATTTTGTGGGAGGCACTGCGGCCACACAGTAAATGCAAATTAATCCACAAAACTAACGTAATTTGTATTGTTGACCTATTTCTAAAATATTAGCGCGACTTTCGTTCAACTTGGAACTTGGAACTTGGAACTAACAACATGGAACTATTTTTTGGGCGTAGTGATATGGACACAAAAAACATAGTTCCATGTGATAGAGGGGTAAAAAAAGAACGGAAGTTGCACTAATATTTTAGAAATAGGTCAACAATACAAAATGACCGGAACTACTTGATATTTCACCAAAACCAGAGCAGAACTCCCACCACAGGACTCTGGCAATCAATGAATACAGTTGCAACCACTATATTAATGGCAAGTATTTCATACAACTTAAGTTCAAAAAATCGGAACTATCCCTTTTAAGTAAGATACTTCCCCCCCCGACCCCTGCTGAGCTGTGACCTCTGTGACCCCGTGCAGACGCGAGAGGCCCTGCTGGCCATCCTCCAGGACCTCCACGAGGACGACCACTTTGCCATCGTCCTGTTTGACCACGAGGTGGTCTTCTGGAGAGAATCTCTCACCAGGGCCAGCCGGGACAACGTGGCCCAGGCCCTCACCTTCACCAGGGGGATACAGGAGCGTGGATGTAAGTACAGTAGCAGTGGCCCCAGGCCCTCACCTTCACCAGGGGGATACAGGAGCGTGGATGTAAGTACAGTAGCAGTGGCCCCAGGCCCTGAGCTTCACCAGGGGGATACAGGAGCGTGGATGTAAGTAGCAGTGGCTTCGCCAGGGGGATACAGGAACGTGGATGTAAGTAGCAGTGGCGTGCACAGATAGACACTATAGGGCAGGGGTGCCCATACTTTTTTGACTTGAAAGCTACTTTGAAAATGACCAGCTCAACAAGATCTACCCACCGAAATAAAATTAAAAAATGTACTTGGGGCGGCTTTGGAATAGCGGCGGTGGCGTTATGTACAGTATAATGCACTTGGAATGGTAAATAGAGGGAGACAAATGGAATCTGTAAGGGTTTTGGATTTAATTTGTAATTCTACCAACATTGTGAGCAGCAACACTCTTGAAAACAAAGTATTGCATTGACAGGCTGACAGGCCCTTTTTGATGTCAGTCAATCAAGTCGACTTAATTCAAGTGGCAGATGCCTTCAGAAAAATGCACATAAAGTGCACAAAGACCCGCACACCATCTGCACTTGCAATACGAACTTTATTGGCAACGTTTCGGTCAAAGACCTTCTTCAGGCATGGTAGTGGCAGATGCCTCTGCCTCAGATGCACAGCCTTTGTATACTGGTAGATCGCGATCTACCTTTTGGGCACCCCTGCTATAGGGGCACCCCCTGCCCTTTTCCCCTGGACAAATGTGCCCTTTAAAAAAAAGAAAAAACATATTTTCTTTTTTTTTCCTTTTCTTTTTTTTACAGTGTACACTGTACAGTATGTGGACCATGGTGACATTGATCAATTCTTGATAAAAAGCTTCTAATATATTATTTAGGCCCCAAAATCTATAAATCTCACACTATTAAGGCAACCGGCCGGTTCCACGCACTGCACAAGGTGCCCTTTTTTTCACTTGAGCACCTGCCCCTCTAAATGTCTGAGCACGCCACTGGTAAGTAGACACGTTGGCCTGCCCTATACCGATACCGATTTTACAGTGGTGGAAAGTCCATTTAACGTACTTTACTTAAGTAAAATTTTGAGGTACTTTTACTTCAACTGCACTACATTTCACTGATTTCATTGTAGTTTTACACAACTACAATTATTTGAAAACTTGAGTTACTTTGTAGATTGTGATTATTATTCCAAAACATACATTAAAAACTTAGTACAGTATACTGTATACATTTCAGACATTTTAAAATAGCGTGTGCGTGTGTGTGTGTGTGTGTGTGTGTGTGTGTGTGCGTGTGTGTGTGTGCGTGCGTGCGTGTGTGCGTGCACCTTTCAGGGACCAATATCAACGACGCAGCGCTGGCTGCTGTAAACATGCTGGTGACAGACAGGCAACACAACAGACTCCCAGAAAGGAGTTTTGACATGATCATCTTCATGACTGATGGAATGCCAAGCGGCGGTGAGCTCAACTCCTGAAATGAAGCCTATAAGATGAGGGCACGCCGGCACTTATTATTGTACCTATTAGGCAGATTCTGCCAATGCATTAAATTATTTTGTACCGTGTATGTTTCTCTGTCACAACCACACGGCCGTTGTTTTGTTTTCGTTCGTTTGCGACGTTCTTTTGTTGGTTAAATCACAGTGTTTTCTTGTGGCTTTCTTGATCTGCAGTTAGCTCATAACATTCTTCCGCGTTGCGTGTGTCATAGCTCAGGAGGCAGCCAATCATGACTAGGTACGCTACTATGCGATTGGCTACATGAGTGGTTCAGACTCACATTGGCTTAGGCAGTATGTAGTCAGACTTCCATTGGCTTAGCGGGCAGTCAATCATGACTAGGTCGCTAATAAAAACGGGCCTGTTCAGGTTTCACCTGAAAAAACAAAAAAGATAAAAACAACGCTCCATTCATTGAAATGTATTGGCAGAATCTGCCCTCATATACATTTACAATAAAAGTAATGCAATTAAAGTAAAGAGAACTCACTCTGAACGTAAAAGTATCGTTATCCCTGCTAGTCTGAAACCAGAGACATAGAGTAAGTATTGTACAGTGACAACTAAACTAAAGCCTCTGTAATGTTTATGTTGTACTATTACCCAAGCAAACTAAGCAGACATTGTATTGTCACTCTTCGCAATGCTCTTCGGCAATAGAAGTCTATGTAGAAGAGGTGCCATTGGACTGGCCCCATGAAGTGAACAGCGTTGTTGTAACTCTATGGCTGAAACCTAGTAGTCGGAATTAGAAATCTGCTCTCATGACACAAAACATTTTCAGATGGCTGGTTTGCGGCCACATCCATATCAGTTTGGGGGACCCATATAGTCTGGGAAATGTTTGTGGCGTCAGTGGCGGATTACGACACTGACAATTTTTGTGTTAGTGATTTACTTGTGTATGTGTGCATTTATGGACACGCAGGAATTACCGACCTCCCAACAATCCAAGGAAACGTCCGTGAAGCTATTGACGGGAAAATGTCTCTCTTCTGTCTGGGAATTGGAAACGATGTGGATTACTCCTTTCTGGATGTGATGGCCCAAGAGAACAAGGGACTGGCCCGCAGAATCTACGAGGCCTCAGATGCCACCATCCAACTCCAGGTGTGTGTGTGTCACTCCCAATCTTCCGCCGTAGTCTGAAAACCCACCTTTTCAGACTCCATCATGGCCCATAGCACTCTACCCCCATAGCCCATAGCATCCTACCCCCTTAGATAACATTTCTGTAGACTTAGATAGCATTTGATACAGACTTATAGCATGTTATGTAGACAGCACTATATATCATTGCATTGTATATAGCCATAGCACGTCATAGTACATAATAGCATAGTAGTATAGATGTATAGTTTATATGTATAGCCTCATTATATAGATATTCCACTGTTACTTTCTTAGCTTACGCATGTTTCTTGATAAATGTTTTTATGTGATGTATTCCCATGCTTTTTTTTGGTTTTTGCTTAATGTAAGTCGCTCTGGATTAAGAGCGTCTGCTAAATGCCTAAATTGTAAATTGTGTGTGTGTGTGTGTGTGTGTGTGTGTGTGTGTGTGTGTGTGTGTGTGTGTGTGTGTGTGTAGGGGAGCAAAGCACGTTGTACTTTAGTTTCGGATGTACTTTAAATTTATATTAGGAAATGTGCAAATGTATAAATAATGCTTCTCCTCCTCTTCTTCCTCCTCCTCCTCCTCTTCAACCTCTTCCACCTCCTCCTCTCTCCACCTCCTCCTCCTCCTCCTCTTCAACCTCCTCCTCTTCCACCTCCTCCTCTCTCCACCTCCTCCTCCTCCTCTTCCTCCTCCTCCTCCTCTTCAACCTCTTCCACCTCCTCCTCTCTCCTCCTCCTCCTCCTCCTCCTCCTCCTCCTCCTCTTCAACCTCCTCCTCTTCCACCTCCTCCTCTCTCCTCCTCCTCCTCCTCCTCCTCCTCCTCCTCCTCCTCCTCCTCTCTTCTTCCTCTTCCTCTTCCTCTTCCTCTTCCTCTTCCTCATCCTCTTCATCCTCATCCTCATCCTCATCCTCATCCTCATTCTCTTCATTCTCTTCATCCTCCTCATCCTCTTCCTCCTCCTCATCCTCCTTCTACTCCTCCTCCTCCTCCTCCTCCTCTTCATCTTCCTCTTCATCATCCTCATCCTCTTCTTCCTCTTCATCCTCCTCCTCCTCATCATCCTCCTCTCATCCTCCTCCTCCTCCTCATCCTCCTCCTCTTCATCTTCCTCTTCATCATCCTCCTCCTCATCATCCTCCTCTCATCCTCCTCCTCCTCCTCCTCATCCTCCTCCTCTTCATCTTCCTCTTCATCATCCTCATCCTCTTCTTCCTCTTCATCCTCCTCCTCCTCATCATCCTCCTCTCATCCACCTCCTCCTCATCCTCCTCCTCCTCCTCCTCCTCATCCTCCTCCTCCTCCCCAGGGTTTCTATGAGGAGGTGGCCAGTACTCTCCTCTTGGAGGTGGACCTTCGTTACCCTGACAACACGGTGGATTCTCTGACCAACAACCACTTCAATCAGCTGTTCGACGGCTCAGAGATCGTGGTGGCCGGGCGTCTGAGTGACATTGACATCGACAGCTTCATGGTGGAGGTGTTCGCCAAGGGGGTGAGACGGAGGAGTTCACTGTAGTCTCTTTAGCTGAGTATCGCTCACCCATTTATATCATTGGTCAGATGACCAATGATATCCAATAAAATCAACAGGAACTGGAGAGCACACACAGCCCAGGAAAAGTGTGGATAGTTTGACTGATTTCACCACACGCTTGTGTAATCTTGTAGTTGCTGACCCCTACTGGTTGGTCTTTGTACTGTTTGGTCCTATATTGCCCAGCCTGGCCGGATGCAGTGAGGACAGGAGAATTCGGGCCTCGTCTCCTCCGTGGTTGGCAAGCAGCGTTGATTTTGTTTTTGACAGCACATTTTGATTTAGTATTTGTCATAGTCTTTTTAATACATTTTAATATTTTAGTCATCTGAAAACGTTTTGATTTAGTCTAGTTTAAGTCGACTACATATCACAAGATATTAGTTGAAAAATCAACCGTTTCGCTTCCCTCTCTTCTGTTTCCGCAGGCTGAGGAAGACTTCCAGATTGAGGGCATGGCGAGCTCCGTAGATTGGAGCGTTATATACCCGGAGAAGGAGTACATCTTTGGGGACTTCACGGAGCGCATGTGGGCCTACATCACCATCCAACAGCTGCTGGAGCAGAGGTCTGTTTGAATCCTATCAAGCATTGTTCCCACCTCCAGTTAGTCCCACCGATTTCTAGCACTATCCCAACACTGACCTCAGTTTTAACCGGCCACGTAGGTCGGACTAACGGGATGTCGGACTTATGGGCAGTCCCCTTCAGGACTTTGAGGCTATTCCGTTTCTTAGAATGTGGGAAGGCTAAAATAAAGGTAAATGGTGCATTTATATAGCGCCTTTATCCAAGGCGCTTTACATAGATTGTGCATTACATTCACCCATTCACACACACATTCATACACCGATGGCGGCGGAAACCATGCAAGGCACCAACCAGCACATCAGGAGCAATCAGGGGTTCAGTGTCTTGCTCAAGGACACTTCGACACTAACTCTGGGGGAGCCCAGGTTCGAACTGGCAACCTTGCGGTTGCCATCCAGCCACTCTACCCCTGAGCCACCGCCGAAGGCTAATAGTCAATACTGTCTGAAACCGTAACCATGTTTCACTTTCATCTTTCTCCAGTAAGACCGGTAGTGCGAGGGAGAAAAGCAACGCCACAGCCAAGGCTCTGGAAATGTCCCTGCTGTACAATTTTGTCACTCCGCTGACCTCCATGGTGGTCACCAAGCCTTGGTCTGAGGACGGAGAGACCGGTTCCCTCATCGCTGACAAACTGACCGAGGGTAAGGACCATGGAATGGGAACAGTGTGTGATAATCAGTAACACACTATTAAAGGAGTTCACCCCAAAAAGTTACTTATGAAAATAGGTCATCAGGGGTCATTTCCCACATAAAAACCCCCAGGAAAGTGTTTCTTGTCTCCCAAACGTCATTAAAATAACACCTGGTTGCGAAAAGGGGTTGAAGTGGCACTTTCATACGGGGTGTTCCATCCATCCATATTCAACCGCTTATCCGTAGTCTGGTCACGGGGGCAACAGCTCCACCAGAGTGCTCCAGACTTCCCTCTCCAGAGCAACATTAGTGACTTCCTCCTGGGGGATCCCGAGACGTTCCAAGGCCAGTGAGTCGACGTGTTTCCTCCAACTGCGCCTTGGTCTGCCCCGGGGTCTCCTCCCAGTGGGACGTGATCCTTGGTCTGCCCCGTTGTCTCCTCCCAGTGGGACGGGCCTCGAGGACCTCCCTAGGGAGACGCCCGAGAGGCATCCTAACCAGATGCCCGAACCACCTAAACTGGCTCCATTCCAGGCGAAGGAGCAGCGGTTCTACTCCGAGTCTCTCTCGTGTGACTGAACTTCTCACTCTATCTCTAAAGCTAAATTCCAATACCACAACTTTCACTCTCCTCGCGTCCTCCACTCGCTCCTCGGCTCCGCCCCCAGCGAGGAGGAGAGGAGGAGGAGAGGATTTGATGCGAGGACAGAGTGGTGGTCGAATTTTCCTCTAGAATCGGAATGTACTACGCTGTCATTTCAAAGCGACGGCACATTCCGCGATCACTAATGACGTGTATCAATTCAATTCAATTCAAAGGGCTTTATTGGCATGGGAAAACATACGTTTACATTGCCAAAGCAAAAGTGGTGGAACAATACAGTGTCACTGTCACAATTCATCATTTTGTGCATGTAACCGAGGCCAATGTGTATGTATTGGTAACATGTGCAAGGCAAGGCTATTTATTCCTGAAATAGTGAATAAGCGCCAGGATGCGCACACGTATAAATCCCCCCCCCCCTTCTCCGACAGTCAGTCCTCCTCCGACGGTCTTTGCAAATAACGGACACTATAACAGGAATTAGGTATAGTCTCTCTGACTTACATATTCAGTTCAGTCCACATATAAATAAATACATTTTTGTCACCGTCATTCATAGCAGTTTGTGCATTCAGGCATGCACAGAGGCTTGTTGTGGTCCTTTCACTTTCACATGTAGGCACAGTGCGTGCATGTGTGTGTTGGGTCAGCGACTCAGCCGGCTGGTGCATGGGGGGGGGGGGGGGGGGGGGGGTGTGTGTGTATCGGGTTTCAAGCAGTGTTTTCGGTAGCACTTTACAATAATGACCCGTTATAAAGCATTTATAAACGTTTATAAGCAGTTTGTAGACTATTAACAAATCATTATTAACCTGTTTGTTGACATTCGTAAATGATTATTAAAACCGTTATAACTATGGTTACAAATCATTTATAAGGTATTAGTAAGTAGTAAACTATTCATTAATAAGCCATTTATATACATCTGTAAATGATTATTAAATCATTTGTAATGACCCCATGATAAAGCATTTATAAACGTTTATAAGCAGTTTGTAGACTATTAACAAATCATTAACAACCTGCTTGTTTACATTTGTAAATGATTACTAAAACCTTTATAACAAATTTACAAATAATTTATAAAGTATTAGTAAGTAGTAAAACTATTCATGAATAAGCCATGTATAATACATCTGTAAATGATTATTAAATCATTTGTAACTGATGTTATATAATATATACAAGCTATTTGTATATTTGGGAAATGTGTTTGTTCATGTTTAACATATACTTTGTAAAACATTCCTAAAATATCTATAAATCCTTAGTACATGTTATTAAGTGGAGGAGGACAGTCATACTCGGATACGAGTGACCGCCGATGATGATGAAAGTGACGACAGTTCATCATTTACAACTGTCTGTTAATGTTTGTTCATGTTTAACATATGCTTTGTAAAACATTCCTAAAACATATATAAATCCTTAGTACATGTTATTAAGGTCCCTATAGTAAAGTGACGACAGTTCATAATTTACAACTGTCTGTTAATGTTTGTTCATGTTTAACATATGCTTTGTAAAACATTCCTAAAACATATATAAATCCTTAGTACATGTTATTAAGGTCCCTATAGTAAAGTGACGACAGTTCATAATTTACAACTGTCTGTTAATGTTTGTTCATGTTTAACATATGCTTTGTAAAACATTCCTAAAACATATATAAATCCTTAGTACATGTTATTAAGGTCCCTATAGTAAAGTGACGACAGTTCATAATTTACAACTGTCTGTTAATGTTTGTTCATGTTTAACATATGCTTTGTAAAACATTCCTAAAACATATATAAATCCTTAGTACATGTTATTAAGGTCCCTATAGTAAAGTGACGACAGTTCATAATTTACAACTGTCTGTTAATGTTTGTTCATGTTTAACATATGCTTTGTAAAACATTCCTAAAACGTATATAAATCCTTAGTACATGTTATTAAGGTCCCTATAGTAAAGTGACGACAGTTCATAATTTACAACTGTCTGTTAATGTTTGTTCATGTTTAACATATGCTTTGTAAAACATTCCTAAAACATATATAAATCCTTAGTACATGTTATTAAGGTCCCTATAGTAAAGTGACGACAGTTCATAATTTACAACTGTCTGTTAATGTTTGTTCATGTTTAACATATGCTTTGTAAAACATTCCTAAAACATATATAAATCCTTAGTACATGTTATTAAGGTCCCTATAGTAAAGTGACGACAGTTCATAATTTACAACTGTCTGTTAATGTTTGTTCATGTTTAACATATGCTTTGTAAAACATTCCTAAAACATATATAAATCCTTAGTACATGTTATTAAGGTCCCTATAGTAAAGTGACGACAGTTCATAATTTACAACTGTCTGTTAATGTTTGTTCATGTTTAACATATGCTTTGTAAAACATTCCTAAAACGTATATAAATCCTTAGTACATGTTATTAAGGTCCCTATAGTAAAGTGACGACAGTTCATAATTTACAACTGTCTGTTAATGTTTGTTCATGTTTAACATATGCTTTGTAAAACATTCCTAAAACATATATAAATCCTTAGTACATGTTATTAAGGTCCCTATAGTAAAGTGACGACAGTTCATAATTTACAACTGTCTGTTAATGTTTGTTCATGTTTAACATATGCTTTGTAAAACATTCCTAAAACATATATAAATCCTTAGTACATGTTATTAAGGTCCCTATAGTAAAGTGACGACAGTTCATAATTTACAACTGTCTGTTAATGTTTGTTCATGTTTAACATATGCTTTGTAAAACATTCCTAAAACATATATAAATCCTTAGTACATGTTATTAAGGTCCCTATAGTAAAGTGACGACAGTTCATAATTTACAACTGTCTGTTAATGTTTGTTCATGTTTAACATATGCTTTGTAAAACATTCCTAAAACGTATATAAATCCTTAGTACATGTTATTAAGGTCCCTATAGTAAAGTGACGACAGTTCATAATTTACAACTGTCTGTTAATGTTTGTTCATGTTTAACATATGCTTTGTAAAACATTCCTAAAACGTATATAAATACTTAGTACATGTTATTAAGGTCCCTATAGTAAAGTGATGACAGTTCATCATTTACAACTGTCTGTTAATGTTTGTTCATGTTTAACCCTACATCATTTTATGTTGAAGATGTTGTGTTGCTTTGTGGGTAATCCTCAGTACAGAGGAACTCCATACTGAGGGTAAGATGGTCTCCTGTTTGCTCAGGCACAAACAAATTAATTACAAACATCTAAGCTTCATATAAGTGGCCAGATATGCACTCATGTTTACATAGTGTTATTCAGTAACATTTGTTTTTGTATGACATGGTATCATATGACATTGTTTATTCAATTGTTTGAAAAACGGTTAGCATGTTAGCTAGCTGTTAGCACAGCTGTTAGCTGTGCTGTGTAGCCTGTGTTACATGATAATTCACTGACACTCCATGTAAGTGAATTTTCAAAAACGAATGTTACTGAATAACACTATGTAAACATGAGTGCATATCTGGCCACTTATATGAAGCATAGATGTTTGTAATTAATTTGTTTGTGCCTGAGCAAACAGGAGACCATCTTACCCTCAGTATGGAGTTCCTCTGTACTGAGGATTACCCACAATGCAACACAACATCTTCAACATAAAATTATGTAGGGTTCATAATTTACAACTGTCTGTTAATGTTTGTTCATGTTTAACCCTACATAATTTTATGTTGAAGATGTTGTGTTGCATTGTGGGTAATCCTCAGTACAGAGGAACTCCATACTGAGGGTAAGATGGTCTCCTGTTTGCTCAGGCACAAACAAATTAATTACAAACATCTATGCTTCATATAAGTGGCCAGATATGCACTCATGTTTACATAGTGTTATTCAGTAACATTCGTTTTTGAGAATTCACTTACATGGAGTGTCAGTGAATTCTCATGTAACACAGGCTACACAGCACAGCTAACAGCTAGCTAACATGCTAACCGTTTTCCAAACAATTAAATAAACAATGTCATATGATACCATGTCATACAAAAACGAATGTTACTGAATAACACTATGTAAACATGAGTGCATATCTGGCCACTTATATGAAGCTTAGATGTTTGTAATTAATTTGTTTGTGCCTGAGCAAACAGGAGACCATCTTACCCTCAGTATGGAGTTCCTCTGTACTGAGGATTACCCACAATGCAACACAACATCTTCAACATAAAATGATGTAGGGTTAAACATGAACAAACACATTAACAGACAGTTGTAAATTATGAACTGTCGTCACTTTACTATAGGCACCTTAATAACATGTACTAAGGATTTATAGATATTTTAGGAATGTTTTACAAAGCATATGTTAAACATGAACAAACATTAACAGACAGTTGTAAATTATGAACTGTCGTCACTTTACTATAGGGACCTTAATAACATGTACTAAGGATTTATATATGTTTTAGGAATGTTTTACAAAGCATATGTTAAACATGAACAAACATTAACAGACAGTTGTAAATTATGAACTGTCGTCACTTTACTATAGGGACCTTAATAACATGTACTAAGGATTTATATATGTTTTAGGAATGTTTTACAAAGCATATGTTAAACATGAACAAACATTAACAGACAGTTGTAAATGATGAACTGTCGTCACTTTCATCATCATCGGCGGTCACTCGTATCCGAGTATGACTGTCCTCCTACACTTAATAACATGTAGGCCTACTAAGGATTTATAGATATTTTAGGAATGTTTTACAAAGTATATGTTAAACATGAACAAACACATTTCCCAAATATACAAATAGCTTGTATATATTATATAACATCAGTTACAAATGATTTAATAATCATTTACAGATGTATTATACATGGCTTATTCATGAATAGTTTTACTACTTACTAATACTTTATAAGTTATTTGTAAATTTGTTATAAAGGTTTTAGTAATCATTTACAAATGTAAACAAGCAGGTTGTTAATGATTTGTTAATAGTCTACAAACTGCTTATAAACGTTTATAAATGCTTTATCATGGGGTCATTACAAATGATTTAATAATCATTTACAGATGTATATAAATGGCTTATTAATGAATAGTTTACTACTTACTAATACCTTATAAATGATTTGTAAACATAGTTATAACGGTTTTAATAATCATTTACGAATGTCAACAAACAGGTTAATAATGATTTGTTAATAGTCTACAAACTGCTTATAAACGTTTATAAATGCTTTATAACGGGTCATTATTGTAAAGTGCTACCCTGTTTTCTGTGCCACATGTGGAGGAGGCGGACTTATGTCACTGGAGAAGAAAAAAAACATGTACACGTGATGCGGAAATCCGCTGCGAGGAGACAAAATGCCCCAACGAGCCTGCACCTGATGTACACTCGCTCTATGCGGTCTCGGAGAGCCCACTCGGCTCCTCCACTCGACTCCACTCTCCTCCTCGATGGAGCACTTTAACAATCGGAACGTTAACCATTTCCGGGTCACGCTGGAATGACCCTGAGTGACCGAGTGGGAGTGAGCGAGTGGCCGACATTTTGGGTATTGGAATTTAGCTTAAGGGAGATGCCAGCCACACGTTCATGGGGGGTGTTACTGATAGAAGATACGTTCTTTTTGGTGGGGTGAACTCCTTTAAACCTGCTGAATCCATAGCATAAACAGTACAGTATAATTATGTTGTCACCTTCTTGCCTAAAAGCTTTTCATTCTTTCTTTTTTTTCTACAGAGCAACGACAAATGGCAGAGAGACTAAGTAAAGAATTCAGTTAACAGAATAATAGCTTTCTGCTCTCCATCTATGCATTGTTTTAATGGGATGTCATGTTGTACTTGTGTCTAACCAGGTGTATCATATCTAATGAGCGCTTCAGCTACACCTCCAGCTCCTACATACTTAGGTAAATATCAAAGTGCTAACGTATAGTATAGCCCAGCTTCAGGTATTGGAAGCTGCATTATTTTAAACAAAATTAAAAAAAATATATATATGTAACACCCGGGATTCAAACTTGGGTCTCTCTCGCATGAAAGTCCAACATCTTAACCACTAGACCAAAGGTTAGACTTGGGCGGGAACCCCTTTTGGTGTTTTAAACATTATGTTATAATTTAGCTATTGAAAAATAGCAGATCTAGGTCTGCTATTTTTGAAAAATCGTTAAAATGTGCCTCAATCTTTCAGAAAATTGTCATGATTTAGAAAACTTTTTTTTTTTTTAATTTCGACGTCAGGCCTGAATGGGTTAAGGCCATCAGGCTGAGGCTCTGAGCCACTCTGCTACATACAGTATATATTTAATTTGTTATTATCGTGAGAGAACGATGGTTTCCATTTTGGCATTACAACTTTTCAGGAATATCCTTCAGTTTCTATTAGCTTGGAGCTTGGAGTAGAAAAGAATGTTGTTATTTTTTATCATGATTATTAGATAATTAGATAATATTAGATAATTATATGAAGATAGGATCTATAGAAGCTCACAACGTATCGCAAAGCAAAGTGACGCTTTGTAAGCTTGTAGATCTGCATTTTTCAACATGACAGAATAATTGCGATTATCTAAAATAATTGCGATTAGATTACATAATATAATTGTGAGAGACCTAAATTGCGATATTGATACTTTTAAGTAAATAATGTGAGTGCTTCTTTCTCTGAGTTCTTTGAGTGTCCAATGTTAACAGTGCTCTCCTTGATGGTGTCCTTTCAGTGGACGGAGATCCTCATTTCATAATAGAACTTCCACAGAGAGACGACGCACTGTGCTTCAATATCAACGACATGCCAGGCACCATCTACAACCTGGTCAGAGACACAACCACAGGTGATTAGAGCCCATTTAAGACCTGCAAAATCACAACAGTTTTCTGAAAAACGTGTACGCTTGTCCATGTCAATTTGGCTGCCGACCCCCATCTCAAAATATGTTGTTCCAGGGACCCACAGAAGCAAATATTTGAGTACACACACACACACACACACACACACACACACACACACACACACACACACACACACACACACACACACACATACATCCATACAGTATAAGTTTGACACTGAACAGCATTGGATTATTATTCTGACACCAATTTATTTTTTAGGCCTCAAATCTGGACACAGCATTGACCTGTCTGAATATTTGCAAGATTTGAATAGTGTTGTACTGTAGTGTACTGTATGAGTTAAATGTTTTATGTCAGGGGACATACTCTTTCATTGTATACCGTTTTCAAGTGTGTCTGAATCCAGTTTTCGCTTCCTTAGGTGTTTTGGTCAACGGTCAGACTATTGGAGATAAGAAGGTTGCGCCCGACGGTAAAATCAACACCTACTTTGGCCGTTTCGGCATCGTTCACAAGACCCTCGGTGTGAGACTGGAGGTGACCACTGAAGACATCTCTGTGCTGGACGAAGGCAAACGTGTCAAGTTTCTGTGGTCTGATACAGCTGCCCTCGATGGACCCAAGTAAGTTCATGCTTTCATGAAGTAGGTACTGGAGACATTGATATTAAATAGGAGTGGGACGATTCACTTATACCTCCTGATTCAATACGATCTCGATACCTAGGGTGCCGATTATATATATATATATCGCGATGCTTAATTATATTGCGATCATGCGATCCAACAATTGTTGCGATTCGATATTACAATTATTTTTTTTCCACCCTCAAGTTACTTTGCTTTTTTTTAACATTTATATAAACAATATAAACCGTGAAAAGTTGAATCGTGCATTTCAATGCAGACGGATAACGTCAGTCAGCCTTTCTGACGTGAAAATAGATAGTAGTAGACTGTTTTACTTTATTCTGCTGCTCTTTTAACATTTCTGTCCAATTATTTGGGAATTATGGGAGGTCAAAAACTACACCGCGGTGATAAGCTGTATGTATGAGCCTTTACACTGTGTGCACGTCTCTGCTCCTTTCCTCCCCCCTCTGTTCTCTCTGCCCATGGCGTCTCCTTTCCACCTCCAGGATGGACCTCCTGCTGACCAAAGACCACAGCCTGATGGTCAGTCTGAAGGATTCCGTGACGTTTGTGGTCCTGCTGCACCGGGTCCGGAAGAGCCACCCATACCACCAAGACTACCTGGGCTTCTACACCCTGGACAGCCATCTTCTCTCCCCTACGGTGCACGGCCTGCTAGGTACAGACAGAACCACACACTAGGGCAGAGGCTCTCAATCCGTGGTGGGGGGGGGGGGGGGGGGGGTTGCCAAATTATTTAGGAGGGTCCCCAAATTATTTTGGGGGGGTCCCCAAATTATTTTAAAAAAATGATTCAAAACCACCATAAATAAATGACCCCCTGCTGTTTGTCTGTAAATATTCTTGTGCGGAAATATCCTTCCAACCTAGTCCTATGTTGCGCTGATAAGAACAATGGTCACCGAAGTATATGTATGGCCATTTGAAGTGTTAAGGAGGAGAAAGAACATCCGCACACTAGTTTCTAGCGCTCCGAGACTTACTTTATTAAGAGGCAACAATTGCAACGTTTCGACCTACAAGGTCTTCATCAGGTAAATATTTGTCACACTGAAGTATGACCATTTGAAGTATTAAACACTGCTATAACACTGAAGTATTAATCACTGCTATAACACTGAAGTATTAATCACTGCTATAACACAAGTATTAATCACTGCTATAACACTGAAGTATTAATCACTGCTATAACACTGAAGTATTAATCACTGCTATAACACTGAAGTATGTCCATTTGAAGTATTAAACACTGCTATAACACTGAAGTATGACCATTTGAAGTATTAAACACTGCTATAACACTGAAGTATGACCATTTGAAGTATTAAACACTGCTATAACACTGACGTATGACCATTTGAAGTATTAAACACTGCTATAACACTGAAGTATCAAACACTGCTATAACACTGAAGTATGACCATTTGAAGTATTAAACACTGCTATAACACTGAAGTATTAAACACTGCTATAACACTGAAGTATGACCATTTGAAGTATTAAACACTGCTATAACACTGAAGTATGACCATTTGAAGTATTAAACACTGCTATAACACTGAAGTATGACCATTTTAAGTATTAAACACTGCTATAACACTGATGTACAGTATGACCATTTGAAGTATTAAACACTGCTATAACACTGCTGCTGAGCAGTCATACAGTACTTGTGCGACCTTGTGTTCGGGAGGTAGGGGCCTACACACCCACTTCCTGCATTGGTAAATGATTGCACCATTGAACTCCACACCATCGCAGTAAGTGTGTGTGGGCAATCCGACAAGTCGGAAGTAGGAAGCTCCGTGGGGACCACCCACCACGTTTGGAGCCTTTAGCATGCTAGGAACCGGAGCCAATAGGAACACAGAGAGGGCGGAGCAATAGTGCGTCAGTGTGGCTGGCGTGCCACACGTGGTCCCTGGTGTGGCTATTGTGATGGAGACCCCCTGAACCAGTAGTGTACTTTTTTTTAACGTTGTCTAAATAGCTACTTTTTGCAAACTGTTAATAAATGATTAAATCAATGAACCCAAATGTGTCCTCCAGGTCAGTTCTACCACGGGGTTGAGTTTGAGGTGGGAGCGCTGCGTCCAGGAGAGGCCCCTGAGAAACCTGATGCCACCATGTATGTGAAGGGCCAGGAGCTCACTGTAACCAGGTACACACACACACACACACACACACACACACACACACACACATGTGAGTACTTTCCCACCACTGGCTGTGATCTATGTAAGCATGTGTTTCTGTCAATGTAGCAGGTTTTTTTAATGAGAGTTAATATAATGTCTCTTTCTCATTGGTCCACAGAGGCTGGCAGAAGGACTATAGAAATGACGTGAAGAATGGAGTAAATGTTCCCTGCTGGTTCATTCATAGTAATGGAACAGGCCTCCTAGATGGAGAGGCCTCAGAGTACATTGTGTCTGGCCTGTTTAAGACTTACTGATAACCTCAGAGTACATTGTGTTCTGGCCTGTTTAAGACTTACTGATAACCTCAGAGTACATTGTGTCTGGCCTGTTTAAGACTTACTGATAACCTCAGAGTACATTGTGTCTGGCCTGTTTAAGACTTACTGATAACCTCAGAGTACATTGTGTCTGGCCTGTTTAACCCATTCTGAACGGGCACCCATTTTGGTGTTGGCATCATGTTATGCTTTATCTATTGAAAAATAGCAGATCTACAAGCTCGTATCGCGCCACCGAGTGGCGCGATACGAGCTTGTAGGTCTGCTATTTTTGAAAAATCGAAGAGCGACTGACATTTTTAGAATCTGATCTCAGGTCAGAATGGGTTCATCAGACCAGTGTGTGTCCGGCGGAAACCTCGTATGAATCTGATCTCAGGTCAGAATGGGTTAAGACTTACTGATAACCTCAGAGTAACATCGTTTCTGGCCTGTTTAAGACTTACTGATAACCTCAGAGTACATTGTGTCTGGCCTGTTTAAGACTTACTGATAACCTCAGAGTAACATCGTTTCTGGCCTGTTTAAGGGCCGATTCATACTCCTATTTTAGAGCCGAATAAAAGTCGGTTCGGCTCTGTAGAGCCTACAATGTGACGTCATTTGAGGTTCGGGGGGCTGGGTACAGTCCTAAAGTCGGCTCTTCGGTGCTACTGAAAATTTCTGATGAGCCGAAATCATTTCGGCACTACAGCACCGAAACAGCGGTAAAATAGGAGTATGAATCGGCCCCAAGACTTACTGATAACCTCAGAGTACATCGTGTCTGGCCTGTTTAAGACTTACTGAAAATAGGCAACGGTGACAAAGACAAAGACTCACCACGGGTTCCACATTTACTGAACAAAATGTTCATGGATACAAATTTAAACACTCCTAAACTGTAATTGTAATTGCGAACGCAGTGAGCCACTTACTATGACAGCAAGGGCTGAATGTCTGTGTGTGTGTCTGTGTGTGTGTCTGTCCCACTGTTACACCACCCGCCCGCCACCAGAGGGCGCAGCTGTAGCACACACACACACAGGGCGCAGCTGTAGCACACACACACACACACACACACACGCACACGCACACGCACACACACAACCACACACACACAAGCTGCGTTCGCTTCACGCGTTTGCGCGTCTTACTTGTTATATATATATATATATATATATATATTAGTACAACACCATCACAATGTTTCTTTCTCAAAGCCTTGCAGTGACATGAATGTAAAGTGCATTATTAATATAAACTGTGTATTATTAATTGTTTTTTTAAGTGAATGGTTGGAGTCGTCTGGTGATACCAAATAAAAATGCCAGTCACAAAAAAAGCTATTTCTACTTCTTTATTTATGCTTGCGATGTCGTGATGAATTGTTACGTACTTCACAGGACAATAATCAGTACTCTAATGATTAAGAGTTATATCTGTCTGTCTGTCCGTCCGTCCGTCCGACAGTGCAGGCACAATTTAGCGTCACAAAGATGCCAAAAGCCGTGAGCATCTCTTATTGGTTTTTAGACAGCTGGTGGATGGAAATTATTTGAAGCTCGCTCGCGGTTTCCATTTGCCGTGGGGGCAGGCGTTTCCGGGAATCTGGCCGACGTGGCGTCTTTTCCTGGAAAACCCCTGGAAAACCCCTACTGGTACTCTAAACATTGAGACATAGTCACATAGTCACATAGGTTAGGACATAGTCACATAGGTTAGGACATAGGTTGGGACGCGCCTGCTCAGGAGACTTGAGACTCGAACCCTCGACCTTCCGCATGAATGGCATACCGTATGCTCGAACCACTACACTAGGGCGGTCCCTACAAAATGAATCGGAGTGATGTCAAAGATATTTGTGTTTTGCAAAGAATCAGCCTCCTGGTGGCTCTATAACAGGCCCATGCTCTGGCAACCAGGGGGAGTGTGTGTGTGCGCACAGTTTCGCTGCGGTCAAGCCAACTGTGCCGGATATTAGCCCATCACAGACAGACACACGGATGGATGGACAGGGTGCAAAACATAGACTCTCGCCATGCCTTCGGTTCGGCCTGGTGGAGACAATAATCTTTGATGGAAAATGGTGATATGCATGCGGCTGTATCCACTCTTAAACCTGTTGATACAGATTACAGAGGGTGCTTACATTCACAGTGCGGCGGTAGGGTTTCGAACTCATTATTGCATTATTTATGAGAAGAATGCATGGACCATCATTGCGAGGAGCGATTCTTTTTTGATTGAATGGTCACCTGTTTGGGTGGGTGGTGTCGTTTATATATTTACTGTTACTCATTGTGTTGTTCTCCTCGGTGTCTCTGGCCACAACAGGTTCCTCCACCACACCCTCAAATGAAACCTGAAGCCTAAAATATACACTGCCACATTCTGCCAGTCAAGCAGATCAAGGTGGAGGGCGCTGATGGGGAAATGATACAGAACCATGTAGTATAAACAAGTTAAAGCATTAAGCATTATACACAGAAGCATTATTTGGAGCAATGTCACCGAGTACTGGAATGGATTTGTTTTCCAAGCCGTATAAGGAAGTTAAACAACTATACTTTTTAATTAAGTGTAATGTATGTATACTGTATACTGCTTTTTTTTAAATGGATATCTTATAGTCAGTTGTAACATTGTCAAGGAGTTGTCCTCATTAGGTCTACTGGCAGAGCCTTTTGTTGTGGTTGTGGAGAACTGTGGGTCGGACCGACTCTACACCGGGCACTGCACTCCCTGCGGGAAGTGAAGTCGGTGGGTCAAACGGTTCTCGAGTTACGTGCATTACACACACACGAACACATGCAGACAGACGTGGCGCATTTATAGTTGGATGTGCAATAAAAATGCTAAATTTGCGCATGTCTTAAATGTGTATCTTCTTTGCATTTTGCAGTATACTTTGCACTGTTCCTATCATATATCTGGCCATCATTGTCTTTTATTATATTATTTTTGTTTGCATGTTATAGCTGCTACAAAAAAAGGTTTCCGCTTGTAAGACGTGAAGGAAAGGAAAGTAAACTGGAAGTAATCTTTGTTACGGTAAATTGCTGGCATTTGTTACGGTAAAGTTGCTGGCATTAGTCATGGTGTTGGTATGCTTTTAAAACCGAAACTTAACATTGACAGATCCATGCCACATCTTAACCATTGGCTCATTGCTTGAACAGCCTCAAAAGGTATATCATGCCAAAAATAGAAGTCTGCACAGTGCACACTGCAACTTTGTAAAGCTCCCAGTCAAGGCTTTATTATAGATTACCGTTTCAACAGTCTTCCTGTACTCTATAGTGCCTTATTCACCTGCCGTCCAGTGGATGTACCAGTTCTATTATTTCTCTAATATCTTGCCAAATAGCATGGATCCTTGTTTACCACTAGATAATAGTATAGGCAAAGAATGTTTACTCCCATTTATCTTATAACCTTTGTAATGCAATATCATTGACAGTTAGGGTTTTTCTTTTTTTTTCTTTTTTTTAAAATGCGTAAGCACAAAGACTAGGGACCAAACCATCTCATTAACTAATCATCGAAGAGGCTACACTGGAGTGGCCACTTGCCTGGTCATAATCCTGTAGAAAATATGGAAATAACCTACACAATGAAAGGCAGTAACAGGCTATAGCCTAACAGATACTTGCAGGCAGTATCAGACAGTGGATCTCTGACGTCAGGACAAAAGGCGCCTCAGCTTTTCTACATGTTCCAGAAATGTGTGTTGGAATAATATGTGAATTGAGTTTCTTTTTTTTTTAATGAATTTATATTAATTAATTAATTGTTTAATGAAATGGGTATTCTAAGACATTACCTTAAATAAAACTAACTTGAACTAACTTTAATAATATCTTATTTTTTGAAAAAAGAAAAAAAAAAAGTTGAAGATGACAGGATGGAGACATGGTGGAGGAATGAGGAAGGAGGAAATGCATTCATTCATTGTCTTTGTAACATAAAGGTTTTCCTTCAGGCGTCACATTTGCGTCTGAGGTGTCTCCTCCTCAGACCATGATTGTATATAAGATGAGTGCCATCGTGACATAGTGTGTGTTTCATTTTGGTCTCTCTTGAAGGAACAGCTGGCAGGACGTTGCAGGTACAGAAGAAATGGGCTCAATTTGACCCAATATTTTCTTTGACTTTTCTTTCTATCATGTGATTTGTTCTGCTGAAGAAGAGTGTTTGTGGTTATTTTATTTTTAAATTTAATGAGAGATGATTTAACTGAAAGTATAAAAAGGGACCTCTCGGGCTCAGTATTTTACTGTTCTGGTTTATTTTCATATTCACTTATCTTGAGTTAATTTGATAGTGTCCAGGCAGTCTGTATATTAATGTGACAGAATCCTCATTTTTGCAGTGATGACTGGATTTCTGTTCTTGCTGGCTGCTGGTCTGGTTATTCTGAGCCAGGTGAATGCTGGTGAGTGCTATCTGTTGGTATATTTTAATTTCTATAGAAGAGTTTTAGGAAACAAATCCTTTGTTTCATAATGTTTTTGTTTTAAGGAAATATACGTCTTTATCTAGAGTAGTACTGTTTTTCTGATGCTCTTCTCCGGGGCATAAGACTTAATAATGTTGTTCCACCTATAAGAGAGATATATTTTATAACATTAGCAGTGCAATATCACACTAAACTGCATGCAAGTGTTTTATACTCTATACATGAATGTTGAGTACTGGTGTTGTTGTTGTTTTGTTCTGTATCTGTTGTCTGTCCTTGAATGTGCAAACTTCAATACAAATACTTTAATAATAATAATTTTACAGTTTTAACCTTACATCAAATCAATTATTAACCAATTATTGATTTGTATCATGAAATTACTATTAATTATGCACAGTATGACTATGATTTTTTGTATTTGAGCTATTTTAGTATTTTTATAGTAAGCATTTTAATAACAGCACTTACAAACATGGTACACAAGAGATAATTAAAAGTAATAACACAAATTTTTGAACATCAATACAATAATGAACAACAATCAACAATAATCATAAATAAAAACAATTTAAAAAATATTATGCTGCACAACTGACAACATAAAAATAGAGAACTGAAATACTTTTTTTTGTATTGCTCAGAACCAAGCTTGAGTAGGACTTTCATCGAAAATGCTGTGAAAGATGCCAAGATCAAAGTGGATAATGATTACGAATACTCCAGGAGAGAGTGAGTATATCAACTTTTCAATACTGTGAAAGAAATGATGACCATGATGACCAAGGCCAGATGTCTGTGTACTGACGTCTCTTCTCTCATGCCATCCAATCCAACGCAGAACGGTCGCCCGCGTCAGGAGGAATGCAGCTAACCCCTCAGACATTCTACGACTGCTGAAGCAGCCTGTCGGAGTTACCCGCACAGCGGTGCGTTCTGCTGACTATATGGAGGCCAGCATCAGACTGATCCAGAAGAGGTCTCTGACATCTCACCACATACAAAAGCGCTCCATCAATGCCACAGGTTGGTTCTGCTGCAGTTTGTAATTTCTCATTACTGGGAATCAGTGTTGTTTTCGTCGACTAAAACTAAGACGAAATATATTCGTCGACTACCTTTTTTCACTGACTAAAACTAAATAAAAACGAATCTATGATGACTAAAACTAAGACTAAATATACTGACAATTTCGTCAACAAATAAAAAGTAGACTAAAATGTTAGGAAGGGACTAGTGGACAAGAGATCCAGTTTTATGCTGGGTTGCATGCTGAAAATAACAGATCTACAATCTCGCAACGCATCGCAGCGCGACGCGTTGCGAGATTGTAGATCTGCTATTTTCAGCATGCAACCAAAGTGTAAAATATGTCATTTACAACGACATCAAGGCCTGTCAAAACACATTTTTGTCGACTAAATCAACTGTAGATTTAGTCGACTAAAATCGTATGACATTTAGTCGACTAAAACTAGACTAAACACTAGAACATTCCAGGTGACTAAAATGTGACTAAAATTAAGTGAAAACTATTCAAGAGACAACGACTAAAACTAAAATAGAAATTTGCTGCCAAAAACAACACTGCTGGGAATTGGTAAATACTGTATAATATGACGAGTTGTTGACCCTTTGCGCTTCTGCTTTAGATCTGATCTCTGAGGAGGACCTGATGTTCATCGCTGACCTAACAGGCTGCTCTGCCAGAGCTCGCCCCCCTTCTTGCAAAACCACTCCAAATCTGAACACCTTTCGAACTCACACCAGTGTCTGCAACAACAGGTGAGGCCGAGTTAATGGAAGCAGCGATACAATCTGTAACACTATCACTGACAACAATGTCAACAAAACCTTTGCTGTCATGTCAAGATTTTCAAGAATGTATTGTATACACATAAAGTGACTGATGTCTCGTTTCTCCTTGAAAGGAATAACCCCCGTCAGGGCTCGTCCAACATACCCTTGACCCGCTGGCTACCTGCTGAGTACCAGGATGGCATCTCTCTGCCCAGAGGCTGGGACCCTGCACAAAGAATTAATAGGCGCCTTCTCCCCTTGGTATAATACAACACTGTACATTTATTTAGTTCAGTTTAGTGTAGTTTCCTCTAGTTTAATATTAAAAGCAGGGTAAGTGAGTTATAAAATATGTGTTAAATTGCTCTATATTCTGAATAGTACTCATTGTTATGTTTGTTCAGTAACGGGAGTCTCCATGTCTCTCCTATCTTAAGTTAAAGAACAAATGTACAGGAAATGGGGGGGGAAAAAAGAATAATACAGATGTGGTCTATATGGAAAGGACCTCCTTTCATAAATCAATCAGATATAAAAAGAACATACAGTATAACAAGACATTTACAATGACATCCACATAACTAATGTAGCGTATGTATAATTTGTTTCTCTATGAGTTTATGGTTGTCAAATGCAGTGAAATCCTTAATGTTAATTTAACATGGAACACCACTTGTATACTCTTTGGAGTGTATTTATCACATTACTAACGTTCTTGCCTCTGCTCAGGTGAGGGAAGTGTCCAACAGTATACTGCGCACAGCCAATGAGGACGCGGAGAGTGACACTATCTACACCCACCTGGTGACTATCTTTGGCCAGTGGACTGACCATGACCTGACCTTCACCCCTCACTCTCCTGTCATTCGTTCATTCAATGACGGCATCGACTGTGACCAGACCTGTGATCGCACAGAGCCTTGTTTCCCCATCTTGGTCAGTATCATAGCATCACAGTGCACTGTATTTACCCAGTAACTTCTTGAGTATGAAATATGAATTTAACTTCTGGGTCCATTTTGCAGCACAGACACACACACACACACACACACACACACACACACACACACACACGCACGCGCACGCACGCACGCGCACGCACGCACGCACGCGCGCGCACTCACACACATTATAAATGTACATTATAGTACAAGACTGAGTCCTACGTGTTATTTGTCATCCTGCAGATCCCCGAAACAGATCCTCGCTTTGGCAATAACTCAAAAGAGTGCATCCCCTTCTTCCGTTCATCTGCAGCCTGTGGCTCTGGGAACACAGGGCACTTCTTTGGTGGAAGCACTGTGCGTGAGCAGATGAACTCTCTCACAGCTTTCATTGACGTGGGCCAGGTTTATGGCGCAGATGATGTCAAAGCTCAAAGCCTCCGCAATCTCACAACTGACAAGGGCCTGATGAGGGTCAACACCCAGTTTGATGACAACGGCCGTGAGTTCTTGCCTTTCAGTAAAATGTCTGCCAACATGTGTGCCACACGACGGAGGATCACCAACGATAGCAATGCCCAGGAGGTGCCCTGTTTCATTGCTGGTGAGTGACGACAGACAAAAAATGTAATTTTTACTCTGTATATGACATGGGGAGGATTTTATTCTCTTCTTCCACTTTCTTGTTATGTATTTTCAGTCTGTCACAAAAACCTCATTACAGTTTTCAGATAAAATTGTATGCCAATAAACCCAAACCTTATCTCCCCACGCCCCCTCGACCCCACACTTCCATCCCACCCAGAAGCTCATGTTGTAGTCACCTGCAACCATGCCTGCAACGCACACATGCACTGCATGTCTAATTACTACAAAACAAACACTGATCAACTGCATTTAATTTGTTGTTCCATGTATCCTTTATTGTAAGTTAGGTGTCACAGCCACTTGTGTTTAGAGTATAACCTGCTCTCGCTGTCTCCTAGGTGATGAGCGTTCCAATGAGAACATCGGACTAACTACCATGCACACACTGATGTTGCGTGAACACAACCGTCTAGCACGTGCCCTGGCCATCCTCAATCCCAAGTGGAGTGGAGAAAGACTTTACCAGGAAGCCCGTAAGATTATGGGAGGATACATGCAGGTATAAGGAAGCAAACAATGGCATGAACATAAACAATCATCCCTTTATGGATGAAGTGGTAATTCAATATTCTGAAACTCTCTTCAACCAGGTCGTCACCTTTAGGGACTACTTGTTGCACATTGTTGGCCCAGACTTCGTCAGTAGGCAGCTCTCTAACTACCCTGGCTATAATGAAAGTGTGGACCCGAGCATCGCCAACGTATTTTCAACGGCTGCCTACCGATTCGCCCACTTGATGATTCAGCCCTTCGTGTTCCGTCTCAATGAGTCATACGAGGAGCATCCCGATTTCCCCAGCCCACTGCTCCACAGAGCATTCTTCACACCATGGAGAGCTGTCTTTGAAGGTATGAATCAGTGTTGTTTTCGTCGACTAAAACTAAGACGAGAAATGTTCGTCGACTACCCTTTTTCACTGACTAAAACGAAATAAAAACGAATCTATGATGACTAAAACTAAGACTAAATATACTGACAATTTCGTCAACAAATAAAAACTAGCCAAAAATGTTAGGAAGGGACTAGTGGACAAGAGATCCAGTTTTATGCTGGGTTGCATGCTGAAAATAGCAGATATATACAATCTCACGTTGTGAGATTGTATATCTGATATTTTCAGCATGCAACCAAAGTGTAAAATATGTCATTACAACTACATCAAGGCCTGTCAAAACACATTTTAGTCGACTAAATCAACTGTAGATTTAGTCGACTAAAACTAGACTAAACACTAGAACATTCCAGGTGACTAAAATGTGACTAAAACTAAGTGAAAACTATTCAAGAGACTATCGCTAAAACTAAAATAGAAATTTGCTGCCAAAAACAACACTGGTATGAATAACATCATTGTAATACTATCTTCATATAACTTTAGGTGCACTATCAAGTTATTTAATTAAAGAAATTGTGATGACATTTTTTGGTGCTCTAAAGGTGGTTTGGACCCAATTCTGAGGGGACTGGCGGGTCGGAAGGCCAAACTGAACACGCAGGACCACATGATGGTTGATGAGTTGAGGGAACGACTCTTTGAATTCTCCTCTCACTTGGCTCTTGACCTGGGCGCTCTCAACCTACAGAGAGGCAGAGATCATGGGATTCCGGGTATGGGCTTCTGTTTCAATACCTTCCAAATTATATAATAGCTAGCCAGCATATCTGAACCATTTATTTTTTTCTAAGTATGACATATAATGAAGAAAAATAATAAACCTGCACATACATCTGCTCCAATCTAATTGAATCAATGTCAACGTTTCCAGAGCCAAGGCTCTTCATCGGGTCAAATTCATGACACAGTGACTAAAGTATATGTTCACAATTGCAACAATTACCCACTGTCTGCTCTCTATGTATAGGCTACAACAAATGGCGCGGGTTTTGTGGCCTATCACAGCCCCAAAATAGGATTCAGCTGGGCAGAGTATTGAGAAACAACAGGTTGGCCGATGCCCTTCTGGACTTATATGGCACTCCCGACAACATTGACGTGTGGATGGGTGGAGTCTCTGAGCCCTTTGTCCGCGGTGGCAGAACAGGGCCCCTGTTTGCCTGCATCATCGCCACACAGTTCCAGAGGATTCGTGAGGGAGACAGGTAAGCATAGAGCCGTGGCTCCCAAATGGTGTGCCAAGGCGCACCGGTGTGCATTGGGACTTTGTGACATCCACACATTATTATTGAAATCTACTACTATACAAAATGTTATGATCTTTGTTTGAATTTACATTAACGGGCATGAAATACAGTTTTGCAGACATCGACTCTGGCCATATACATTCATAGGGGTTCTAAAAACAACTTCATGACATGTCAATTTCAGACTGTGGTGGGAGAACCCAGGAGTTTTCACACAAAACCAGAGAGATTCCCTGCGTAATACATCTCTTGCTCGCATCATCTGTGACAACACTGGCATCACTGAGGTCCCAAACAAACCCTTCCTGTTCCGTCCCAGAGGGTCAGGTTACACCAACTGTACAGACATCCCTGCCTTCGACCTGAATCCATGGCAAGAAGGTAGGCCAATATGTTAACCCACAATACATTTATGACCTACCGTATTTGTCTTAAGCTGATTAATGCTTGTTTTTTGCAGAGATTCTGATTTCTAACTTGTTTTCTGTAAATCAATTAAGGTCCTAATGGTTTTCCTGAGGATACACCGGTTGGACCGGCTGGACCACAAGGTATAACCACTAACCATATCGCTACCACCGGGTAGCGATATGCTACCCGGTAATCATTTTTATAGCTTTGCACAATAGGCTTTGATACAACTTTATACCTGCAATATCGCAAAAATGCCAGAATGGTGACTTTATGCTGGTGTGATTATTTATAACTATTCCTTTTGTCACCCCAGGACCCAGAGGAGCACGTGGTGCAACAGGGCCTGCTGGTCGATCTGAATTAGTTGCTTTTTCTGTACGACTGGGCAATAACTTCCCCACAGCAGGCGTGCCTATCCCCTTCCAACAAGTCATCTACAATGCCCAGGGTGTCTACAACACCCAAACAGGGCAGTTCACCTGTGTGATTCCAGGTGTATATGAATTTGATTTCCATTGTACTATCTCTGATAATTCTGGAAATGTGGACCTTATGCTTAACAGAAATGTGGTGGTGCACTCCTTCACCACAGCAGCAGGGACTGGCTTTGTTTCTGCCAGTGGGGGCACTCTCCTCCAGCTCAGTGAAGGAGACAAGGTCTATCTGCTTGCTAACCACGGTGGCAATGGCTTGACAGCTGACAGCTACTTCTATGGACACTTGATTTAGATGTACGCTCTGAATTTTAATGAAACGCATCCAAATCAATTCTTCAGTGAATGTAACTCAGAGAGTGTAAATGGATCCAAAATAATCTGTAAAGGTTAATTTGATTTGTCGTATTGATTAAGAAAGAGTAAATGATTGTTTTTGTTGCTTATTGTTGCACTTAATGAACACTTACTCAGCTTATAGAAAGAAGTGAACAACACCTGTTTTGCCTCCTTTTTTGCATTAATTGCTAAGACATGAAATTAATCATCTTAGGTTTCAACTATTTTATCAGATTCTGATCTGTGAAGTTTTTGGAATTCCTTTTTCATTTCTGCATTGTTGTCCTCAGTATTTATATCTTCTTTAAAAAGTATATTTCCGTTACAGCTTACAATGAATGTATTACCACTATGTGATCTCAACTAGACTATTGAATGTATTTCTGAAACTTGAATGAATGAGCATGAACTATTGAATTATAATCATGAAACAGATAAATAAAAATACAATTTTAAAATAAAACCATGTATGCTGCATATCACTGTCATTGTTTTTTCATTGTTTTGAAAAGCGAGACGCTGGTCAGGGTTCCGTTTTGCGTTTGAGGAAATGGTGCTGTGACTGGCCAGTGCTGGTCAGGGTTCCTTTTTCGGGAGACAGGGGTTTGATGGCCAACATATTCATTTAAGCCACACGCCAGCAGAGGGCGGTGCATACATATTTTAGTACTACTGTTCCATAAGTAGGCTACTCTCACAACGAGCACTCTAATTATTGATCACTTGTCTTTGGGGTTCTCTCTCTCTCTCCCCCACCCCACCCCCCATTAACCCTATCAAAATTCCTTTAGTCACATTCAGTCTGGCATATTTTGGCCATGCAATTGTAAGCAAACTTTTCAAAGAATAAAACAAAATCAACATGTTCGAAAATAGCAGATCTACAAGCTTACACAGGGACTCCTGTCTATTTTCACCATTCACCTGACCAAAATCTCTCTCTCTCTCTCTCTCTCTCTCTCTCTCTCTCTCTCTCTCTCTCATATTAGCAGGCAGCAGGCACAGCTCTACCCCTCTCTCTGTTTCTGGCACCCCCTACTGGTATTAATAAGTCACTCGTGAGCTACTCGTGCTCATGACAACATACATAGGTGTACACGGACATTGCTGGTTGTAGGAGTGGTTGCACCACTCAATGAATGAATACAAATAAGACCATTACTTTGCATCAAAAGTAAGCAGCAAACTGTCCTATAAAAACTGTTCAAACATTGGCCAAATTGTAAAATATTATATAAAAATCACACCTGTGTGAACCGAGTGGTGCAACTCCCCTCTCTCCCCCCGTCCTCTCTCTCTCTCGCTCTCTCTGCTCTGTCAGATTAGCTTTATTATATGGATATCAATGAACCTAGACAGTCAGCAGTTGGATTTGCGTCCAGCAGGTGGCAGCCATGTCACATACTTATGTCGTTCCAATTTCGCATGCGCACACCACTCGTGCTCTTGACGGATACACACATGATACGGACATTCCTGGTTGTAGGAGTGGTTGCACCACTCAAAAATGAAAATACCTGATCTATAACCTCATAGATCAGCTATTTCCCCAATCTTTATCTGTGGAACCGAGTAAACAAAATGTAATGCCTCAAGTGCTCATCAGGGTGAAGGTCCCAGTTCAAATAGGATTATTTTTGAGAACCACAGCCACTATAGACGGGGTTTGGGCTAATAACTCGTGCCCCCCTGCCCCTGGTGGCAAAAGTTTTTTTTTTTTTTTGGGTCAATAATTGTAACTTCATACTTTTCATTTCATCCATGCTTTGTAAATTGTAATGAACAGTTTGACATGACATGCCATTGACATGACTCACATTCTGATTGGCTAAAGTATGCTCCAAAATGAGTAGAATAAATAAAATGGTCTCTAGAAAAATAACTACTTGTCTTGCATATTTAGTTATTTCTGTTTAGCCATTGGGTTCTCATAGATGTGTACCTTGTAGGCTATTATAACCCCCCCCCCCCCCTACATACAGCCAAACAGAAAAGTCCTATCTGATTTAGGACGTCAAAGTGTGTTGGAAGTGCTCGCTTTTAGCAAAACAACGTCCTGCTGCCCGTATTTGCAAATTCGAAACAGGTGGTACACATTGTGTTGAGTAGGGAGTAATAAGTATAGACTATGGTGGACTGGATACAGCAGAATAGATGTCAGTTTCACACAGACACAGATTATGTCACTAAACTGGACTATTTGGCAGCCAACTAATAGAGCATTGATTCAGTATAATGACCATATTAATACATGATTAATACGCACCATCTGGTGGTGGATCAGGATAGGGCGAGGGCCACGTCAATCATCCTGAAAACGACCAATGGGAGCGTTGGTTGAGAGCAGCAGCTGCCTCCCGTGAAGAAAATAGCAGACCTACAAACTCACTGGGCGTCGCGTACGACGTATCAGTGAGCTTGTAGGTCTGCTATTGACTTTGGACCTGAGAGAGTGGATCGGTCAGTTTCGGTTTCTTTTTCCTACATATCTTAACAAGTCGGTACGCGATACTTAACAGACACACATTATTTTACCGAGCTGTCTGTCTGTCAGTGACTCATTTTGAGTGACACCTGTCACAATAATGTCAGTGTTGTTGAGAGAAATAAGAGGGGTTTCGCAGGATGCAGCTGCTGCTCTGCAAAGTAAGTATGGAGTAACGACGGACTGACTGAGTGAGAAACGATTGAATGGTGGAAGCATTACATCCGTGGCTTGCATTCACTTTTGTGATGTTTGAGTGGGAGCCAGGTGGGTGGGTGCGAAAACAGCATGGTTGTTTTTCACCACCTGTGCGCAACCTGACACACACAAACACACACACACAACACACACACACACACACACACACACACACACACACACACACACACACACACACACACACACACACACACACACACACACACACACACACACACACACACACACACACATTAACTGTATATAGGCCTATGGTGATTTCGGGTGTACCAGTACAGTACAGTACAGTACAGTACAGTACAGTACAGTACAGTAGAGGGATCCCCACACGGTAACTCTGTCCTTTCTCAACCGTTTCGGACACGGGGGGCTCGCCGGAATTGGGCCGACCCACTGGGTGCGTTCCCCCGAGGGGAGAGGGGAGTTGCACCACTCAGTTCACATGGGTGTGATTTTTTCAAAATTGTATACATTTTATGAATTGCTGTCACGGTCACCTGACAGTCGAGCTGACACATGATGATGATGTTGAGCACACCTGTGTGTGTGTGTGTGTGTGTGTGAGAGAGAGAGAGAGAGAGAGAGAGAGAGAAACTAAGTACCGTAACTATAGTAGAATTTGAGAAATGGACATTGTGAGTACAATACATTTCCTCAGTTTCCTGGTCCTATTCACAAGATAAATGGTTGTTTTATTGTGTGTGTGTGTGTGTGTGTGTGTGTGTGTGTGTGTGTGCGTGTGCACGTGCATTTTGCGTGGCCGTGCGTGTGTGTGCTAGAGGCAGGTTTCGTCAGCGACACTGACATCAGATCGCTGACCAGACAGGACCTTAACGAGTTGTTTCCTGGAGCACAGCATCTCCGACTGAGGAAGACCATCGGTGACATCATACAGGTCTGTGTCCCCTCTCTATGACCTCATACAGGTCTGTGTCCCCTCTCTATGACCTCATACAGGTCTGTGTCCCCTGTCTATGACATCATATGGGTCTGTCTTGTGCACAGACATATAAACGTAGACGCCCTTTCCGGCTCTGGAGCGTATTCGTGCTCAAGGGAGGGCAAAACATTGCAGAGATTCCTTTGCGAAGCCCCGCGGAACATGAGCGTGCGTCACGCTGTAAGTCCCGGAAAAGATGTGCTGTGATTGGCCAGTAATTAACTTGAGTGGCAGCGTGACGTACAGTAACGTGCCTTCCACACTTCCGACGTACTTCCTCTCCCAGTGTAAATTCTTCCGCCCCTCCTTCAACACACATCGCTCCGACGACGAACAGCAGCGGCCAATGAAGCATCACATTTTTTAAATATCTATGGTCTCGTGTCCCCTCTATTGGTGCGTTCAGACGGACAGATGAAACTATGCAAAGACACGCTGTGAGTTGATTTGGAGCAGCTACATGCATAGTTTCGTCTATGCAACGTCATGTCGCTGGCTTCCATTGACAGTGAATGGTAGACTGCATCGTTTCATCTGCCCGTGTGAACCAAGCCCCCAGTGAAGCTCTCCAACGTTGATGCGCTCGGCCCTAGTTGTAAGAACGGGGACTGCAGGCAGACCCGTGTCCGCCTGCAGTCAAATTTACAATTTGGGCATTTAGCAGACGCTCTTAATCCAGAGAGATTTAGCAAGAACACATGGTAATACATAAAAAATATAGTTAAAAAAGTTATCAAGAATCATACATAAGGCGTAAGCTAAGAACTTAACATCCGTCTAACAGTCGAATATCTATATGAAACTATGTGTATACACTATACTATAATAGTTGTACAGTATACTATATGCTGTCTACATAAAATCCTATCTAAATTACATACATTTAACATTTGCATAGGCCTACGCCTGTAATGTGGTCGAGGGCAAGTGCTACGGTAAGCGCTACTATGGGTAGCACAGATGATGGAGTCACGCGTGTGCAAAACTGTGCATTTCTTTTCTGTACATTTATGTGCGTGTTCTGTTTTTGTGTTCTATTGTAGAATGCAAAGCCAATAAACGCTGTCTTAAGGGAGCTGTTGGATTTCATCCCAGATGATTGTGTTAAAGGTAACGTCTAATACAGTACATCTTTCATTAACCAGTTATTTCCAGTTCCATAGACTGTGTGTGTATTTCCTAAGAGCAGAGATCATCAATTGTGTCGTTTTCTTTACTTTCTCCTAATCTCAAACTCTCAATAATATCCACCTCTTTTTTTTGGGTTTCTTTGTGGTTTAATTCTGTGAATCAGTGGTTATCAACCTTTTCAGGCCGCGACCCCCCCCCCCAAAAAGAAGAAAATAAATCATATTTGAACTTGAATTGTAGGAGTTGAGGCATTACATTTTGTTGTGAAAATAGCCGATCTACACACTCACATGGGGCGGCAGTGGCTCAGGGTTTGAGTTAACTCCTCCAGAGTTAGTGAATCCCTAATTGCTCCCGATGAGCAGATGGTGCCTTGCAAGGTTTCCTCTGCCAAAATTATGGGACTTGGCTGTTGTTTTTTATTACAAATTAATACACTGTTGATGACTCCTCCTTTTTGACAAAATTCTCTGTAAATGGTGCATTTATAGAGCACCTTCATCCAAGGCGCTAGATTGTGCATTACATTCACACACACATTCATACACCGATGGCCGAGGAAACCATGCAACCAACTTGTTCATTGCGAGCAATTAGGGGTTCAGAGTCTTGCTCAAGGACACTTCAACACAAACTCAGGGGGAGCCCACAGGGTTTGAACTGGCAACTGGCAACTCTAACCCTGAGCCACTGCAGCCTCTGTAAATCCATATCTCACTGAGCAATCAATAGATAGATAGATCAATACACCTATAGATCGATAGTCAGTCAAAAACGTTTTTCTTTACTGGCAGCACGCACAGCTCACAGGAGCAAGCCAGCTGACCACACTGACACAGATTAAAGTTCTCAGTCACTACGACTTGATTTCAACAATTTCATTTCATTTAATTTGAGCTTTTATTCAAACTCAGATGACAGTTGAGCGGCGTGTGTGTGTGTGTGTGTGTGTGTGTGTGTGTCAAAACGTTTCAGTTGTGAGATTTTATTTTGCTTTAATGAATTATATGACAAATTTGGTGTCCTATTCACAGTACACAAACAGTATTCATCATTCCGTTTGCTCCCAGCACCAGCAATGAAGAGGGGGGTTATTTCTCTCCCTGCCCTCTTGAACGATTGCTTTCATTTTTGGAGTAATGTATACGGTAGACAAGCCATGAATGCCGAGATAAAATATTATATTCACACATGTATTTATTTACAATGTATTTGTTTTCAATCTATCTCGAGTTATCTCCGTGCTGTAACCAGATGGAATTCCATAATTAATTATACCCTGTGCGTCATGTGCACATATAGGCTATATGCACACGTGGTCAATGGTTGAAATGATTTGCAGGCGGTACACGCTATTTTCCCCCAAAAAACGTTGGCACGGCATGCTACATATACTGTAGCGTATAACGGTAGACTACACTACACTACTGAGTTATCTGGCTGAACTGAAATGTGTTCCTTTTCCTGTCATGTTCTGTGTTGCTATTTTTCTGTCTCTCTCTAGCTCTCTCTCTCTGCTCCTCTCCAGCGGCCCTCGCTAAGAATGGCGTTCTGAACGACTACCTGTTCATCTCTCTCTCTCTGCTTCTCTTCAGCGGCCCTCGCTAAGAATGGCGTTCTGAACGACTACCTGTTCATCTCTCTCTCTCTGCTCCTCTCCAGCAGCCTGTTCATCTCTCTCTCTCTCTCTGCTCCTCTCCAGCAGCCTGTTCATCTCTCTCTCTCTCTCTGCTCCTCCAGCAGCCCTCGCTAAGAACGGCGTCCTGAACGACTACCTGTTCATCTTCTCTCTCTCTCTCTGCTCCTTTACAGCGGCCCTGGCTAAGAATGGCGTTCTGAATGACTCCCTGTTCATCTTCTCTCTCTCTGCTTCTCTCTAGCGGCCCTGGCTAAGAATGGCGTTCTGAATGACTACCTGTTCATCTTCTCTCTCTCTCTCTCTGCTTCTCTCCAGCGGCCCTCGCTAAGAATGGCGTCCTGAATGACTACCTGTTCATCTTCTCTCTCTCTCTCTCTGCTTCTCTCCAGCGGCCCTCGCTAAGAATGGCGTCCTGAATGACTACCTGTTCATCTTCTCTCTCTCTGCTTCTCTCCAGCGGCCCTCGCTAAGAATGGCGTCCTGAACGACTACCTGTTCATCTCTCTCTCTCTGCTTCTCTCCAGCGGCCCTCGCTAAGAATGGCGTCCTGAACGACTACCTGTTCATCTTCTCTCTCTCTGCTTCTCTCTAGCGGCCCTCGCTAAGAATGGCGTCCTGAACGACTACCTGTTCACCTTGAGGGACATGAAAACCCAAGTGGAAAACGTCCACTCCTTCCTCGAAGCGCACATTGGCCTGTTTGAGGAGTACGCCGCGGCCGAAAAGCAGGAGAAAGGTTAGGATCTTTTTATTTTTATTTATTTTTTACGATTTATTTGGGGGATTTTATGTCTTAATTGATATGACAGTAGGCTTCTTGCTGACACAGGAATTGGGGAGAGAGAGATGTGGGCGGGTTACACGTAGCAAAGGTCGTCAGGATTCGAACCCGCGACATGCTGTCAGGCAGCAGCCTAGATGCCCGGACTGCTACCCTATAGTGTGTACCAAAATCTCCTGGAGGGGGCGTCAACATATGTGTCACGTCGTAGCGGCCGCCATACTTGTTGGCTTGTCTGGTTTGTTTACATTGAGCGACTATCCGATGTGCTTGTATACGTTCTTCTTTTAAACTGACCTCACAACGGTGCAGACTTGCTCAGTAAATAAGTGCCACAGCAGGTCACGTCGAGGGAATGAGCCAGAAAACGGAATTAGATTTTCAGCTTTCCAGCATGGAGACAGCATCAAGGAACCCAGATTGACGAGTTTACAAAAAGACGTACTGTAGAATGGCTTGGATCTCGGCTGTACGGCGCACGGGGCGCAGAGACATAACGTTCAACAAAGTATCTAAGCACAGCCGTGTTTGTTCGCAACATTTTCCTTGTCCTTGTAAGGTATTTGGGCCCGACGTTCTTTCTATCCATCCTGGTGTTGGTTCACGATGTTGTCGCCAACAACGAGCTCAATATTTACAAAAACATACCACCGTCACTCTATTCTGAGTGATGTGGGCTAGAGTTTAAAACATACCACCGTCACTCTATTCTGAGTGATGTGGGCTAGAATTTAAAGCCCACAAGAGGGCCGTCCCTAGCTTTTCAGACGCCTCCCCCCTCTTGGTGACGTACACGTTTTCACAAGCTATAGCCATCCGGGCCAGGTTAGCATAATTAAGTATGGTTGATATTTTAGTAGGATTGAATGTAATTCTGCCTTTAGATTTGAGACAGGAGGACAATTTCATTTATGCAAACAAATTTGTTTTGAAGCAACATTATATCTACTTTGAAAGGTTAGCATCATTAAGTGAGATTGCTATTTTAGTAGGATTGTATGTAATTTTGCCTTTAGAATTGTACCCATTTATGCAAACAAAATAATGTTGCATTACTTTTGTCAGCTCGACCAGCAAGTTTGAGTGTTGATTGTGCCCCGGTCGAGGGCCACTCCTACGGCCAAACTGAGGACCACGTTCAAGGTAAGGTCATTTACAACTAAAAAACATTCTGCATGTGGGGTTTTTACCCAGGGTAAACTTGGTTTTATAAACTTGAAACCGATGTACTAGGCCTACTGTAAATCGTCTCTGTCGGGTGGAAATCTCAAAACCTACAAAACTGTTACTTTTCAGGATTCAAATTCAAATAGATAAAGTGCCCCTGTGACTCCACCAGGGCAGGTCAGGTTGTGGCCTCCTGTTGGCGCTATAATATGCCAATGTGAAAAGGGTGCCATTTCTTCTTATGCCTCCAAAAATGTGTTTTGCTAAAATCCACCTATTGGTGGCGCTATAATAGGCCAATGTGAAAAGGGTGGGATATGTTCCTCAGCCTAGTAGGAAAGTCTGTGAAAGATTTCATGTAAATTGCACGCTGCGTTCATGATTTGAGGCTTTTTGTTTATTAATTGTTTATAGGATCAATATAAGTAAATTAATATATAACCCTTCCATAGTATCAGCTTTTTCATCTATATATTTTTTTTTGCATATCTTATGTAATGTTAATTTGCATATTTAAACTTTTAAGATTTGAGAAAACTACATCATTGTCTTTGTGTAAGTAATCAACTGGGGAAGTTTCACGGTGAAAACAATCTAATATAGGTATGGTTTTGCCCAACGGTTCCCAACCGGTGGAAAAGGGGCCCCAGTGTCACGGGAAAACCCTCCTCACCAAAACTAGGATTTAGAAAATTAAATTGGGAGGCAAATGATTAGGCAAAATGTTTAGTTTTTTGTATTATATGTTTTTCTTGATCAGTGATCAAGATAGCTAGGGGCAGTTGAAATGTATTTCTTATACATTTTGTGCCCGGCCCGTAAACGTTGGGTGGATTTGAGAACTATGACATGTTATTTTCAAGACTCAGTCATGAAGCAAAAGTCGATTTTCTATTTGAAAGGTTAGCATTAGCATCATTAAGTGATATCGATATCTTTGTAGGATTGAATGTAATTTTGCTTTGATAATTTCACCCATTTATGCAAACAAATGTTTTTCAGCCCGAGGTGTTGAGTCAAGGTGTGCCCCGGTCGAGCGTCAGTCCAACGGTCAAGGTAAGGTCATTTGTCCTGGGTTCAATTCCCGCTGTGGGTGCTGGGGGCGTGTTCCCTCCTCCGCATCATCAGTGCCCATACCCGAGGCGGGGTTGGCGAAAGGGCCTTTCTGTGTGGAGTTTGCATGTTCTCCCCGTGTCCTCTAGGGTAGGTACCCTCACAAAGACAAACATGCAGTAATCCTGGTCTCTAAAACTACCTCCCCCTGGCCATCCCGGGGCGCCTGATGGAGGGGAAAGGAACTGGTCTGAATAACGTGTTCCTTCCACGCGCTACGTCCGGCCAGGGAAATTCCCCCCGTCAGGTGAAAAGAAGCAGCTTGGACTCCTCATGCATAGAAGGAGGCATGAGATCAGTCCGCTGCCCCCCCAGGTTGGCAGAGGAAGTGTAGCGCCCAGGATTACATTAGATAATTGGCACTGGGTGAAAAAGAATGGGTTGCAAAATCGTGGGATAATTTTTTTTGAAAAAAAAGGTAAGGCCATTTGCAATAAAAAGGTTTTTACCCAGGGTAAATTCGGTGATAAACTTGAAATGGATGTAAATCGTCTCCTGAAACCTCCAAAACCGTCACTTTTCAGGATTCAAATTCGAAAATAGCAAAAGTAGATCTACTGTACACGCTCAACACGTGTCGCTTCGCCCCACGTTTTCGAGCCACGTTTTCGAGCTTGCCGATTTCCTACTTTTGATGCTTTTGTGTGACGTGTAGTGTGATCAAGAAGGGCCTAAATTTGCGAAAAAACTTAAAAGTTTGAATACAGAGTTAAGAAATGTCTGCTTGACAGCGATGACATGTACCGTGGGTTTGGTACTACCTCCAAATGTGTCTCCCTGAAACAGTGTTCCATTTTCAGGAAGCGTCGCACCTCAGAGCACGGTGAGGGTCAAAGCGATTGTAAAAGGTCAAACCTTCGACTGTCACCGCACTCTGTTGCAACGCGTGAGGCAGCTGGGTGGACTTCACGTAGAGGAGAACGCCAGCGGCCCGAAGGTCGTCATCGTCTTCTGCCCGGTGTCATCGCGCCACATGACAGACATTGAGGCAGCAATGGAAGACGTCGTCCCAGGTATAGCATATAGGCTTTGTTTTCAGTTTTGTTTTATTTATTTTAATTACGTCCAATTAGTTTTACGGAATTATTGAATTTCACTCGCCATCTGTCTGTTGCATTCTTGCATTCTCCTGCACAGCGAGATTCAGAGTTATTTTAACATATCTCGTTATCACATAAGCACATGTGTATGAATTCATGCGAGTCAAGAAACTCAACCCATTGGCTTCATGGATGCAAAATGATGGATTCCACCAAGGTTATAAGATTTTTTACTAGATTTCGAAAATTCCTCTAATCTGGTGTTCAGGTGATGATATGCACATTACATGCACAATAGTATTACATTTTTTTTCTTCCATTTACAGTATAATGGGTTTCGGTGGCAACGAGGGCCAAAACTGGTATCCACTGGTGGCACTGGATGAGTTTTAAGGTTAGGTGGAGGCATACAGTAGTTACTGAGGGCAAGGTTAAGATTGTAAAAGAATAAGTACTTGCATCGACTCTGTATCTGTAATTCTGTGTGCCTATTCCACATAACTTGATGGCAAAAAATAAAAAATAAACATACGGTTTTAGCATTGTCCCTACGGTGTGATATGTGCTGTTGCACGTTGACGCAGGTTGTCCCACGTTGTCCCAAGTGATTCAACACATGGAAGTCAATGGCCCAAACCACACCAAAGTAGGTGTGAACGAATTTCATAATATGAAAGAAATTCGAATATTAAAAAAAATATATATATATTCGAAAGCTAAAATTGCCATTCGAATGGAGCTTTTATCATTTATTAATTCTATTTAATATTTTTTATTTTGTTTTATGTTATTTTATCCGCTCACTAAATGTATTGAGTAACGAATCTACCGCTGTGAAATCTCCCCGGCCGCTTCCACTGCATGTGAAAAGGTGCACGTCCGGTCACGTGATATCAGCAGTAGTAGCGAGACAACAACAACAACAAGAACTTTAGCAAGCGCGGATCGTAAACACAAACATGGCAGAGGCTCAAAGCGACGGGGAGGAATTGTCTCAGGCTGCACCAGAGATAACCACACCTGAACATTTTAGGAGTGATGTGTGGAGGATTTTTGGTTTTCCATCCAAAAACGGAAAAGTTACGACAAGAGATCACGCCTGCAGACTTTGCCGGGTCGAAATGAAGTACCACACAACAACAAGCAACCTTAGGAATCATGCTGCCACAATACACCCCGTTGAATTCGCAGCGTTGGCGGAGATGGACGAACCCAGGATAAAGCAGGCTAGGATGACCGCATTCATGCTACCCGAGCCACGGGGTTTACCAGCCCCACGCCAGCAAGCATGCAATTACGCAGAGATTGACCCAATTAATCTGCAAAGATATGAGGCCGATCAACCTCGCACAGGGGGTGGGATTCAAAGCGTTCGTCAAGGAGATTGACCCAAAATACACGATTCCCTGCAATACAACCATCACAGACAGGGTTGTAAAGCTGTATGATGTCACACAAAAGGACCTAAAAAAAAAGTTGAATGGAGAAAGGATTCTGTGTATTATTATAGGCTAAATATGAGCTAAAATAAACAATGTAAATATTCGAATATTTTCGAAAATTACAAATAATGAAGCAATGAAATTCGAATTGGATTATAGAGGTGAACTGACAGCCCAGACCAAAGTGTCACCATGCAACCCCTTGCAACCGTTTGGACCCAAGGAGGTGACCCTTTGGTGTGGTTAGGGCTTTAGTGTTCAAAAACACAATTCAATCGTTAATCGCAATTATTTGTTTGACAATTTGTCATCATGTAAAATGTCATAATTGTCACAGCCCTAGTATGTACTCAAATTCTACTATGGGTTACTAGTTACTTAGTTTATCTCGGTCATGGTTTCTCTCTCTCTCTCTTTCGTCTTCTCAGGAGGGGCGGCCGTCATCCTGGTGGTGATGCATCACACGCACGACGTCGATTACCCGCACATCGTGCGGTCGCTGGGCGGCGACCGCGGCTGGGACTTTGTCAACGTGCTCTACCACGAGACCGTGCCCGGCCTGCTGCCGTGCGCCTTCAACGAGCAGGCGGTGGCACAGCTGCGCGGTGCGTTGCTGAAGCACAGCAGTGTCGTGAGCCCCGTTGCTGCTACTGCTGCTGCTGCTGCCAGTGTGTCTGGTAGCTATGGTGGAGGTAGCTCTGGTAAAACCAGTGTATCTGGTAGCTATGGTGGAGGTAGCTCTGGTAAAACCAGTGTATCTGATAGCTATGGTGGAGATAGCTCTGCTGCCAGTGTATCTGGTAACTATGGTGGAAGTAGCTCTGCTGCCAGTGTATCTGGTAACTATGGTGGAGGTAGCTCTGGTTAAACCAGTGTATCTGATAACTATGGTGGAGGTAGCTCTGGTAAAACCAGTGTATCTGGTAGCTATGGTGGAGGTAGCTCTGGTAAAACCAGTGTATCTGGTAGCTATGGTGGAAGTAGCTCTGCTGCCAGTGTATCTGGTAGCTATGGTGAAGGTAGCTCTGGTAAAACCAGTGTATCTGATAGCTATGGTGGAGATAGCTCTGCTGCCAGTGTATCTGGTAGCGCTGGTGGAGGTAGTTCTGGTAAAACCAAAGGTGGTGGCGGCGGCGGCGGCGGTGGTTTTTTCGGATTTCTTTCTGGTGGTAAATGATAAACTCGGGAGCTTCTTCTTTTTTCTTTTTTTTTTTCTTTTTCTGTTTTGTATGTGTTAAAACGCCGGGACAACGCTCCACACGTCCCAAACTCTTCTCCCTTCTGGCCCCAAAACTGTGGAATGCACTTCCCGTTGCAGTCGGAACTGCAGCATCACTCCCAATCATCTGCCGTAGTCTGAAAACCCACCTTTTCAGACTCCATCATGGCCCATAGCACTTTCCCTACCCCCTTTTTAGACTTGGATAGCATTTGATACAGACTTATAGCATGTTATGTAGACAGCACAATAATTGCATTGTATGTAGTCATAGCACTTCATAGTACATATGTACAGCATAGTATAGTGTAGGCTATAGTTTATATAGTGCCATTATCATACAACAACAGCTGTGGGCGAGTTCAGGTGGGGGGTTCTAAGGTGAAAACCAGGTACAGTATACGTAATGAACTGTTGTGTTATGTGTGGCCACATAAAAACATCACTTTAACACTTTCTGTAATCTGTACACTTTCTTTTTTTTTGTTGTTGTATTGAATCTTCCTCCTAGTACGTATACCTACTTAGTAACTGATGGTCATTGTTGTTGTTTTTTTGTTGTTTTAAATAATCACAATCTTTGAACTGTGGAACAACGCCCACCCACAACCCTGACAAGCACTTACATTTACATTAAAGTTCCACAGATAAATATTGTGAAAATAGCTGATCTAAAAACGTCACTTTGTAGATCATCTATTTAAAAAATAAATTCAAAATAAATTGACAATGTTTGACCATTTTTGTAGTATAGTTTGTTGGTTACATTTGATGCAGTAATGGTCATTTATTTTTTTAGGTGGTAAAAGGGTAAAGGGTTCAGGACGTCCCTAACAATCAGATATTTTCTTTTGCCACTCAGTAGGCAGTCCCGCATAACTTTCAGGGACGATGATGTCACATGCTGCATACTAGCCTCTAGCTCTGGTCCATAGCTCTAATGCGTTGCATTTAGAGCTATGTTACTCTCAACTTCCGCCGCTCCCATGAATGCAGACCAGCCTCTCGTCTTTAGCGTGAATAAAAAGAACGTTTTTGCTACTCACCAAAACAAAGGCTGGTTGTGTCATTAGAAAGCCTACACCTTATAAATATTGCACGAATCAGAGCCTATTTGTCTTTGGACGATGCAAAAATGCTAATCCACACCTTTGTTTTTTCTCGGCTTGATTACTGCAATGCACTTTTTTCAGGACTGCCTAAGAAAACAACTGACAGATTACAACTTGTCCAAAATGCAGCAGCCAGAGCTTTTTTTTTTTTTTTTTTTTTTAGATTTTGTTTTTGCGGCTTACGCCTTTTATTGATTTTTGAAGGGACAGACAGTAGGCTGACAGGAAACGGGAGAGAGATGGGGGATGACATGCAGTAAAGGCCGTGTCGGGTCCGGGAGTCGAACCCGCGGCACACTGCGACTGGATTACCAGTCCGGTGCCCAGACCGTTACGCTACGGCCTGGGCCAGCAGCCAGAGCTTTAACTATAACTAATGTATAACTCCAGTTTTGGCTTCACTGCAAGCTGGCTTCCGGTTGTTTTTAGGATTGATTTTAAAATTATTTTACTTGTGTATAAAGCTCTCAATGGTATCGCACCTTCCTACCTACATGACTGCCTGCCTAAATATGTCCCAAACCGCCCCCTAAGGTCTTCCACTGCTGGCCTGCTCGCTTTGCCTAAAAAAATGGCAACTAAAAAACACGGGAAGCAGCTTTTTGCTTCTACGGGCCGACGGCATGAAACAAGCTCCCACTGTACCTTCGTCAGGCAGCCTCTGTAGACATTTTTAAAGCACAGCTCAAGACCCACTTCTACAACATTGCTTTTAATTGATCTTTAATTTTTGTTATTCATGTCCTGACTGTATTGCATTACTGCTTGTTTTTTAATGTCGTTGCCTTGCTTTTCTTTTTTTTTTCTCCATTGCTCTGTAAAGCACTTTGAGCTGCATTTCATGTCATGAAAGGTGCTATAGCCTACAAATAAAGTTTTATTATTATTATTATTATTACTTTCCTTAGTATAAACGGTACTTTTGGGCCAAAAGGGGTGTTAAGATATGCTCTTAATTGTAACCTATATATATATAGAGACAAACTTATTATTATTTTGGTGCTTGTTAATGAGGAATTGAACACTGATCAGTGCCACCTGCGAGTGGGTGTGGTGTGATTATGGGTGTGTCTAATCAATAAAAAGCCTCACTTACTGTGAGGACAGTGTCCTGTGTGGAGCTGTGAAACATGAGCTGTCTGTGTCCGTCTCATCTATTTGATTTCCCTCGTATGGTGCTATTACAGTGATGGTCTACATGCTGGGGCTGTGATATACTTTGTTTATCAAGGGGATTTTGTTTCCACCGGGAAAAAAAATACTTTTAGTTACTCCGCTGCGCCCTCTACCGATATTGCCCAGATAATTGCCTCGTAGAGAATATTTTTCCTCCGGTGAAAAAAGTCCCTTTGGTCTGCATTCATGCGAGCCCCGGAAGTTGACAGTAACATAGCTCTAAATGCAACGCATTAGAGCTATATGGACCAGAGCTAACTAGCCTCTATAACCCTTTGAGAGCTTAAATTGCTGTAGTTTAGACTTTAGAGAGCCAAAGGGCATATGGTGTTGCCTGGTGATGACCACTCTGAAATACAGTAAGCTACATACTTACCCTTTAATTGTTGTGCTGTTTGTTTTTGTGCTGTGATCTGCTTGGGATTTAATACTATATAAGATGATGTTCTCTATGTGTGATATTCAGTTTTCTGCTGCAATGAACATATTCTCTTTGCACTCTTTGGATGGAACTTTTTAGATTTGATGAACACTCAAGTGAAGACATGACAACTTGGTGAGAGAAAGGCACATAAGGAAAAAAAAGACTTTGACGGTACCGCAGCGTCTTTGAATGACATCATTTATTTATTGTGTAAATAACACCTATAAAGAACAACTCTAAAAAGTGAAATCATGTCAAGTCGTTCAAGCCCAGTTGCAGCAGCTGCAGCTCTTGTCGAACACGAGGCCGGCAGCGCAGTTCTCTTTGTAGGTACGTCCCTGAGCGCACTGGTAGTAGGCGTTCTTGTTGGTGGGGTCTGGGTAGAGTCCGCCGGTCTTGCCCGCGCACCACCCGGTTCCTCCGCTGCTGCTTCCGCCACCGCTGGTTCCGCCGCCTCCGCTAGGCTGGGGCGCTGGGGGCGCGGGAGGGCTGTATTTACAACCTGCAACGAGAGACACGGAGGAACATGAGGATAACGTGTCCAAGAGATGGAACTCTGATGCAGTTAACCCATTTTGACCTGACATCGAAATCTAAAAAAAATATATATTTTTTAAAATTTCATTTTTTCTGAAAAACCTCATGTTTCTATATCAGTGGTGCTCAATATTTCATGTCAAGAACCCTTGGAATTATCTGTATTTGGCCGCCGACCCCCATCTGAAAATATGTTGTTCCAGGGACCATATCCCCCGGAAGCAAAGATTTGAGTTAAAAACGTTTGCTCTGAAAGAATATAATATTCAAAGATCCGCGCCACATTTTCACGACTTTTCAAAAATAGCAGACCTACGAGCTCGTAGCGCGCCACCGTAGATCTGCTATTTTTCAATAGCTAAATGATAACATAATGCGAACACCAAAAGGGGTTCCCGCCCCAAAATGGGGTTAAAAACTAAATCATGCATTGAGCATACATGTGGGTTTTTGTAAGTGAGCGTGCATGGGAGAGTGCATGTTAATCACCGGCAGCTCCGGTTCCCAGGCCGGTCTTGATGGTGTTGATCAGAGGGTATGTTCCCTCGCCACAGAAGGTGCCGCTGAAGTCGTCCAGGTCCAAACTCCAGACCATGGCTCCACCGAAACCGCTCTTCTTCAGCCAGTCGATCTGTGAATAGATAGACGGACCCCGAGTGGTTTAGGCGAAAAACAAAGCACCCCTATGGAATTATAGGAGACTATAGCTAGTAGTGGCCTATATGAATCTAGAACAATACGTCGAATAGTAATAGCGCACCTTAATGTTGAAGCTCTTGATGTTGTCGTATCCGACCCAGGTCTGGGTGTTGTACGCGTAAGGCACCATCTGGGGGGCGTCCCAGGCCTGAGTGGCGCCTTGCTTCAGGAAGGTGCAGATCTGAATGAAGGCAGAGATTTATAGGTTTATCCTCATGCATGCATACAGTACAACACAGCCTGTAGTAACATGTACACACAGTACAACACAGCCTGTAGCAACATGTACACACAGTACAACACAGCCTGTATACCGTAGCAACATGGCAGGCAGAGACATTCGCGTCTCCGTCACCGTCAGGGAATGTTCCCTTTTTTTTTTCTAATATATTTTTTATCCCACGATTTTGTAACCCATTTTTCACCCCTGTGTCAATCATCTAATGTGATCCTGGGCTCTACACACCCTCCACCAACCTAGTCCCCCATATATGGGGGACAAGGGGAGAGCAACGGACTTCCATCATGCCTGAGTGTCCAAGTTGCTCCTTTACACCTGACAGGGGGGAGTTTCCCTGGTTGGATGTAGCGCGTGGAAGGAACACGTTATTCCAACCAGTTCCTTTCCCCTCCATCAGGCGCCCCGGCTGGCCAGGGGGAGGCAGTTTAGTGACCCGGATGTCACTAAATGTTCCCTTTTTAATCAATGAAGGGTGGCTTCACTGCGTTGTGTTGCGTTGCGTGACTGCATTAAAATTGCCCTGGTTCGTTTTTTTACGCACGCGACGGAGACGCGCCCAGTGGAGCCCGGCCGCCGTGAGCCTCCTCAACATTGTGGAAGAAAACACGAAGTAAGGTCAAATTGCAATAAGCAACAGCAATGGTCCTGTATTGTACTAATTCCTGTCGAATGTCATGTTTTTATTGTTCTGTGTTGACCCCAGCTTTGCACCAGCTAATGTGCAGGACCACTTAAAGGACCACTTCACTACTTTTCAACTTACCTTCATATAATTGGTCCTCACTAATGATCATGATAAAATACCACACATTATTTTGTTTCTACTCTGTCTGTGTCTCATGGGAGGGCTGTGGGCAGTTCAGAAACATCATCGTTAGGCAGATGCTCTTTTTAAACAATTTTTAGATTTGTATTATCGTGAGAACGATGGCTTCCATTTTCGCACTGCAACTTTTCAAGAATAGAAAGCCTGCAGTTTCTATTAGCTTGGATTCCCCCATCGATGATGTCACTGGTGGACGGGTTTCTGAACTGCCCCACAGCCCTCCTATGAGACGCAGACTAAGTAGAAAGAAATTGTGATATTTTATCATGAACATCTGTGAGGACCAATTATATGAAGGTAGGTTGAAAAGTGGTCCTTTAATGGGTTTGATAATGCAATACAACTAACACATATGCAATGGTTTGGTTGGTTTTGGTGTTGGTCTCTACACTACTGAGAGGTTTATATCCTGTCATTTTCTCGGTCTACTACTGGTTGACAAGAGGTATCGCATGAAGCTTAGTTCGCACACGTGCGTGCGCTCACGCACACACTTTAATATACCTCATAGTAGGCCCAGAAGCCAGCCTGGCGGGTGTAGGGTCCAGCGGGTCCAGCTCCACTGTTTGCAGCACCAACAGCGGTGTTGGAAGAGGAGGCCAGTTTGAAGGTGTGTCCGTAGGTGGGGAATCCGACCAGCAGCTTCTCAGCTGGGGCGCCCTGGCTCTTCCAGTAGTTCATAGCGTAGTCCTAATATATATATATATATATATATATATATATATATATATATATATATATGGACAAAGGAAACATAGTGGCGTCAACCGCCATTCTTGACAGACAGTAAACAGACATTTATCCAATGCCGTTGACCCATTTTGGGCGGGATCCCCTTTTGGTGTTTTATTAAGCAATATGTTATACTTCAGCTATTTCAGAGCATATACCTATTTACATGCACCTCGACAGTGGGTGGGCCCGCACACCATTCTTTTGGTAAAGAATTACTTTATTGAATCGACAACGTTTCGATCTTCACAGATCTTCGTCAGGTCAGTATTATATATACTTTAGCTATTGAAAAATAGCTGCCGCGCTACGAGCTTGTAGGTGTGTTATTTTTGAAAGATCGTGAAAATGTGGCATATTCTTTCAGAGCGAGCGTTTTAACTCAAATCTTTGCTTTTGGGGGGGTCCCTGGAACTACATATTTTCAGATGGGGGGGGGGGGGGGGGTCGGCGGCCAATTTATAATTTTTGGGGTCCTTGACACGAAATAGTTTGAGAACCACCGACATAGAAACATAAGGGTTTTTCAGAAAACTGTCCGGATTTAAGAAGACAATTTTGTAGAATCTGTCAGGTCGAAACGTACAGATCATAGAGAGGAACCTCCCCACACTCACCATGTTGAAGTAGATCAGACTACCCTCGTCAGACGGGCCTCTGTACAGTGGGCTGTTCTCTCCAACGATGTGCTCCCAGGAGCCGTGGAAGTCGTAGGTCATCACATGGAAGTAGTCCAGGATACTTCATGGTGAAAAGGACATTTTATAGGAGTCTGTGTCAGTGATGTAAAGCAACTATTATACCCTACGTTTCAACAACGGCGAGCATCGCTTGCATTTCATTGGCCCAATCGCCCACTATCGCCGGGCGACGTCTCCCTAAGATTAATTATTTTTATCTTTTCGTCCGACGTTCCTCCGGCCCACTTTTCGACCATCGCCTGTTCGCCTGCTATCGCCTCACGTAGGGTAATTTACAATTTAGGCATTTAGCAGACGCTCTTAATCCAGAGCGATTTACATTAAGCAAGAACAAAAAAGCATGGGAATACATCACATAAAAAGCATTTATCATGAAACATGAGTAAGCTAAGAAAGTAAGTGGAATATCTATATAATGAAACTATAAACTATACATAATATACTATACTATACTATGCTATACATATGTACTATGACGTGCTATGACTACATACAATGCAATTATAGTGCTGTCTACATAACATGCTATAAGTCTGTATCAAATGCTATCTAAGTCTACAGAAATGCTATCTAAGGGGGTAGGGTAAGTGCTATGGGCCATGAGTAAGTGCAGTGGTGGAAATTACTTTTACTTAAGTACAATGTTGAGGTATTTGTACTTTACAACGCGACACATTGTGAGCTTGTAGATCGGCTATTTTCAATAGATTTTGTACACGTTTTGAACTTGTGAAATGGGACATTCTGCAATATGAGTACTTTTACTTTTAGTACTTTAAGTACATTTTGATGCCGATACTTTTGTACTTTACTCAAGTATAGTTTAAATTCAGTACTTTTACTTGTAACAAAGTAGTTCTACATTTCAGTATTGGTACTTTTACTTAAAGGAACACTTCACCATTTTTCAACCTATCTTCATATAATAGGTCCTCGCTAATAATCATGAGAGGAAAAAAAACTACTCGGTCTGTGTCTCATAGGAGGGCTGTGGGCAGTTCAGAAACCGACTTCCAGTGACATCATCGATGTCCAGTGTCGATGTTTGTGTGTTATCTACAGTATACTGACCCTCCGATGGCGGAGATCTGGTATCCAGTGTCGATGGTTCCCTTTCCAGCAGAGACGGCAGCGGTGAGCATCAGACGAGGACGGTCCGTACCTTCAGCCTCGAAGGCAGCCAACAGCTCCTGCAGAGAGAGAGAGGAGGTGGTGGTGGAGAAAGACAAGGCTGTTATGCTTTATCTGTTGAAAAATAGCAGATCTACAAGCTCGTAGCGCGCCACTCGCTTGTAAGTCTGCTATTTTTGAAAAGTCGTTAAAATGTGGCGCAAATCATTGAATATAGAGCGAACATTTTTAACTAAAATATTTGCTTCTGGGGGGTCCCTGGAACTACATATTTTGAGATGGGGGTCCGTGGCCCAATAGAGATAATTCTGGGTTGGATTTTGAAGCCTTTTTTTTTATCGGCCTCAGTCCAAAATGGGTTAATGAGACACAGTCCCAGTAAGGGGCTGTGCTTCATATATATCCCTTAGAGAATCATACAATATTTCACATTAACATACACAATAAGCTTAATAATATAGAATATACAGGGATTAAGGCTGGGGAAAGACATACAATTAATTATATAAGTTAGGCTGTTGTTTATAACATAACTTGATAGAAGGCTGACCTGACACAGGACGGTGTAGCGAGCCTTGTCCTCAGGTGGGGAGCCACGAGAGCCTGGGTACTCCCAGTCGATGTCCAGACCATCAAAGCCGTACTGACGCAGGAACTTGATCACGCTTTGGATGAAGGTCTGACGGTTAGCAGGACTGGACACCATGGCTGTGAACCTGCAGAGAGACAGAGGGAGATTAGAGAAGGGTATACAATTTACAATTTAGGCATTTAGCAGACGCTCTTAATCCAGAGCGATTTACATTAAGCAAGAACACAAAGCATGGCGATAGTACATCACATACATAAAATTATGAAACATGCGTGAGCTGATAACGTAACAGTGGAACTTCTATATAATGAAACTATACATATACACTGTGATGTGTGTTTTGAACGAGAGCTGACTGTCCAGGACAACACCAAGGTCCCTGGATGTTGGGACAGACGTTACCAGGGCGTTGTCTACGGAAATAGTTAGCTCCCGCATAGGGCAGGACTTAGCCTACTATAGTTAGCTCCCGCATAGGGCAGGACTTAAGGCTCATACATAGGATTTACGGTGGTGGGGTGACCACCGAACTACAACATGACGTCACTGAGGTGACCACCGAACTACAACATGACGTCACTGAGGTGACCACCAAACTACAACATGACGTCACTGAGGTGACCACCGAACTACAACATGACGTCACTGAGGTGACCACCAAACTACAACATGACGTCACTGAGGTGACCACCGAACTACAACATGACGTCACTGAGGTGACCACCGAACTACAACATGACGTCACGAGCCGCGGTGAAGAGCAAACCACCGCTCCAGCCCTTCTCTCTGTTTTTACTCACCACCGCTCAACGTTATTTCAGCTCCGGTGGTCAGCTCACCACCGAAAATCCAGACTATGAATAGGCCTTTAGCCTACGAGTGCTTTCACCCATTCCTGTCACCCTGTCATTGGAGTTAATTGATCCTCTTGTTTTAATACTCACTTGGCAGTGCCAAAGTTCCATCCACCAATGGCCAGCAGGGTCTTCAGTTGGCTGTTCCTGAAAAACAAAACAAAAATGATGAAGTTCTCAAACCTTTTAGGTCAGTGTGTAATGGACCATATGCATTGGTGCGTGATGATGATGTGTGAAAATAGCCTTCATATATATAATAGATTATTATGCACAGCATAAGTGTGTGTGTGTGTGTGCGTGTGTGCGTGTCTGCTCACTGTTGCTTGAGAGCCTGGAACTCTCCGTAGAGCTTGACGTCGTCCCACTCGTAGGTCTTGATCTCGTTTCCGCTCATTCCAGCGAAGGCATAGATGAGGTGGTCACAGAGACACGGGTCAACGTTGGTGGGGAAGTACTTCCCGGCACCGGGACGGTACTGTCCCCAGTTGGTGAAATAACATGAGAGGATGTAGGAGGATCCTGCAAGGGACGAGTGACAAAAAATAAGCACTTGTTGTTGTTGTTGTTGTTGATGATGATGGTTGTGTTTTTTGCCGTTTGAGAGTAACACACCAAGTGGACAAAGTCTTACCTAACTGCACATGCAGCAGGAGAGCCAGTCCTGCAGAGAGAGAGAGAGAGAGAGTGGAAAAGGAGTGGTGGTTGGTTCAGTAAGGACAAGCACTAAGATGTATCCTCCGGTTATTAATCTATATGACACATAAATGCTCTTATTATTATAATCATCAGTTACTATAATGAATCATACTGTTAAACAACTATTTTGAACAGAAAAGTAGATCAGTTTCATGGTAAATCTAAAGATACAGTTAATTTCCTCTGCTGCTCTGCACAGCGATAGCAATTTCTCGACTTACCAACGCAGATGAGAAGCTTGCCCATGGTGCCTGTGTACAACTAACCGAAGGCCAGAAGCCTCTTATATACCTTTTATTCCTCTCCATATCAGCAAACCATGTTTGATCTGGCTTCGTTATTCTGCTAAATCAGCAGCCACCGCATTCCATTTGTTTTTTCAGGAGTTGCACTTTCTGTTTTCCACTGGCTTTGCTAATTGTGCTGATAACTTTCAAGTGTTATTCAACAATGATATGATTTGCAGACAATTAGAAGTCAAATGAAGGTTATACAGGTTTGTACACATTCCACCACACACACTTTTACAAGGCTTATGTTACTGATACTGACATGATACTGACATGATACTGACCATGACACTGACATGATACTGACCATGATACTGACCATGACACTGACATGATAGTACTGACATGATACTGACATGATACTGACCATGATACTGACCATGACACTGACATGATACTGACATGATACTGACCATGACACTGACCATGATACTGACATATTTATATTAAACTGACCATTATACTGACCATGTCACTGACATGATACTGACCATGGTACTGACATGATACTGACCATTCATAATGTGTTCTATGATTTGATTAAATGCCGTAATGTGGTCTGCAATGTTTAGTGTTTTGTCTCGTCCATGTATTTTGTATGTAATTTGTTTTGTTTTATTGTTTACATGTACAATAATGATTGTGACATGTATCTGTGTTGGGAGCCCCTCGAAAAGGAGATGGAACATTGTAAGGGGTCTTTTTTCCTAATAAAGAAACTTGAATCATCTTTCACACATTTTGCACATGAAGCCTTGTAAAAGTGCGTGCGGGGGAATGTGTACAAACCTGTATAACCTTCATTTGACTTCTAATTGTCTGCAAATCATATCATTGTTGAATAACACTTGAAAGTTATCGGCACAATTAACAACGCCAGTGGAAAACAGAAAAGGGCAATTAACTCCTGACCAAACAAATTATTTATCAGAATAACGAAGCCAGATCAAACATGTTTTACAGATATGGAGAGGAATAGATATAGAAGGTATACTGTATAAGAGGCTTCTGGCCTTCAGTTAGTTGTACAGACGCACCATGGGCAAGCTTCTCATCTTCGTTGGTAAGTCGAGAAATTGCTGTTGAGGAAAAGAAAATCTGTGCAGAGCAGCAGAGGAAATTAACTGTATCTTTAGATTTACCATGAAACGGATCTACGTTTCTGTTCGAAAGAGTTGTTTAACAGTTTCATAGATTTCACAGATTCATATAGTAACTGATGATTATAATAATATGTAGAAGGATTTATGTGTCATATAGATTAATAACCGGAGGATAAATCTTAGTGCTTGTCCTTACTGACCCAACCACCACTCCTTTTCCACTTTCTCTGGATCTCTCTCTCTCTCTCTCTCTCTCTCTCTCTCTCTCTAGTAGTGTTATAGGGTACTTTTATTCCCCAGGGACCTCGATGTCCGATTTCGGCATTCTCAGGGCACTCCCTAGAGGGTGGGCGTGGCCTAACCCTTTTTCCGATGACGTCATTATATTGATTTTGCTGATTGGAGCTTCCGGTATCTGAGGATCTCATCAGATTGATCCTGTTTGGGTGGACTTTGCCAGTTTGTCAGTTTGAGTCAGCATATTGATTATCTACAAGACATAGCCATATGGTGGTAATGATTCTGTATGTGTGTCAGCACCGTACATAGCATGTGTGTGTGGGCATATTGCACCCTCCCCCCCTTCTTCTGAGCAGGGTGTGGGATTGGCATAATGGGACAGCATGGCCCCCCGACCCCCAACTCACGTCCAGCTCCAGAGACTAATGAGGTCTCACAGATCTATTGTTGGGAGTTAAGCTGTGTGTGGTGTGTGTGTGTGTGTGTGTGTGTGTGTGTGTGTGTGTGTGTGTGTGTGTGTGTGTGCGTGCCTGCAATATTGATTATGTTTGCAAACGACCCCGTCTCATCCACCGTGCACCGACTTCCAGCTACTTCCCTCTGGTAGACGGTACAAACTAGGCATGCCACGGTATGAGATTTTACAGTACGGTACGATGCCGATATTGATAATCTATACCTCGGTATTCCAAGGTATTTATATTTATAAAAATAAAATAAAAAGATTACCCCCCCTGACCTATGTCTAGTGACTACCTCCACATCGTTATAAGCCCTTCTTTGTTCCCCAACATGCATGCCTACACATATATATATATATATATATATATATATATATATATATATATATATATATCATAATATATGCCATGATTATGAATTGATTACCCTGGACCGAATGGAAACAAGACAGCAAGGACTTTTATCAGTGATCCCTTTGGATATGTGTTTGACTGTATCCTATACTGATTACACTTCTGCCAATAAAGTATTCAGTCAGTGAATCAATAGCTATTCCCCAGTCCCCATTGTATTTCAGTGTACTATGGCTCCCCCCTAATGGCCGTTTTGTACCCAGTATGGTGGAGCAGAGGTGATGCAATCTGCGCATGATCACAACTGTCAATGTGTGCCTCCGTGTTGACAGTCCACACTTAGTTACTACATATGGAAATATGGAATATACATTTGGATCTGGGTGTTTTTCAGCAACACTAACTCAAAGGTAGGAAGCAACTTTTCAATCTACTGCATCTGTGGGGTGAAAATATTTGTGTTAAGTGTTGTTGATGTTGTTGTAACCGTTTGTTTTTTTACTGTTTGGTAAAGTTTTGCATGGTTCAGGTTGTCTTAAGGTTTTGTTTTTAATGTATGACATGGGTTATTTTGGTACGTGATGGTGTATTTTGTGACATTTGCATGGTTCATGGTGTCTTAATGTTTTGTTTTATTGTATGACTTGGATTATTTTGGTACGTGGTGGCGTATTTTGTGACATTTGCATGGTTCATGGGGTCTTAATGTTTTGTTTTAATGTATGACATGGGTTATTTTTGGTATGTGATGTGGTGTTTTGTGACATCTGCATGGTTCAGGGGGTCTTTAGGTTTTGTTTTAATGTATGACTTGGGTTATTTTTGGTAAGTGGTGGTGTATTTTGTGACATTTGCATGGTTCAGGTTGTCTTAAGGTTTTATTTTAATGTATGACTTGGGTTATTTTTGGTATGTGGTGTGGTGTTTTGTGACAGTTGCATGGTTCATGATGTCTTAATGTTTTGGTTTAATGTATGACTTGGGTTATTTTTGGTACATGGTGGGGTGTTTTGTGAGTTTTGCATGGTTCAGGGTGTCTTAATGTTTTGTTTTAATGTATGACATGGGTTATTTTTGGTATGTGGTGTGGTGTTTTGTGAGTTTTGCATGGTTCAGGGTGTCTTAAGGTTTTGTTTTAATGTATGACTTGGGTTATTTTTGGTATGTGATGTGGTGTTTTGTGACATGTGCATGGTTCAGGGTGTCTTAATGTTTTGTTTTAATGTATGACATGGGTTATTTTTTGGTAAGTGGTGGTGTATTTTGTGACATTTGCATGGTTCAGGTTGTCTTAAGGTTTTATTTTAATGTATGACTTGGGTTATTTTTGGTATGTAGTGTGGTGTTTTGTGACAGTTGCATGGTTCATGGTGTCTTAATGTTTTGGTTTAATGTATGACTTGGGTTATTTTTGGTACATGGTGGGGTGTTTTGTGAGTTTTGCATGGTTCAGGGTGTCTTAATGTTTTGTTTTAATGTATGATATGGGTTATTTTTGGTATGTGGTGTGGTGTTTTGTGAGTTTTGCATGGTTCAGGGTGTCTTATGGTTTTGTTTTAATGTATGACTTGGGTTATTTTATGGTATGTGATGTGGTGTTTTGTGACATGTGCATGGTTCAAGATGTCTTAATGTTTTGTTTTAATGTATGACATGGGTTATTTTTGATATGTGATGTGGTGTTTTGTGACATCTGCATGGTTCAGGGTGTCTTAACGTTTTGTTTTAATGTATGACTTGGGTTATTTTTGGTAAGTGGTGGTGTATTTTGTGAAATTTGCATGGTTCAGGTTGTCTTAATGTTTTGTTTTAATGTATGACTTGGGTTATTTTATGGTATGTGATGTGGTGTTTTGTGACATGTGCATGGTTCAAGGTGTCTTAATGTTTTGTTTTAATGTATGACATGGGTTATTTTTGATATGTGATGTGGTGTTTTGTGACATCTGCATGGTTCATGATGTCTTAATGTTTTGGTTTAATGTATGACTTGGGTTATTTTCGGTATGTGGTGTGGTGTTTTGTGACAGTTGCATGGTTCATGATGTCTTAATGTTTTATTTTAATGTATGACTTGGGTTATTTATGGTATGTGGTGTGGTGTTTTGTGACAGTTGCATGGTTCATGATGTCTTAATGTTTTATTTTAATGTATGACATGGGTTATTTTTGGTATGTGGTGTGGTGTTTTGTGACATTTGCATGGTTCATGATGTCTTAATGTTTTGGTTTAATGTATGACTTGGGTTATTTTTGGTATGTGATGTGGTGTTTTGTGACATTTGCATGGTTCAGGTTGTCTTAATGTTTTATTTTATTGTATGACATGGGTTTTTTTTTTTTTTTGGTATGTGGTGTGGTGTTTTGTGACATTTGCATGGTTCAGGTTGTCTTAAGGTTTTGTTTTAATGTATGACTGGGGTTATTTTGGTACGTGATGGTGTATTTTGTGAAATTTGCACGGTTCAGTTTGTTTTAAGGTTTGGTTTTAATGTATGACATGGGTTATTTTTGGTATGTGGTGTGGTGTTTTGTGACATTTGCATGGTTCATGATGTCTTAAGGTTTTATTTTAATGTATGACTTGGGTTATTTTTGGTAAGTGGTGGTGTATTTTGTGACATTTGCATGGTTCATGATGTCTTAATGTTTTGGTTTAATGTATGACTTGGGTTATTTTTGGTATGTGGTGTGGTGTTTTGTGACAGTTGCATGGTTCATGATGTCTTAATGTTTTATTTTAATGTATGACTTGGGTTATTTATGGTATGTGGTGTGGTGTTTTGTGACAGTTGCATGGTTCATGATGTCTTAATGTTTTATTTTAATGTATGACATGGGTTATTTTTGGTATGTGGTGTGGTGTTTTGTGACATTTGCATGGTTCAGGTTGTCTTAATGTTTTATTTTATTGTATGACATGGGTTATTTATTTTTTTTGGTATGTGGTGTGGTGTTTTGTGACATTTGCATGGTTCAGGTTGTCTTAAGGTTTTGTTTTAATGTATGACTGGGGTTATTTTGGTACGTGATGGTGTATTTTGTGACATTTGCACGGTTCAGTTTGTTTTAAGGTTTGGTTTTAATGTATGACATGGGTTATTTTTGGTATGTGGTGTGGTGTTTTGTGACATTTGCACGGTTCATGATGTCTTAATGTTTTGGTTTAATGTATGACTTGGGTTATTTTTTTTTGGTATGTGGTGTGGTGTTTTGTGACATTTGCATGGTTCATGATGTCTTAATGTTTTGGTTTAATGTATGACTTGGGTTATTTTGGGTAAGTGGTGGTGTATTTTGTGACATTTGCATGGTTCATGATGTCTTAATGTTTTGGTTTAATGTATGACTTGGGTTATTTTTGGTATGTGGTGTGGTGTTTTGTGACATTTGCATGGTTCATGATGTCTTAAGGTTTTATTTTAATGTATGACTTGGGTTATTTTTGGTAAGTGGTGGTGTATTTTGTGACATTTGCATGGTTCATGATGTCTTAATGTTTTGGTTTAATGTATGACTTGGGTTATTTTTGGTATGTGGTGTGGTGTTTTGTGACAGTTGCATGGTTCATGATGTCTTAATGTTTTATTTTAATGTATGACATGGGTTATTTTTGGTATGTGATGTGGTGTTTTGTGACATTTGCATGGTTCACGGTGTCTTAAGGTTTTGTTTTAATGTATGACTGGGGTTATTTTGGTACGTGATGGTGTATTTTGTGACATTTGCATGGCTCAGTTTGTTTTAAGGTTTTGTTTTAATGTATGACTTGGGTTATTTTTGGTATGTGGTGTAGTGTTTTGTGACATTTGCACGGTTCGTGATGTCTTAATGTTTTGGCTTAATGTATGACTTGGGTTATTTTTGGTAGGTGGTGGTGCATTTTGTGACATTTGCATGGTTCAGGGTGTCTTAATGTTTTGTTTTAATGTACGACATGGGTTATTTTTGGTACGTGATGTGGTGTTTTGTGACATTTGCATGGTTCACGGTGTCTTAATGTTTTGTTTTAATGTACGACATGGGTTATTTTTGGTACGTGATGTGGTGTTTTGTGACATCTGAAAGTGCCATCAAACAGAAGAAATCTGATTAAATCTGAGATTATTATTTTTATTATTATTATTATTATTATTTTTTTACAATAGGCCAATTTGAAAACAATGCCATTCAAGGTATAAGAAACAAATGGCATTGTTTTCAAATTGGCCTATTGTAAAAAAAAAATAATAATAATAATAATAAAAATAATAATCTCAGATTTAATCAGATTTCTTCTGTTTGATGGCACTTTCAGATTGACAGTTGCGACTACTCCACGTGGTACTTCCTCTTTCGATTTGGTTTCACTTCCCCAATTTGATGGAGACGTCTGTAATCAACAGCTGGTCAAGCAGATGGTCAACCTGCCCGAACACAGCACAATACACCAAAATAATACAATACATACCTTAAACAAAACATTAAGACCCGTGAACCATGCAAAACTCAGAAAGCACATCATCACATACCAAAATAATCCAGGTCATACATTAAACCAAAACATTAAGACACCCCTGGACCATGCAAATGTCACAAAATACACCACCACATACCATAATAACCCAAGTCATACATTAAACCAAAACATTAAGACATCATGAACCATGCAAATGTCACAAAACACCACACCACATGCCAAAAATAACCCAAGTCATACATTAAACCAAAACATTAAGACATCATGAACCATGCATAACTCACAAAATACGCCACCACATACCAAAAACAACCCAAGTCATACATTAAAACAAAACCTTAAGACACCGTGAACCATGCAAATGTCACAAAATACACCACCACTTACCAAAAATACCCCAAGTCATACATTAAGACAAAACCTTAAGACACCGTGAACCATGCAAATGTCACAAAACACCACATCACGTACCAAAAATAACCCATGTCGTACATTAAAACAAAACATTAAGACACCGTGAACCATGCAAATGTCACAAAACACCACATCACGTACCAAAAATAACCCATGTCGTACATTAAAACAAAACATTAAGACACCCTGAACCATGCAAATGTCACAAAATGCACCACCACCTACCAAAAATAACCCAAGTCATACATTAAGCCAAAACATTAAGACATCACGAACCGTGCAAATGTCACAAAACACTACACCACATACCAAAAATAACCCAAGTCATACATTAAAACAAAACCTTAAAACAAACTGAGCCATGCAAATGTCACAAAATACACCATCACGTACCAAAATAACCCCAGTCATACATTAAAACAAAACCTTAAGACACCGTGAACCATGCAAATGTCACAAAACACCACATCACATACCAAAAATAACCCATGTCATACATTAAAATAAAACATTAAGACATCATGAACCATGCAACTGTCACAAAACACCACACCACATACCAAAAATAACCCAAGTCATACATTAAACCAAAACATTAAGACATCATGAACCATGCAAATGTCACAAAATACACCACCACTTACCAAAAAGAACCCAAGTCATACATTAAAATAAAACCTTAAGACATCATGAACCATGCAAATGTCACAAAACACCACACCACATACCAAAAATAACCCAAGTCATACATTAAACCAAAACATTAAGACATCATGAACCATGCAAATGTCACAAAATACACCACCACTTACCCAAAATAACCCAAGTCATACATTAAACCAAAACATTAAGACATCATGAACCATGCAAATGTCACAAAACACCACACCACATACCAAAAAAAAATAACCCAAGTCATACATTAAACCAAAACATTAAGACATCATGAACCGTGCAAATGTCACAAAACACCACACCACATACCAAAAATAACCCATGTCATACATTAAAACCAAACCTTAAAACAAACTGAACCGTGCAAATGTCACAAAATACACCATCACGTACCAAAATAACCCCAGTCATACATTAAAACAAAACCTTAAGACAACCTGAACCATGCAAATGTCACAAAACACCACACCACATACCAAAAAAAAAAAAAAACCCATGTCATACAATAAAATAAAACATCAAGACAACCTGAACCATGCAAATGTCACAAAACACCACATCACATACCAAAAATAACCCAAGTCATACATTAAACCAAAACATTAAGACATCATGAACCATGCAAATGTCACAAAACACCACACCACATACCAAAAATAACCCATGTCATACATTAAAATAAAACATTAAGACATCATGAACCATGCAACTGTCACAAAACACCACACCACATACCATAAATAACCCAAGTCATACATTAAAATAAAACATTAAGACATCATGAACCATGCAACTGTCACAAAACACCACACCACATACCAAAAATAACCCAAGTCATACATTAAACCAAAACATTAAGACATCATGAACCATGCAGATGTCACAAAACACCACATCACATATCAAAAATAACCCATGTCATACATTAAAACAAAACATTAAGACACCTTGAACCATGCACATGTCACAAAACACCACATCACATACCATAAAATAACCCAAGTCATACATTAAAACAAAACATTAAGACAACCTGAACCATGCAAATTTCACAAAATACACCACCACTTACCAAAAATAACCCAAGTCATACATTAAAACAAAACGTTAAGACACCCTGAACCATGCAGATGTCACAAAACACCACATCACATATCAAAAATAACCCATGTCATACATTAAAACAAAACATTAAGACACCTTGAACCATGCACATGTCACAAAACACCACATCACATAACATAAAATAACCCAAGTCATACATTAAAACAAAACCATAAGACACCCTGAACCATGCAAAACTCACAAAACACCACACCACATACCAAAAATAACCCATATCATACATTAAAACAAAACATTAAGACACCCTGAACCATGCAAAACTCACAAAACACCCCACCATGTACCAAAAATAACCCAAGTCATACATTAAACCAAAACATTAAGACATCATGAACCATGCAACTGTCACAAAACACCACACTACATACCAAAAATAACCCAAGTCATACATTAAAATAAAACCTTAAGACAACCTGAACCATGCAAATGTCACAAAATACACCACCACTTACCAAAAAATAACCCATGTCATACATTAAAACAAAACATTAAGACACCCTGAACCATGCACATGTCACAAAACACCACATCACATACCAAAAATAACCCAAGTCATACATTAAAACAAAACCTTAAGACACCCTGAACCATGCAAAACTCACAAAACACCACACCACATACCAAAAATAACCCATGTCATACATTAAAACAAAACATTAAGACACCCTGAACCATGCAAAACTCACAAAACACCCCACCATGTACCAAAAATAACCCAAGTCATACATTAAACCAAAACATTAAGACATCATGAACCATGCAACTGTCACAAAACACCGCACCACATACCAAAAATAACCCAAGTCATACATTAAAATAAAACCTTAAGACAACCTGAACCATGCAAATGTCACAAAATACACCACCACTTACCAAAAATAACCCAAGTCATACATTAAAACAAAACCTAAAGACCCCCTGAACCATGCAGATGTCACAAAACACCACATCACATACCAAAAATAACCCATGTCATACATTAAAACAAAACATTAAGACCCCATGAACCATGCAAATGTCACAAAATACGCCACCACGTACCAAAATAATCCAAGTCATACAATAAAACAAAACATTAAGACACCATGAACCATGCAAATGTCACAAAATACACCATCACGTACCAAAATAACCCATGTCATACATTAAAAACAAAACCTTAAGACAACCTGAACCATGCAAAACTTTACCAAACAGTAAAAAACAAACGGTTACAACAACATCAACAACACTTAACACAAATATTTTCACCCCACAGATGCAGTAGATTGAAAAGTTGCTTCCTACCTTTGAGTTAGTGTTGCTGAAAAACACCCAGATCCAAATGTATATTCCATATTTCCATATGTAGTAACTAAGTGTGGACTGTCAACACGGAGGCACACATTGACAGTTGTGATCATGCGCAGATTGCATCACCTCTGCTCCACCATACTGGGTACAAAACGGCCATTAGGGGGGAGCCATAGTACACTGAAATACAATGGGGACTGGGGAATAGCTATTGATTCACTGACTGAATACTTTATTGGCAGAAGTGTAATCAGTATAGGATACAGTCAAACACATATCCAAAGGGATCACTGATAAAAGTCCTTGCTGTCTTGTTTCCATTCGGTCCAGGGTAATCAATTCATAATCATGGCATATATTATGATATATATATATATATATATATATATATATATATATATATATATGTGTAGGCATGCATGTTGGGGAACAAAGAAGGGCTTATAACGATGTGGAGGTAGTCACTAGACATAGGTCAGGGGGGGTAATCTTTTTATTTTATTTTTATAAATATAAATACCTTGGAATACCGAGGTATAGATTATCAATATCGGCATCGTACCGTACTGTAAAATCTCATACCGTGGCATGCCTAGTTTGTACCGTCTACCAGAGGGAAGTAGCTGGAAGTCGGTGCACGGTGGATGAGACGGGGTCGTTTGCAAACATAATCAATATTGCAGGCACGCACACACACACACACACACACACACACACACACACACACACACACACACACACACACACACACACACACACACACACACCACACACAGCTTAACTCCCAACAATAGATCTGTGAGACCTCATTAGTCTCTGGAGCTGGACGTGAGTTGGGGGTCGGGGGGCCATGCTGTCCCATTATGCCAATCCCACACCCTGCTCAGAAGAAGGGGGGGAGGGTGCAATATGCCCACACACACATGCTATGTACGGTGCTGACACACATACAGAATCATTACCACCATATGGCTATGTCTTGTAGATAATCAATATGCTGACTCAAACTGACAAACTGGCAAAGTCCACCCAAACAGGATCAATCTGATGAGATCCTCAGATACCGGAAGCTCCAATCAGCAAAATCAATATAATGACGTCATCGGAAAAAGGGTTAGGCCACGCCCACCCTCTAGGGAGTGCCCTGAGAATGCCGAAATCGGACATCGAGGTCCCTGGGGAATAAAAGTACCCTATAACACTACTCTCTCTCTCTCTCTGCAGGACTGGCTCTCCTTCTGCACGTGCAGCTAGGTAAGACTTGGTCCACTTGGTGTGTTACTCTCAAACGGCAAAAAAACTAAAACATCAACAACAAGCCCTTATTTTGTCACTCATCCCTTGCAGGATCCTCCTACATCCTCTCATGTTACTTCACCAACTGGGGGCAGTACCGTCACGGTGCTGGGAAGTACATGGTCACCAACATCGACCCGTGTCTCTGTGACCACATCGTCTATGCCTACGCTGGAATAGGCAACAACAGGATTGGGATCACTGATTACAACGATTATGAACTCTATATGCATCTCCGGGCTCTCAAGAAGCAGTGAGCACACACACACACACACACATTATTTTATCATGCACATGATCACAAAATCTAAGGCTGCAGCCTCCTCTGAGCCGCAGCCTCCTGCAGCCTCCTGGCTGCTGTTGTGGGAAGATACGTGCTTTTATCAAGCCATAAAATGTGCATGTCATTTTTAGATTTGAACCACTTTAACCATTAGTTCATACTTTGGCTGTTCAGAAATAGCAGATATACAACCTCGTATAGCGTGTCACTTCTATCTATTCTACAACATCTATTCTATCCTACATATCAGGCTGACACAAAGGTGTGAGGACTCAAAGTGATTTACATTTTTGTTTTGTTGTGTCCAGGAACGGCGCTCTGAAGACCCTGCTGGCCGTTGGTGGATGGAACGTAGAAACTCAGTGAGTATTAAACATGAAACCTCAGATACTGTAAAGGCACTCTTTCTTTGACTCTTTTGGATGAATCTCTCTCTCTCTCTCTCTCTCTCTCTCTCTCTCTCTCTCTCTCTCTCTCCCTCCCCCTCCCCCTCCCCCTCCCCCTCCCCCCAGGTTCACATCCATGGTGTCCAGTCCTTATAACCGTTGGATCTTCATCGAAAGCGTGGTCATTTTCCTGCGTAATCAAGGCTTTGATGGTCTGGACATCGACTGGGAGTACCCGAAGGGTGCGGACAAGGCTCTCTTCACCGCCCTGTGTCAGGTCAGCCTTCTGTCATGTTACAAGACATAACCACCTTAATGGCACCTTAAAATGTTGGAAATTTGTGGAAATCTTTCTCTTCACCACCTCCTGTCTCTCTGCAGGAGCTGTTGGCTGCCTTCAAGCTTGAAGGTCAGCGGACCAACCGTCCTCGTCTGATGCTCACCGCTGCCGTCGCTGCCGACAAGGGAGTGATCGACGCTGGATACGAAGTTTCCCAGCTCGGAGCGTCAGTATAGATAACACACAAACATACAAACAAGTATTTGGCTGCATGGGCATTATAGGCTATATGAGTATTTGTGTCTGTTGAGCTCCTACCATATTCAAATGCTTCCGTCATACAGTCTGGTGCAACGAAAGCTCTGAATATGATGTGACGCCTCCTTCCCCGCTGATACGATTCGTCTTTACAGTCGCTCAGAATCAGAAATGGATCTTCACTGAAATGACAATTTAATAAATAGCATCCTTTAAGCAGTTTCCCCAGACAGTGTGCGAGACCTTAAAAAAATAAAGAAAAAGAAAAAATGATATCATAGATTTCGGAACAATTGGACCTTCCTGGTTGTCCTATATGCACTTTCACTAATATTTTCTTCAAATCCCCCGGACTACTGTACATCCTTTCATCACCAGTATCCTGGACTACTTCCATGTGATGACCTACAACTTCCACGGCCCCTGGGCGCACGTTACTGGAGAGAACAGTCCTGTGTGGCAGGGCCCAGCTGACAAGGGTTCCATGATCTACTTCAACGTGGTGAGTGTGGAGGTTCCTCGACATTCACTCCTCGCTCTGGAGTGTCGGTCAGATACCGTCAGAACACAAGGATGGAAGATGGTAGTAGACAACTCACCTCTGTGTTCAAGGACAGCACGGGGAAAATAAATGTGTGCTGAAAGGCTGTGCTTTATATTGTTTCCTTGTCCATATTATAGAACTACGCTATGAACTACTGGAAGAACCAGGGCGCCCCAGCTGAGAAGCTGCTGGTTGGTTTTGCCACCTACGGTAACACCTTCAAACTGGCTTCCTCTTCCAACACCGGTATCGGTGCTCCAAGCACTGGACCTGGACCTGCCGGTCAATTCACCGCCACGCCTGGAACCTGGGCCTACTATGAGGTATTTAACTCACCCTGGAACCTGGGCCTACTATGAGGTATTAAACTCACCCTGGAACCTGGGCCTACTATGAGGTATTAAACTCACCCTGGAACCTGGGCCTACTATGAGGTATTAAACTCACCCTGGAACCTGGGCCTACTATGAGGTATTAAACTCACCCTGGAACCTGGGCCTACTAAGAGGTATTTAACTCACCCTGGAACCTGGGCCTACTATGAGGTATGTAACTCACCCTGGAACCTGGGCCTACTATGAGGTATATGTAACTCACCCTGGAACCAGGGCCTACTATGAGGTATGTAACTCACCCTGGAACCTGGGCCCACCCGTCACCAATTGCGCCTTTTGACGCCTATTTGAATATCAATTGATTACGGTGATCAACTGCGTCCAGTATGCCCTCACAACACTCCGGTAGCGGTCAGCTGGAAACCCCCCCCACCCCACACCCCTTTTTTAAAGCTAATATCTTGGATTCTTCTTTTTGTGTCAAAACAAGCTAGATTTGCCTCATTTTCAAAAACGATATGCTCGCTTACAAAAAGTATGTTTTTTTACTCTATATGACATTTATATTTTATATTTGCAGTCGCCGTTAAATATCAGATGTTTTGGTGGAAATGTAGGCAAAAGGTGACGTGCATTCACCAAAACAAACTGCACATAAGACTTGTACAGCCATGTCAGAGGCAGAGATTGTACACGTCTCCAGTGCAACAAGGTTTTGCGTTCTATATAGAAAATAATACATACAGTATAGATTTCACATTTGTTTCTAATGGCTTGTCTCTGCTTCATTCAGATCTGCCACTTCCTGAACCAGCAAGGAGTCACAGACGTCTGGGATGTCGCCCAGCAGGTGCCTTACGCCTACAACAGCCAGACCTGGGTTGGATTCGACAACGTTGTCAGCTATCAGGGCAAGGTGCATAGCAGCATTTCACATAATCGCTCAGATTTGTAGACACTACTAGTTACTTGCGCGAGCAGAGCGGCGCAAGTACTGTATTCGGCTGGGTATGTCCGGGATCAGGGAATGTGTATTGTCTTTGGTGGCGTCGCTCGGCCAATCCAATCAGGGATTGTGCGTTTTTGGTGGCGTCGCTCGGCCAATCAGAGCGTAAGTTTGCAGCTTGCTGCGTATGTCGGTGGCCCCTCGAACCGAATGGTTTGGTACAGGTTGGCTGGTACACTGTTACAGGTACAGGTTAACTAGTTACTGTTAACTGGTACAGGTTGGCTGGCTGAAGAGGAGTGGTTTTGGTGGAGCCATGGTCTGGACTCTTGACCAGGACGACTTCAGTGGCAATTTCTGTGGCCTGGGAAAATACCCTCTGATCAACGCCCTCAAGAAGGGCCTGGGAACCGGAGCTTCTGGTAACATGACGCACACACGCGTGGGCACACACACACACACACACACACACACATGTGTGATTGATCATGGGGAAAGGTAGCAGAGAGGGGCAGTTTAGTGACAAGAACACACACCCTCAAAACTGTTTAGAGATTGCTACCATACCGTGAGAGTCAGGATTGCTAAATTGGAGTAAAAGACATTCCTGGACCCAGGAAACGGTGCAGCAGAGGGCAAGCAACATCAAAGCTTGGCTATAGAACCAGGCCGTATTTACATCTTTCCCTGTTTCTGATGTGTTAAGTACTACCTCTGGCTATGCTCCTACACAAGTCTGATTATTCAGATAATGGAAAACAGTCTACAGTATAGTGGGTTATTGGGTTAATTCAGCGGTGACAATACTACATAGGCCTATTTCTAGTACAGAGTTCCATCTCTTGAGACATAATCCTCTTCTTCCTGTGTGTCATGCAGGCTGCAGTTCTTAGAGCTGGCTGAGATCGTCCAAGACCACGCAGGCCCATGTGGGTGGTGGGAAGGACATGCTCCGTAACAGTTCTGTCTACTGATCACTGATGGAAATAAAACTGTACAATTCAAAACACCTGTCCAAGTTATTATTGGGATCCGATTGTTTTTACTTCCGTAACTTTTTTCAGTTCTTAATAATAATAATAAACATGTAAGAAAACAAGAAATGAAGATCACTTATTAACACTTAATTTGCTAAGTAAGTATCTATACGTCATTTGTCAGCTGATCGCCGTTTGCGGATGACGTATCTATGCGCAAATATAACCTTTTTATTGAATACTTTAGTTCATCTTTCTATGCGCCCGGACAATATATAAAGTAGCCCCGATCGCATCTTCAAAGATCCGCTTCATTTACGTGTAGATGTCAGGGGATCTAAAATGATCTAGTGTGTGTGAATAGAAGAATCACATTTCACCCAACACCACAACACTCGATTCCTCCCTCCCCTCCTGTTTCTACATGGTTTCTCGTTCTCGGAAAAGTATTCAGTGATGCTTGCGGAACTCGACTTTGTCTCGTTCCTTACCGCATCACTGTCGTTGCAATAATCACGTTAAACAACACCCTCTCGTGTAATAGTGCTTAAGTCTTAAACAGGCCAGACACGATGTAGGTACTCTGAGGTTATCAGTAAGTCTTAAACAGGCCAGACACGATGTACTCTGAGGTTATCAGTAAGTCTTAAACAGGCCAGACACAATGTACTCTGAGGCCTCTCCATCTAGGAGGCCTGTTCCATTACTATGAATGAACCAGCAGGGAACATTTACTCCATTCCTATAGTCCTTCTGCCAGCCTCTCTGGACTAGAGTTCTCATCGGGTGATGAGATGAGAACTCTAGCACACATGCACACGCACACACCACCACCTGTGCCCCTGTGTGACTGTACCGCCCGTTGAGAAACGTTACTTCTAAAAGTTCAACCTTTTTTAGGTGTTAAAGGTGTGCCCCAGGGGTCAACTTTAGGACCCCCTCTGTTTTCTATTTATGTGAACAATCTGCCATCAATTTTTAGACACAGTTTTTCCCAGCTTTATGCCGATAATACGGTCATCTAAAAGTGTAAAGAAGAGAAAAGGCTGCACACTCATAGCCACGATGCTGTATGTTTATTAGAAACCAACGTTTCGGCCTTTCGGCCTTCTTCAGGGAATACACAAGCCAAATGACAAACACACACTTATAGGGGAGCAACAACAGGTGGACTCCATAGGGGGTGTGGTCGTCATCAGGAAAAACCAATCAAGTGATTGGGAAGCCATTTTGAGGCAAGTAACAATGCATAAATACCAAATATAACCAGAATATACATTCAATGCACAAGAAGTGTTTACTATTTAGTCAAGTGAAATAATAAATACATTTTAGGTCAATGGTTAAATATTTGCAATAGCATTTTTATATTAATTGAAGAAATTTAAATACATTTAGTGAAAATTATAAATCATCTAGAAAAAGCTGGGGAGACAGAATATATTAGATATACAGAGAAAACACTCAAAACACTATGAAAAGTAAATAAATTAAATGGAACAGGGCAGCTCTTAGGTCACACTCATGAAAGAGAGAAGGCCGGATTGGTAGGGCACCTGAGGGTCTGTTATATTATAGACCATACTAATTACAATTCAACTGGCAAAAAGATACATTTCAATATCATAAATAGAACCCATATTTTGTACAGAGTCAAAAGTTATATTTGCAGTAAACACTGGAGGACAAAGGTAGAGGGGAATGGGTTTGAATTTTTTTGCAAACATTAAGCTCTACCAACTGTCACAGGAAAACTCTTAAATCAAAATCAATGTTAAGGCCGTTAGGGGCAAGGGTGTTGAGGGTTGATATCCAGTAGGATTCTCTCTTCAGCAGTGCTTTGTCATGATCACCCCCTCTTCTGTTGGCAGGGACCTTTTCGATGCCTATATGTAACGGAGAGCAGAGATATGATGACCAGCCTCTAAAAAGTGTGTAGCAATAGGAGAAGTAAGATTTTTGCATCTAATGGCACTGCGGTGCTCACTAATACGAGTCTTAAGGGCACGTGTGGTTTTGCCCACATAGTATTTGCCACAAGGACAATAGATTATGTATATCACCCCTTGTGTAGTACATGTGATAATACTTTTAATGGGAATGCTTTTACCTGAATGTGGGTGCTTGAAACTTTTTTACAGTGCTGTTGCACTGGGCACAGGCACCACATTTGTAGTTTCCCTGTGGGATGGGGGTCAAAGTATGCTGAGACACTACTTTAAGAGGGGGGAGATCTGAATGGACAAGTGAGTCCCTCAGATTTCTGCCTCGTTTGAACACAACTCGAGGGGGGGTCAGTGAAAACATTACACAACTGTGGATCCGTTTGTAGGATGTGCCAATGCCTAGTGTAAAGGATAGGCTTAATTGATTCGGCAGTTCTGGAGTACTTGGTAATAAAAAGGGGGATCGCATTATTATTTTTATTTTTAGGGGCAGTTGTGAAGAGGTCAGCTCTAGATCTATTACTGATCTTGTCAATGGCCGAATTCAATTGCCTTTCAGTATACCCACGCTCTTTGAACTTGTGGGTCATGGTTTTCACATGTTGCTTGAAATTAGTCTCATTTTTGCAAATGTTTCAGTCTGCAGAACTGGCTGTAAGGAAGACTGTTTTTAAGAGGAAGGGGATGGTGGCTATCGGCTCTCAACAGACTGTTGCGGTCTGTGGGTTTTGTATATAGATCTGTGTATAAGATGTCATCCTGACGGATGATCCATGTGTCTAGAAAGCTGACTATGGAGATCATAGTGCATGGTGAACTTCAAATGTTGAGAAGAGGAATTTAAAAATTGGCAAAAATAATTTAACAGGTCAACAGAACCTCTAAACAGGCAGAAAATATCATCGACATATCGTTTGTAGACCAATAAATTGGAAATGAAAGGATTGACTGCATCATTAAGGATTTTCATTTTCTCTAAAAAGCCAACATATAGGCTTGCAAAATTGCACGACATATTGGAGCCCATGGCAACACCCTTCCATTGTACAAAGAAAGCATCCTGGAACATAAAATAATTATGACTCAGTACCAGTTCAGCCAATGTTGTGATACAATTGTTAGATAAACTTGAGTTTGTATTGCACAACTGTAAAAAATGTTCAAGGGCTTGAATGCCCTCACCGTGGGGAACATTGGTATATAATGATTCAACATCAAAAGTGAAATGCAATCGGGTGGAATAGGATCCAGGGACTCCAAAATGGTGATCATATGACCTGTATCTTTTACAAAAGGTAATTTTTCAGCTATAGGTCTGATAAAGAAATCAACAAAAGTGGAGATATTGGAGGTTAAAGAACCTATGCCTGAGAAAATGGGGCGTCCTGGTGGATGAGAAGGATTTTTGTGAACCTTTGGAATGGTGTAAAACACCGGAATAATTGGATGTTGAACTGTTAGGAAATCAAATTCCTTACTGGTAATCTCCCTTGCATTAAAAAACCTCTCTACAACTCCAGAGATAGTAACCTCATACTGGAGTGTGGGGTCAGAGGGTAAAGGAGTATAAAAGTTTGTGTCCTGTAATAGTCTGAGACACTCAGTTACATAGACAGTTTTGTCAAGAACAACTATTGCCCCGCCCTTGTCAGCTGAGTGGATAATAATAGAAGGATCAGATTGGAGATCAGTGAGGGCTTTTAATTGATCACTGTTACGCACCTTCGTCTAGGGTGAAGGCAAACAACACAATGCGAGAGGAGACAGGGTTGAAAAAGAACTTTAGTTTATTGCTGTAGCTCTTTTCTTTGTCCACAGAGACACTGGATTCAAATCCTTGTACTTTTCAGTTCAAAAATAAGTATTGGCTTCAGGGTGCGGTTTACATAGCAAAAGTATCTATCTAAAAAATAAAGGTTTACCCCTAACTCAATCCCTAACCAAGAACAAAAATACAATACTAAACCCTAACTAACCTAACTAACAAAATTACAATAAAGAGACAAACAAAAGGGACCTAACACCCTTACAAAAGGACAGTAAGTTACATTAGACAAACACTACAGATAGAATAACAACAACAAACTAGGGTTTTACTCTTAAAGGGAAACAAACAGATTACAAAAGGCACTAAGGCAAAACTTACAGAACAGAATCGAAGTCAAAGGAACTTAAAACAACCTAAACAAACAAAAGGGCAGGCAAAGGGTGGAGGACAGAGGAACCGAGTCTCTGCTGCAAACTGCTGTCGTCCTCTCCAGAGCAAAGTTCAACTGAGCTTTTATAGGCAACAGCCAACTAGGCACAGCCAACTGGGATTAGGGTGTGGGCGAAGACACCCAATCAGGAAGGAGGGGCAGGTCCGAACATGGACCTGTCAATCTCACAGGCAAGTCTGCATTCAATCATTCACTGCCAGCCATCAGCCTTTCTCACTCTCCAACATACTCCATTCAGCTCCATTCAATACCTTACATGAAACACAGAAAGAAACAAATTATAATACAAGCCATCCACAGAAGACCAACATTTCCATACTATAAATATTATTCACAGCTCAACTAATTATCATCATAACAATTAACCATCACAACATCAATAACAAATACTCAGAAGGACCATGGTCCGTAACATCACTGTTTAGATTATTAAAATATTTAGAATTATGACTATGCTTATTTTGGGAGAACTCCCCCACATCTCTCTCTACTAACCTGCAAAAGGTATCTAAAGAAGGGATAATACGGTCATCTACACATCTAACTCCTTCAACTGTGTTGAAGGAATAAAAGTTAAATAGCGTTTGAGGTAAATAGGATAATTGAAATAAATACTTTTAAAAACCAGTTGAAGCCAGTGCTTGTGTCTTCTGATAATGTAAAGGTGTCCATTGAAGTCTGTCGTACATTATGCAATGGTGTGTGAGAAAAGGACAGCCAAGGACAAATCGACAGTCTATTGTATGCAGAGTTAAGTGGAACAAGATCAGATTTTGAGGCATTTTGATACAATTACAATTTACAATTTAGGCATTTAGCAGACGCTAAGAGCGTAGCGATTTACATTAAGCAAGAACAAAAAAAGCATGGGAATAGATCACATAAAAACATTTATCAAGAAACATGCGTAAGCTAAGAAAGTAACAGTGGAATATCTATATAATGAAGCTATACATATAAACTATACATCTATACTACTATGCTATACATATGTACTATGACGTGCTATGACTACATACAATGCAATTATAGTGCTGTCTACATAACATGCTATAAGTCTGTATCAAATGCTATCTAAGGGGGTGGGGTAAGTGCTATGGGCCATGATGGAGTCTGAAAAGGTGGGTTTTCACTTTTCAGACTAGGGCGGAAGATTGGGAGTGATGCTGCAGTTCTGACTGCAATGGGAAGTGCATTCCACAGTTTTGGAGCCAGAAGGGAGAAGAGTTTGGGACGTGTGGAGCGTTGTCCCAGCGTTTTTGTGAGGGTACTTCCAGCTTCCCTGCGTTGGCTGATCTGAGTGCGCGCAAGGGTTTGTAGGGTTCGATCATACTTGCAAGATATTGGGGAGCCATACCTTTGGTTGCTTTGAATGCCAGCATCAGAGTTTTGTATTCTGTGCGGGCAGCGACCGGGAGCCAGTGGAGGGAGCGGAGCAGCTGGGAGACATGTGAGAATTTTGGCTGGTTGAAGACCAAGCGAGCTGCGGCATTTTGGATCAGCTGGAGAGGCTTAAGTGCACATGCTGGTAGGCCAGTAAGGAGGGAGTTTTGACAAGACTGTTGTCTGTGTTTGATAAACCAATCACAATAGTCGAATAGTGGAAGTACTAATAAAGCCAGTTTCTTGCGTACACTGAGTTTCTGGATCTATATAAACTTAGCATTTATTCCGAAGTTAACCTTTTTTTAACACATGGTTAATATGAGATTTGAATGCGAGTTCTGGGTCCAACCATACGGTGAGATATATATATTTTTTTCTAAATTTTTATCCCACGATTTTTTAACCCAGTTTCTTTTCACCCAGTGCCAATTATCTAATGTAATCCTGGGGGCTACACTTCCTCTGCCAACCTGGGGGGGCAGCGGACTGACCTCATGCCTCCTTCTATGCATGAGGAGTCCAAGCTGCTTCTTTTCACCTGACAGAGGGGAATTTCCCCGGCCGGACGTAACGCGTGGAAGGGACACGTTATTCCGACCAGTTCCTTTCCCATCCATCAGGCGCCCCGGCTGGCCAGGGGGAGGTAGTTTTAGAGACCAGGATTACGGCATGTTTTTGTGAGGGTATCTACCCTAGGGGACACGGGGAGAACATGCAAACTCCACACAGAAAGGCCCTATGGCCAACCCCCGCCAACCCCCTTCCTCTGCCAACCTGGGGAGGGCAGAGGACTGACCTCATGCTTCCTTCTATGCATGAGGAGTCCAAGCTGCTTCTTTTCACCTGACAGGGGGGTGTCCATTGTAAGACGGTGTTGCATCCTGAAAAGCCCAAAACTTGTCACAATGCAACGTGGGATGTAGATTTGACATGTTACGTATGTTATCATGGTACTGACATGATACTGACGTGACTGACATGATACTGACATGATATGATACTGACATGATACCGACCATGATACTGACATGATACCGACCATGATATACACTGTCATGATATGTCAGTAGTTTATCAATTAATCAATCAATACATTTTATGTTTGGAAAACATGCACCCATACCTACCTTCGGCCATGTATTTTTGCACAGTATAAAACATAATATTTAGATTTTTCTTGGTCATATTCTCCAAATCATAATAATAATAACTAAATAAATATTCACTAAACACCACTGGGCCACTAAGAAGATGAATTGGTCGAATTGCATTATGAACATCATTTTTGGCTAGACTTTTCAAGTGAATGTACACTTTAAGTCATTAAAACACCTTGATTATTCAACTTTATGCATTATGCATTATTCAACGACAGGAAATAACAAACAGCATGGTAATATTGTGTGTGCGAAACGATTACAGCAACACTGAAACACATTGAAGGGTGGTTGTATTTACACAACGTAGTTTCAGGAGTGGAGACCAGCCTCTGCATAACACTGCCACTCTGTTCTCAACCACCTCCCCGCCTCCACTCAACGGCCACGCCCCCATTCACAATCACCTGTATCCACTACACCTGCCTCCTCTCACCACAGCCAATCCCTGGTCAATCACCACAGTATAAATACACCTGCGATCTCTCAACCAAGTTGTTTGTTCTGCTCCACGACAGACCAAGCATGGGTTTTGAGTACTGCACTTGTAGATCAAATTTGCCATCCTCCTCCACACCACCCCAACCTGCGTGCGTGTGTGTGTTGCTTATCTTTTCTTATCCAGATAAAAAAGAACATGAAACAAAAGATTGAGTACATTTGTGTTAATGTGCATCAGTAGCCTTTCCATGTCTACTTTAGTCTAATTTATAGTTATTCTCCACTGTAAGACAGGACAGACACTTTACTGTTCCTTTGGTTAGTATTGAATTTGGTAAACATGCCTTTTCTTTTAAAGCCCCTACAGACTGGAATACTTTACCAGCTAACTGCTGTATGTAATTTGTTTTGTTTTATTGTTTACATGTACAATAATGATTGTGACATGTATCTGTGTTGGGAGCCCCTCGAAAACGAGATGGTACATCTCAAGGGGTCTTTTTTCCTAATAAAGAAACTTGAATCATCATCTTTCACACATTTTGCACATGAAGCCTTGTAAAAGTGCGTGCGGGGGAATGTGTACAAACCTGTATAACCTTCATTTGACTTCTAATTGTCTGCAAATCATATCATTGTTGAATAACACTTGAAAGTTATCGGCACAATTAACAATGCCAGTGGAAAACAGAAAAGGGCAATTAACTCCTGACCAAACACATGATTTATCAGAATAACGAAGCCAGATCAAACATGTTTTACAGATATGGAGAGGAATAGATATAGAAGGTATACTGTATAAGAGGCTTCTGGCCTTCAGTTAGTTGTACAGACGCACCATGGGCAAGCTTCTCATCTTCGTTGGTAAGTCGAGAAATTGCTGTTGAGGAAAACATTTTTCTGTGCAGAGCAAATTAACTATCTTTAGATTTACTATGAAACGGATATACTTTTCTTTTCAAAATAGTTGTTTAACAGTATGATTCATATAACTGATGATTATAAGAATAAGAAGGATTTATGTGTCATATATCTACCGGAGGATAAATCTTAGTGCTTGTCCTTACTGACCCAACCACCACTCCTTTTCCACTTTCTCTGGATCTCTCTCTCTCTCTCTCTCTCTCTCTCTCTCTGCAGGACTGGCTCTCCTTCTGCACGTGCAGCTAGGTAAGACTTGGTCCACTTGGTGTGTTACTCTCAAACGGCAAAAAAAACAAAAACATCAACAACTAGAAAAAGTGCCCTTCCGGGCACAGGTCTCCACCAGGTTATCCACAGATCCGTGCAGTTAGAGGTAAAAACACTTTTCGGCCAGTTATAGCGCCACCTTGAGGCTGAGTTGAAATTGTTCATGTGGCATTTCGTCCTCGGCCTAGTGGGAATGTGGGTGCACAATTTCACGGAAATCACGCGATGTGTTCATGATTTGCAGCATTTTGTTTGAAACTGAGCACTCCTGTGAACTTTGGAAGGCAATCTTAACCAATCAGGATGGAGTCTGATAAATCTGAAAGACCCGTTTCGTTGAATGGCTCTAGAGAGACTGTGTACCAATTTGCGTGATGTTTGGACAAAATCTGTAGGTGTACTGTGCAAAAACTTGTTTTGCACAAAGCGGCCTCCTGGTGGCGCTATAACAGGCCGTTCTGGAAAGTTTGGGGCAGAGGTTCATGGTTGGCATCCAGGGAGTGTGTGTGCAAAATATGGCATCGAAAAACTTGTTTTGCACAAAGCGGCCTCCTGGTGGCGCTATAACAGGCCGTTCTGGAAAGTTTGGGGCAGAGGTTCATGGTTGGCATCCAGGGAGTGTGTGTGCAAAATATGGCATCGACCGGGTTAACGTTGGCCGAGATTAGCTGTTCACGTACACACGGACGGACACACAAACGGACGGACGGAGTGCAAAACATACTCTCCCCACATGCCTTCGGCCTGGTGGAGACAACAAGCCCTTATTTTGTCACTCGTCCCTTGCAGGATCCTCCTACATCCTCTCATGTTACTTCACCAACTGGGGGCAGTACCGTCACGGTGCTGGGAAGTACATGCCCACCGACATCGACCCGTGTCTCTGTAACCACATCGTCTATGCCTTCGCTGGAATAGACAAAAACATGCAGATCACGACCACTCAGTGGAACGATTTGATGCTCTATGGACAGCTCCAGGCTCTCAAGAACCAGTGAGCACACACACACACACACACACACACACACACACACACACACACACACACACACACACACACACACACACACACACAGTCACACACACACACACACACTTTTTTTTATCATGCACATGATCACAAAATCTAAGGCTGCAGTCTCCTCTGAGCTGCAGCCTCCTGGCTGCTGTTGTGGGAAGATACATGCTTTTATCAAGCCATACAATGTCATTTTTAGATTTGAACCACTTTAACCATTAGTTCATACTTTGGCTGTTAAAAAATAGCAGATATACAACCTCGTATAGCGTGTCACTTCTATCTATTCTACATCTATTCTATCCTACATATCAGGCTGACACAAAGGTGTGAGGACTCAAAGTGATTTACATTTTTCTTTTGTTGTGTCCAGGAACGGCTATCTGAAGACCCTGCTGGCCGTTGGTGGATGGAACGTAGGAACTCAGTGAGTATTAAACATGAAACCCCAGATACTGTAAAGGCACTCTTTCTTGGACTCTTTTGGTTGAATCTCTCTCTCTCTCTCTCTCTCTCTCTCTCTCTCTCTCTCCCTCTCTCTCTCCCTCCCCCTCCCCCCAGGTTCACATCCATGGTGTCCAGTCCTGCTAACCGTCAGACCTTCATCCAAAGCACGATCAAGTTCCTGCGTAAGTACGGCTTTGATGGTCTGGACATCGACTGGGAGTACCCAGGCTCTCGTGGCTCCCCACCTGAGGACAAGGTTTTCTTCACCATCCTGTGTCATGTAAGCCTTCTATCATGTTACAAGATAACCTAATGGCACCTTGAAATGTTGGAAATCTTTCTCTTCACCACCTCCTGTCTCTCTGCAGGAGCTGTTGGCTGCCTTCCAGGCTGAAGGTCAGCAGAACGGCCAACCTCGTCTGATGCTCACCGCTGCCGTAGCTGCCGACAAGGGAGTGATCGACGCTGGATACGAAGTTTCCCAGCTCGGAGTGTCAGTATAGATAACACACAAACATATGAAGTAAATTTTCTACTTCAGTACACTAACTAAACTGGACTAAAATAGAGACAAAAAGGACGAAGAGTATTCGGCATCAAAGCCTCAGACGATCGGATGGAAAAACACGCAGGCAGAGAGTTGAACTGAAGTGTTGCGCTGTATTTATTGCAGAGTCAGACCAAGAACAGCAGAGCTTTCCGCTGCCCAGCTGTGCACAGGACACAGGACAGACTGACCGTGCGGTCAGCCTGCCCAAAACAAGACCCCCTAACATTGTATTTTCAGATAATATTATTATATACAGAGTTCCATCAAACAGAGGTGTTTTAAACTTTTACATATCAACAGTGGGCAGTGGCATAGAAAATGCATACAGAGTGACGTCTGAGATTTAATCAACTGGCCTCTTGGTTTAAACAATAGAATGCTAATTCCTATCACACCCAGCCGAGCCAGGCTACTTCACTTATGCATGATGGCTTCAGCTAGACTTACAGACTCCAACATTGACTTTAGCACAGAAATATAGTTGATTATAGAATGATTATAGTATACAAATTATTGTCCATATACGACACATACAAACAAGTATTTGGCTGCATGGGCATTATAGGTTATATGAGTATTTGTGTCTGTTGAGCTCCTACAATTTTCAAATGCTTCCGTCATACAGTCTGGTGCAACGAAAGCTCTGAATATGATGTGACGCCTCCTTCCCCGCTGATACGATTAGTCTTTACAGTCGCTCAGAATCAGAAATCGATCTTCACCGAAATGACAATTTAATAACCTTAAAAAAAATAAAGAAAAAGAAAAAATGATATCATAGATTTCGGAACAATTGGACCTTCCTGGTTGTCCTATGCACTTTCACTAATATTTTCTTCAAATCCCCCGGACTACTGTACATCCTTTCATCACCAGTATCCTGGACTACTTCCATGTGATGACCTACAACTTCCACGGCCCATGGGCGCACGTTACTGGAGAGAACAGTCCTGTGTGGCAGGGCCCAGCTGACAAGGGTGCCATGATCTACTTCAACGTGGTGAGTGTGGAGGTTCCTCGACATTCAAAATGTGAACACAGTGAACCCCATTGGTTTCTAGTACAGACCCGGACCGCGACAGACCGCTTTGAAGCCACGTTTTCGGCAAAATTAAATCCGATGGCGGCGGGCATCTTCAGAGCAGAATCCCGAGAAACATACAGAATTTCATAATTAACCTCGTCGCCATGAAACCGCGGCACAGCGGGTTATCATAATTACCCTTTGATAGCCGAACCCGCGGCGCCGCGGGTTTATAACTTTATATCAAAATGGACCGGCAGAAGCCAAGCACATACCTCTTTAACCTACCTCGCCCAGGTTGCTATAGGCAACCTTCAGTGTCCCTCCAGGCACAAGGCGAAATGCGCGCGCACTAGTGCTGCGCGGGTCAGGGTTTTTTATGACACGCAGGTCACGCATCAATTAATAATTTATGCCAACAACAGTACTGGAGACACAGACGCTGAAAGAAAACGCCACTAAAGACCTGAGAAAAACTATTTGAAAACGTTTGGTGTTACGTTGTCCAACTCCTCACTTAGCCTATACAATCCACACACATGCAAACTCACACACACACATGCATGCGCGCACGCACACACACACGCACACACTCGCGGGTGCGCTGAAGGAAAAGGATAGGTGCTGCTGGACTGCTGGTGGTTATAAAAGATTTCACTCGCTCTGGAGTGTCGGTCAAATACCGTCAGAACACAAGGATGGAAGATGGTAGTAGACAACTCACCTCTGTGTTCAAGGACAGCACGGGGAAAATAAATGTGTGCTGAAAGGCTGTGCTGTATATTGTTTCCTTGTCCATATTATAGAACTACGCTATGAACTACTGGAAGAACCAGGGCGCCCCAGCTGAGAAGCTGCTGGTTGGTTTCGCCACCTACGGTAACACCTTCAAACTGGCTTCCTCTTCCAACACCGGTATCGGTGCTCCAAGCACTGGACCTGGACCTGCCGGTCAATTCACCGCCACGCCTGGAACCTGGGCCTACTATGAGGTATTTAACTCACCCTGGAACCTGGGCCTACTATGAGGTATGTAACTCACCCTGGAACCTGGGCCTACTATGAGGTATTAAACTCACCCTGGAACCTGGGCCTACTATGAGGTATGTAACTCACCCTGGAACCTGGGCCTACTATGAGGTATATGTAACTCACCCTGGAACCTGGGCCTACTATGAGGTATATGTAACTCAACCTGGAACCTGGGCCTACTAAGAGGTATTTAACTCACCCTGGAACCTGGGCCTACTATGAGGTATTTAACTCACCCTGGAACCTGGGCCTACTATGAGGTATATGTAACTCACCCTGGAACCTGGGCCTACTATGAGGTATTAAACTCAACCTGGAACCTGGGCCTACTATGAGGTATTTAACTCACCCTGGAACCTGGGCCTACTATGAGGTATTTAACTCACCCTGGAACCTGGGCCTACTATGAGGTATTTAACTCACCCTGGAACCTGGGCCCACCCGTCGCCAATTGCGCCTTTTGACGCCTATTTTAATATCAATTGATTACGGTGATCAACTGCGTCCAGTATGCCCTCACAACACTCCGGTAGCGGTCAGCTGGAAACCCCCCCCCACCCCCCACCCCTTTTTTAAAGCTAATATCTTGGATTCTTCTTTTTGTGTCAAAACAAGCTAGATTTGCCTAATTTTCAAAAACGATATGATCCTCGCTTACGAAAAGTATGTTTTCTTACTGTACATTTATATTTGCGGTCGCCGTTAAATATCAGATGTTTTCTTATAGGTGGAAATGTAGGTAAAAGGTGACGTGCATTCACCAAAACAAACTGCACATAAATAGACTTGTACAGTCATGTCAGAGGCAGAGATTGTACACGTCTCCAGTGCAACAAGGTTGTGCGTTCTATATAGAAACTAATACATACAGTATAGATTTCACATTTGTTTCTAATGGCTTGTCTCTGCTTCATTCAGATCTGCCACTTCCTGAACCAGCAAGGAGTCACAGACGCCTGGGATGTCGCCCAGCAGGTGCCTTACGCCTACAACAGCCAGACCTGGGTTGGATTCGACAACGTTGTCAGCTATCAGGGCAAGGTGCATAGCAGCATTTCACATAATCGCTCAGATTTGTAGACACTACTAGTTACTTGGCGAGCAGAGCGGGGCAAGTACTGTATTCGGCTGCGTATGTCCGGGATCAGGGAATGTGTATTGTCTTTGGTGGCGTTACTCGGCCAGTCCAATCAGGGATTGTGCATTTTTGGTGGCGTCGCTCGGCCAATCAGAGCGTAAGTTTGCAGCTTGCTGCGTATGTCGGTGGCCCCTTGAACCGATTGGTTTGGGGCCGTGTGTTGTTGGCGTCGCTCGGCCAATCAGGGATTGGGTGTTGACGTAACTATGTATGTTTATCTAAAAACATGTGTGACATGTGTGGATGACGTAACAGATTTAAGTTATTTATGAGGGAGGAAGTTGACAAGAGTCAGATATAAGTTGCGTGCTCTGAGAAGCGCAAGGTGGCAGCTCGATAAGAGTGCATTTCTAGTTCCTGCTTTTGTCATTTATTTTAACGCACTGGTACAGGTTGGCTGGTACACTGTTACAGGTACAGGTTAACTGGTTACTGTTAACTGGTACAGGTTGGCTGGCTGAAGAGGAGTGGTTTTGGTGGAGCCATGGTCTGGACTCTTGACCAGGACGACTTCAGTGGCAATTTCTGTGGCATGGGACCATATCCTCTGATCAACGCCCTCAAGAAGGGCCTGGGAACCGGAAGCAAATGCCAGTCCGTATGCAACGTTCCCCTTTTCAGACTGTGCCCCTGCGTGACTGTACCGCCCGTTGAGAAACATTACTTCTAGAAGTTCAACCTTTTTTAGGTGTTAAAGGTGTGCCCCAGGGGTCAACTTTAGGACCCCTTCTGTTTATGTGAACAATCTGCCATCAATTTTTAGACACAGTTTTTCCCAGCTTTATGCCGATAATACGGTCATCTACACATCTAACTCCTTCAACTGTGTTGAAGGAATAAAAGTTAAATAGCGTTTGAGGTAAATAGGATAATTTAAATAAATACATTTTAAAACCAGTTGAAGCCAGCGCTTGTGTCTTCTGATATGTAAAGGTGTCCATTGAAGTCTGTCGTACATTACGCAATGGTGTGTGAGAAAAGGACAGCCAAGGACAAATCGACAGTCTATTGTATGCAGTGTTAAGTGGAACAAGTTCAGATTTTGAGCATTTTGATAAACCACATCACAATAGTCGAATAGTGGAAGTACTAATAAAGCCAGTTTCTTGCGTACACTGAGTGAAAAGCAGTTTCTGGATCTATATAAAGCATTTATTCCGAAGGTAACCTTTTTTAACACATATGAGATTTGAATGCGAGTTCTGGGTCCAACCATACGGTGAGATATTTAATGTCAGCTTTTTGCAAAGCCGTGCCATCATTACTTGTTATAGTAAAGGAATCTGTTATGGATTTGAGTTTAGGACTAGTACCAAAAATCACAATAAACCACTTTGACTTATTAAGCAGTAATTTATTATGTAAGAGACAATTTTATCATATTTTCTTCATTTAATCCTAGACCTTTTTTTCATTAACTCTGCAGTCAAATGAGGCGTGGTTTCTGAATTGTGTGTTGTTTGCTTATCTTTGCTTATCATCCAGATAAAAAGAACATGAAACAACTTGTTTTTTTATCTGGATGATAAGCAAAGATTGACTACATTTGTGTCAATATGCATCAGTAGCCTTTCCATGTCTACTTTAGTCTCATTTATATATACTCTTTTTTTTAATATTTTTTATCCCACGATTTTGCTAATCATTTTTTCACCCAGTGTCAATTATCTAATGTAATCCTGGGCGCTACACTTCCTCTGCCAACCTGGGGAGGGCAGAGGACTGACCTCATGCTTCCTTCTATGCATGTGGAGTCCAAGCTGCTTCTTTTCACCTGACAGGGGGTAGTTTCCCGGTCATTTATATATATATATATATATATATATATATATATATATATATATAATATATACTGTCATGATATGTCAGTAGTTTATCAATCAATAAATAAATAAATAAATCAATGTTTGGGAAACACTCACCCATACCTACGTTCAGCCATTTAGATTTTTCTTGGTCATATTCTCCAAATCATAATAATAATAACTAAATAAATATTCACTAAACACTGAGCCACTAAGAAGACGAATTGGTCAAATTGCATTATGAACATCATTTTTGGCTAGACTTTTCAAGTGACTTTAAGTCATTAAAACACCTTGATTATTCAACTTTATGCATTATGCATTATTCAACGACAGAAAATAACAAAATAACAAAGGAGTGGAGACCAGCCTCTGCATAACACTGAAACACATTGAAGGATGGTTGTATTTACCATAGACTGTAAAAAATATGGACAAAGCGTTCGCTGGGTCTAACATGAACGACTTTATGGTAATTTATTTTATAAATGGGACCATCATTTTCCAAAAAGAATATTATGACATTAGAAATGAGACTTTAAACTAGTGACTAGAAGCAGAAAGTATTCATGTCCATGTTTATTAAGGTAATACAGTCTAGGTGACAGCGCCACAACAGGCCATTATATGAACTTTCAGGAAATCCCGATTTCCTTGTGGCTTCACAAAATATCTGTCTGACTGCCCCCCTGGTATTTACACAACGTAGTTTCAGGAGTGGAGACCAGCCTCTGCATAATACTGCCACTCTGTTCTCAACCACCTCCCCGCCTCCACTCAACGGCCACGCCCCCATTCACAATCACCTGTATCCACTACACCTGCTAACCTGACGCTGCCAGATGAGGGCGGTATTGGGTAACCATGTTTCCCAACACAGCACTCATCTGGGATCTCTCAGACAGTTGAGCTGACAAAAATCCGTTCAGTACCGGACCAATCAGCATGAGCTAAGGGCGGGACATGGGCGAAACCGGATGTGAAGCTATATAGACACGTCAATATGATTGGTTGTGTTTGCACGCCCACACGGTGATAGACAGACGGTCCCATCCAATCATCTACCAAGTATCTTGAAAAAAAGGAACAGCCCCGTCATAGAATTTGCTTCCGCGATCCCAGATCCCAATAAGCTGTGAAACAAATTTGTGTAGCAAGCTTCTTGGATCTGGCAGCGTCAGGTTATACACCTGCCTCCTCTCACCACAGCCAATCCCTGGTCAATCACCACAGTATAAATACACCTGCGATCTCTCAACCAAGTTGTTTGTTCTGCTCCACGACAGACCAAGCATGGGTTTTGAGTACTGCACTTGTAGATTGGCTATTTTCGCTATTTTTCAAATTTGCCATCCTCCTCCACCCCAACCTCCACTGTGTGTGTGCCTGCGTGTGTGTGTTGCTTATCTTTTCTTATCATCCAGATAAAAAGGACATGAAACAAAATATCAACTACATTTGTGTTAATGTGCATCAGTAGCCTTTCCATGTCTACTTTAGTCTCATTTGTAGTCGAAAACGAGATGGTACATCTCAAGGGGTCTTTTTTCCTAATAAAGAAACTTGAATCATCATCTTTCACACATTTTGCACATGAAGCCTTGTAAAAGTGCGTGCGGGGGAATGTGTACAAACCTGTATAACCTTCATTTGACTTCTAATTGTCTGCAAATCATTGTCATTGTTGAATAACACTTGAAAGTTATCGGCACAATTAACAATGCCAGTGGAAAACAAAAGGGCAATTAACTCCTGACCAAACAAATGATTTATCAGAATAACGAAGCCAGATCAAACATGTTTTACAGATATGGAGAGGAATAGAAGGTATATAAGAGGCTTCTGGCCTTCAGTTAGTTGTACAGACGCACCATGGGCAAGCTTCTCATCTTCGTTGGTAAGTCGAGAAATTGCTGTTGAGGAAAACATTTTGCTGTGCAGAGCAGCAGAGGAAATTAACTATCTTTAGATTTACTATGAAACGGATATATTTTTCTTTTCAAAATAGTTGTTTAACAGTATGATTCATATAGTAACTGATGATTATAATAATATGTAGAAGGATTTATGTGTCATATAGATTAATAACCGGAGGATAAATCTTAGTGCTTGTCCTTACTGACCCAACCACCACTCCTTTTCCACTTTCTCTGGATCTCTCTCTCTCTCTCTCTCTCTCTCTCTCTCTCTCTCTCTCTCTCTCTCTCTCTCTCTCTCTCTCTCTCTGCAGGACTGGCTCTCCTTCTGCACGTGCAGCTAGGTAAGACTTGGTCCACTTGGTGTGTTACTCTCAAACGGCAAAAAAACCAAAAACATCAACAACAAGCCCTTATTTTGTCACTCGTCTCTTGCAGGATCCTCCTATATCCTCTCATGTTACTTCACCAACTGGGGACAGTACCGTCACGGTGCTGGGAAGTACATGGTCACCAACATCGACCCGTGTCTCTGTGACATCATCGTCTATGCCTACGCTGGAATAGACAAAAACATGCAGATCACGACCACTCAGTGGAACGATGAGGCGCTCATTGGACAGCTCCAAATGCTCAAGTTACAGTGAGCACACACACACACACACACACACACACACACATTCTGAAAGTGTAAACATTATATTTTATCATGCGCATGATCACAAAATCTAAGGCTATGTTTTTAGTCTCCCGGTTGACGTGATGCTTCAACCCTCCGGGCTGCTGTTGTGGGAAGATACATGCTTTTATCAAGCCATAAAATGTGCATGTCATTTTTAGATTAGAACCACTTTAACCATTAGTTCATACTTTGGCTGTTCAAAAATAGCAGATATACAACCTCGTATAGCGTGTCACTTCTATCTATTCTACATCTATTCTATACATATCAGGCTGACACAAAGGTGTGAGGACTCAAAGTGATTTACATTTTTGTTTTGTTTTGTCCAGGAACGGTGCTCTGAGGACCCTGCTGGCCGTTGGTGGATGGAACGTAGGAACTTCTCAGTGAGTATTAAACTTGAAACCTCAGATACTGTAAAGGCACCCTTTCTTTGACTCTTTTGGATGAATATCTCTCTGTCTCTCTCTCTCTCTCTCTCTCTCTCTCTCTCTCTCTCTCTCTCTCTCTCTCTCTCTCTCTCTCTCCCTCTCTCTCTCTCTCTCTCTCTCTCTCCCTCCCCCTCCCCCCAGGTTCACATCCATGGTGTCCAGTCCTGCTAACCGTCAGACCTTCATCCAAAGCGTGATCAATTTCCTGTATCAGAACACCTTTGATGGTCTGGACATCGACTGGGAGTACCCAGGCTCTCGTGGCTCCCCACCTGAGGACAAGGCTCTCTTCACCGTCCTGTGTCAGGTCAGCCTTCTATCATGTTACAAGACATAACCACCTGAATGGCACCTTAAAATGTTGGAAATTGTGGAAAATGTGGAAATCTTTTCTCTTCACCACCTCCTGTCTCTCTGCAGGAGCTGTTGGCTGCCTTCGAGGCTGAAGCTAAAACAGATGATCCTCGTCTGATCCTCACCGCTGCCGTCGCTGCCGACAAGGGAGTGATCGACGCTGGATACGAAGTTTCCCAGCTCGGAGCGTCAGTATAGATAACACACAAACATACAAACAAGTATTTGGCTGCATGGGCATTATAGGCTATATGAGTATTTGTGTCTGTTGAGCTCCTACAAATGCTTCCGTCATACAGTCTGGTGCAACGAAAGCTCTGAATATGATGTGACGCCTCTTTCTCCGCTGATACGATTCGTCTTTACAGTCGCTCAGAATCAGAAATGGATCTTCACCGAAATGACAATTTAATAAATAGCATCCTTTAAGCAGTTTCCCCAGACAGTGTGTGAGACCTTAAAAAAAATAAAGAAAAAAAAATAAAATGATATCATAGATTTCGGAACAATTGGACCTTCCTGGTTGTCCTATGCACTTTCACTAATATTTTCTTCAAATCCCCCTGACTCCTGTACATGCTTTCATCACCAGTATCCTGGACTACTTCCATGTGATGACCTACGACTTCCACGGCCCCTGGGCGCACGTTACTGGAGAGAACAGTCCTGTGTGGCAGGGCCCAGCTGACAAGGGTGCCATGATCTATTTCAACGTGGTGAGTGTGGAGGTTCCTCGACATTCAAAATGTGAACACAGTGAACCCCATTGGTTTCTAGTACAGACCCGGACCACGAAAGACCGCTTTGAAGCCACGTTTTCGGCGAAATTAAATCCGATGGCGGGCATCTTCAGAGCAGAATCCCGAGAAACATACCGAATTCATAATTAATCTCGTCGCCATGAAACCGTGGCACCGCGGGTTATCATAATTACCCTTTGATAGCCGAACCTTTATATCAAAATGGACCGGCAGAAGCCAAGCACAAGTAGTGCTGTCGCCGCACAGCTAGAAGGTCCTGGGTTCGATTCCCGCTCGGGACGCTGTGGGTGCTGGCGGCGTGTTTCCTCCTCCGTGTCATCAGTGCCCATACCCGAAGGCGGGGTTGGCGAAAGGGCCTTTCTGTGTGGAGTTTGCATGTTCTCCCCGTGTCCCCTAGGGTAGGTACCCTCACAATAAACATGCAGTAATCCTGGTCTCTAAACTGCCTCCCCCTGGCCAGCCGGGGCCTGATGGAGGGGAAAGGAACTGGTTGGAATAACGTGTTCCTTCCATGCGCTACGTCCAACCAGGGAAACTCCCCCCTGTCAGGTGTAAAGGAGCAACTTGGACACTCAGGCATTGAAGGAAGCATGAGTTCAAGTCCGTTGCTCTCCCCTTGTCCCCCATATATGGGGACTAGGTTGGTGGAGGGTGTGTAGAGCATTAGATGATTGATACAGGGGTGAAAAATGGGTTACAAAATCGTGGGATAAAAAATATATATTAAAAAAAAGAAGCCAAGCACATACCTCTTTAACCTCTATACCTCGCCCAGGTTGCTATAGGCAACCTTCAGTGTCCCTCCAGGCACAAGGAAATGCGCGCGCACTAGTGTTGCGCGGGTCAGTGTTTTTTATGACACGCAGGTCCCGCATGAATTAATAATTTGACTCAACCGTCCGTCGCAGACATAGCCTACAGTAGAGTTATGCCAACAACAGTACTGGAGACACAGACGCTGAAAGAAAACGCCACTAAAGACCTGAGAAAAACTATTTGAAAACGTTTGGTGTTACGTTGTCCAACTCCTCACTTATTAGCCTATACAATCCACACACATGCAAACTCACACGCGCGCACGCACACACACTCGCGGGTGCGCTGAAGGAAAGGGATAGGTGCTGCTGGTGGTTATAAAAGATTTCACTCGCTCTGGAGTGTCGGTCAGATACCGTCAGAACACAAGGATGGAAGATGGTAGTAGACAACTCACCTCTGTGTTCAAGGACAGCACGGGGAAAATAAATGTGTGCTGAAAGGCTGTGCTGTATATTGTTTCCTTGTCCATATTATAGAACTACGCTATGAACTACTGGAAGAACCAGGGCGCCCCAGCTGAGAAGCTGCTGGTTGGTTTCGCCACCTACGGTAACACCTTCAAACTGGCTTCCTCTTCCAACACCGGTATCGGTGCTCCAAGCACTGGACCTGGACCTGCCGGTCAATTCACCGCCACGCCTGGAACCTGGGCCTACTATGAGGTATTAAACTCACCCTGGAACCTGGGCCTACTATGAGGTATTAAACTCACCCTGGAACCTGGGCCTACTATGAGGTATTAAACTCACCCTGGAACCTGGGCCTACTATGAGGTATTAAACTCACCCTGGAACCTGGGCCTACTATGAGGTATCTCACCCGTCGCCATTTGTGCCTTATTTTGACGCCTATTTTAATATCAATTGATTACGGTGATCAACTGCGTCCTACTCTCCGGTAGCGGTCAGCTGGAAACCCCCCCACCCCCCACCCCTTTTTGAACACTAATTTATTGGATTATTTTTGTGTCAAAACAAGCTAGATTTACCTCATTTTCAAAAACGATATGATCCTCGCTTACGAAAAGTATGTTTCTTTTACTGTATATGACATTCATATTTTATATTTGCTGTCGCCGTTAAATATCAGATGTTTTGGTAGAAATGTAGGCAAAAGGTGACGTGCATTCACCAAAACAAACTGCACATAAATAGACTTGCACAGTCATGTCAGAGGCAGAGATTGTACACGTCTCCAGTGCAACAAGGTTTTGCGTTCTATATAGAAACTAATACATACAGTATAGATTTCACTAACAAAAGATTTGTTTCTAATGGCTTGTCTCTGCTTCATTCAGATCTGCCACTTCCTGAACCAGCAAGGAGTCACAGACGTCTGGGATGTCGCCCAGCAGGTGCCTTACGCCTACAACAGCCAGACCTGGGTTGGATTCGACAACGTTGTCAGCTATCAGGGCAAGGTGCATAGCAGCATTTCACATAATCGCTCAGATTTGTAGACACTACTAGTTACTTGCGCGAGCAGAGCGGCGCAAGTACTGTATTCGGCTGCGTATGTCCGGGATCAGGGAATGTGTATTGTTTTTGGTGGCGTCGCTCGGCCAATCAGAGCGTAAGTTTGCAGCTTGCTGCATATGTCGTGGCCCCTCGAACCGATTGGTTTGGGGCCGTGTGTTGGTGGCGTCGCTCGGCCAATCAGGGATTGGGTGATGACGTAACTATATGTTTATCTAAAACATGTGTGACATGTTTGGATGACGTAACAGATTTAAGTTATTTATGAGGGAGGAAGTTGACAAGCGTCACACATAAGTTGCGTGCTCTGCTGGCGCACAAGTAGGCCATTCATGGCCAACTTGTGTGCGAAGCGCAAGGTGGCAGCTCGATAAGAGTGCATTTCTAGTTCCTGCTTTTGTCATTTATTTTAACGCACTGGTACAGGTTGGCTGGTACACTGTTACAGGTACAGGTTAACTGGTTACTGTTAACTGGTACAGGTTGGCTGGCTGAAGAGGAGTGGTTTTGGTGGAGCCATGGTCTGGACTCTTGACCAGGACGACTTCAGTGGCAATTTCTGTGGCCAGGGAAAATACCCTCTGATCAACGCCCTCAGGAAGGGCCTGGGAGCCTGGGGCTTTGGAGCCTGCATACCAGCGTTATCACCAAAGTGTGAGGAGTGTGGGCACACACACACACACACACACACACACACACACACACGCGCGCACGCACGCACGCACGCACGCACGCACGCACGCACGCACGCACGCACGCACGCAATACAAACTTCAGATTGATCATGGGAAAGGTAGCAGAGAGGGGCAGTTTAGTGACAAGAACACACACCCTCAAAACTGTTTAGAGATTGCTACCATACCGTGAGAGTCAGGATTGCTAAATTGGAGTAAAAGACATTCTGGACCCAGGAAACGGTGAGGCAGAGGGCAAGCAACGTCAAAGCTTGGCTATAGAACCAGGCATACGGCCTGGTTCTATAGCCAAGCTTTGATGTTGCTTGCCCTCTTTGCCTGTTTCTGATGTGAAAGCACAAGTACTTGACTTCTGGCTATGCTCCTACACAAGTCTGATTGTTCAGATAATGGATAACAGTCTACAGTATAGTGGGTTATTGGGTTAATTCAGAGGTGACAATACTACATAGGCCTATTTCTAGTACAGAGTTCCATCTCTTGAGACATAATCCTCTTCTTCCTCCATGTGTCATGCAGGCTGCAGTGCTTAGAGCTGGCTGAGATCGTCCAAGACCACGCAGGCCCATGTGGGTGGTGGGAAGGACATGCTCCGTAACAGTTCTGTCTAGTGATCACTGATGGAAATAAAACTGTATAATTCAAAACACCTGTCCAAGTTATTATTGGGATCCTATTGTTTTTACTTCCGTTACTTTTTGCAGTTCTTATGTGCTGAAAATGATGAGCAATGTTCAAAAAGTCCCATCTAAAATGAATGCCACCATTATCGAAAAACATACTTCTAATGATGTGCCTGAGAGCAGCAGATGAAGAGATGTGTGGAAATGTCAGCCAACCATGCTGTGCATGTACACATGGTAACACTGAAACACATAGAACGGTGGTAGTATTTACACAACGTAGTTTCAGGAGTGGAGACCAGCCTCTGCATAACACTGAAACACATTGAACGGTGGTAGTATTTACACAACGTAGTTTCAGGAGTGGAGACCAGCCTCTGCATAACACTGCCACTCTGTTCTCAACCACCTCCCCGCCTCCACTCAACGGCCACGCCCCCATTCACAATCACCTGTATCCACTACACCTGCCTCCTCTCACCACAGCCAATCCCTGGTCAATCACCACAGTATAAATACACCTGCGATCTCTCAACCAAGTTGTTTGTTCTGCTCCACGACAGACCAAGCATGGGTTTTGACTCTTGAGTACAGCACTTGTAGATTGGCTATTTTCGCTATTCTTCAAATTTGCCATCCTCCTCCTCCACCCCAACCTCCTCCTTCCGCCTCGATTCTCTAGGAATCCAGGGGGAGGGGGCAGAGGAGCAGAGACGACCAACCGTTCACTCCGAGCAGAGCAAAGATGGCCGTCAGCTCCAGAGACTATACGCCCCCACCCCGAGTCTCGCCCTACCTTGGGTTCCTCACTCCATTCCACATTCATCTCAATATGTTTCAATAAACTCTTAACTGTTAAGTAGAGGTATGCTCTCTTAGTAGTGATATGACTACTACTACTAATCTATTTCTTCAAGTCCGTAGTAGATTTCAGATGTTGTTCTGCCAATGTCATGGAACATATTCCCTGTTTTTGCTTACTGCCACTAGGTGGCATAGTTGCTACTTCATTCGTTAAGTTAGTACCTCCCTGTCACCAGGGGGCGCTGTTTATCTTAATGTGCTGCAGTCCTTATAGTACAGGAAGTTATCCTGGATGTTTGCAACACAGCAACATGTTTGTGTTTTCTGAAGTTCCATCCAAGGCTGGTTTCTAGCCCTTTGAGTGGCAAAATGTGTAAGTAGAAATGTTGTCTATCATTGTGACAGTGTATTTTGGGAACTATTGTGACACATGTTCTGCATTTGTGTGTAACTTCATTGCCAAATTTGCCATCCATGTCAGTGATGGAAGTTCAGGCTTTCAAAGAATATTGATTGTGAGGTGAAGATAGACAGGAAATAGGAATTGGAGAGACATGCAGCAAATCATGAATCATCATGAATGGGGCTCGAACATGCAACGCACTGTGAGCCATATATGTGGCATGCGCCTGGACCGCTAGGCCCGCAGGCGCCCCCAGTATACCGTATTTAGTGATCTCCACAGGTGTCCCAGCCTAGCCAAGGGCATGAGTCCAATACTAAGGCTCCAACCATTCAAGATGTTGGGTTTCATATAGCTTTGCCATTCATTGTGCGTGCGTGTGTGTATGCACCCATGTTTGCAGGGGCACAGAGGGTGCCCAATTTCATAGGGAAGTGTATAATTTACACTCATCTGAAGTATTCCTTCCCCCCACTGTACTTGAGTCAACAGCCATCACATACTAACATAATTATATTACTAATATGTTGAGAAACATATGTATGACATAAAAATCAAGATTAAAAATAAATAAAATGCTTGAAATATTTCACTTTGTGTTGAATCTAGACTATGTGCACTATGCTGTAAGATGATGATGATGATGATTTAATTACTCTCTTCATCTTCATGCTGTAAATATAATATTTTGGGAATTGATTAACACTCAAGTGCATGCCATGAAGACATAAAAACTGGACGGAAGGTATAGACAAGAAATAACATACAGTCCCAGTCGCTTTGAATATGATCATAATTTATTTTATTTCCATCAGTGATCGCTTTGTTTATAGACATGAAATGTCACCGAGCAGTTCTCGCTTGGGGCCATAGTAGTAGCAGCGTGGTTTTGCATTGACTTATTTGCACCCAGCTCCAACGATACACCCAGAGAAGGAACGTCTCTAAGCCCAGTTGCAGCACGTGCAGGTGGTGTCGAACACGGTGCCGGCGGGGCACGACTGTGTGATGGTGTTCCCGGAGTCGCACTGCCAGTACTTGTTCTTGGAGGCGGGGTCTGGGTAGAGTCCGTCGGCCCTGCCCATGCAGAACGGAGAGCCTGGAGGTGGTGGGATGGGGGTGACGGGGGGCAGAGGGTGGGCGCGAGGCGTGCAGGCTGTGGGAGAGAGAAAGAGAGAGAGAGAGAGAGAGAGAGAGAGAGAGAGGGGACAAAGAGGATGTGTGTCAAAAACAATGTCGAACTTAACGTCTTTGTGGAAATATTTCCACGTACGTTCAGTTTTCTGAAATACCTATATGTTGCTGTATCAGTGGTGCTCAAAATATTTCATGTCAAGGACCCCAAAAATGATATGTAATTGGCCACCGTCGACCCCCATCTGAAAATATGTTGTTCCAGGGACCAACCCCGGAAGCAAAGATGTGAGTAAAGAAAACGTTCGCTCTTAAAAATTTGCGTCACATTTTCACGATTTTTCAAAAAATAGCAGACCTACAAGCTCATAGCACGGCACAGAGTGCCACGCTATGAGCTTGTAGATCTGCTATTTTTCAATAGCTGAAGTGTAACATAATGCTTTAAAATCACCAAAAGGCGTTCCCGCCCAGATTGGGTTTTGTATGTGCGAGCGTGTGAGAGTGCATGTTTACCTGCCCCGGCTCCGTGCAGGCCAGTCTTGAGCGCGCTGATCAGAGGGTATTTTCCCTGCCCACAGAAGGTGCCGCTGAAGTCGTCCATGGCCACAGTCCAGACAAAACCTCCACCGAATCCACTCTTCTTAATCCAGTCAACCTGTACACAGAGACCCCGAGTGGTTTAAAGACCGCAAGCGTATACCACAGGAGACACAAATGGCTATACGGATCTGAACATTACACGCGAAGAAATAAATGTTTGCACCTTGATCTGGAAGCTCTTGACGTTGTCGTATCCGAGCCAGACGCTGTCCTTGTAGGCGTAAGGCACCTGCTGTGGTGCATTCCACACCTCAACGCCTCCGGTCTTCAGGAAGGTGCAGATCTGAATGAAGGTAGAGATTTAGTTTCAATGTAGATAGATAGATAGATAGATAGATAGATAGATAGATAGATAGATAGAACATTAAGGTTCCCTTAATTTCACACATAATATATCTGTAGATGTGAACACTACAAGATGTGTTGCCTGCTTATTTCCTGTTTGTGGCATCATGGCTGCTTATCCTTGCGCACTCTGATTGCAAGTCTGTCTGTCTATATGTAATGGTATATGGTAATGAAGTTATTTAAATTTAATCTAATGGCACACAAAGTGAAGTAAACTAGGCTAAAGTAAACTGTAATGCCCGGGATTCAAACTCTAGGTCTCCCGCAGTGAAAGTCCAATATCTTAAACACTAGACCGAATGGACATCCCGATGGATCAGAGGAGACGTTACTTTTCGGTCATCAGTCTGTGGCCGTGACACTGCGTGAAAAGAACGGGCAATTATGGGCACTAAACCTCAAGTTTAGCAGCATATACAGTTAATATACGGTAATATACAGGTGTGATGGTACAATTCGGGAGTTAACCGGAGTTTGTTGGAAAGTTCAACGGTAGTTTCCTGTAATATACACATCCGTATTCCTTGCTTTTTGAGCAGTGTGAGTCACTGACTACATAATGTGCATGTACGGCAACGATATACCTCATAATAGTGTGAAGGAATAAATACCAGCACTCACGTTATCCGTTAGGATTCTTGTTTTATTTCGGTTTTCCCCCAGCAGGTATATAACCACCCGTTTCGACTGTTATCAATAGATCACTTAGGATCAGTACGATTGTTTTCGACGGGTATGGGTATCCTCTGCCGATTGATAAAAAAAACCCGACAGGATTAAGGTTGGCGAACATGCGTTAATATTAGGACCGCGCTGCGACATGCATTATGTTTAGGTGAGGGTATGAGGAGGCGTGTCATTTTCAGTAGGCTCCCAGCATGTCCAGTAGACCGATAAGATCGGTTAACGTTAACAACGCTAACGAATTATCAGTTGATTTGCGTTGGAAGCGGCTGGCATAACGACAGACCTACCTCATAATAGGCCATGAATCCGGCCATGCGGGTGAATGGTGCTTCGGCTGCAGGTCCACCGCTCGGAGCGCCGCAGGCGTGGTCGGACGTGGTCAGCTTGAAGCTGTGGCCGTAGGTGGCGAAACCGACCAGAAGCTTCTCAGCGGGGGCGCCCTTGCTCTTCCAGTAGTTCATAGTCCAATCCTTATATATATATATGGACACGGAAACATACGGGCATCAAGGGCCACTCTTCTTTACAGTATAGACCAGGGGTGGGCAACTGGTGGCCCGGGGGGCCCCCACCTTCACTTAATGTGGCCCTCAGGTTAATGTCAGAATACTGATATAATATTGGTTTCAGCTGTTTACAATTCCACAACATGACCCGCTTTAATTACTTCAGTCTACATTTGTAACTCAATGCTCAACACAAGTATAATTAAAGGCATTTGAAATGACATACAAATGTTGATTTTTCAGGATTCCAATTCCAAAAAATAGCAAACAATAATTCAAGATTTCAATTTGAATACAGCAAAAAATAAGAGCTATAAAAAAGGCTATATATAAAATAATTGAGCTCGTATAGATCGGCTATTTTTTGCTATGACAGTTATGGCCCTATAGGGAGTGATTGTGGAAATATAGTGGCCTTCTCCATCGTCTAAGTTGCCCAAAGTAGCCCATGCATTGAACATGGCAGGGAGGAGAGCCTCCATCACTCACCACGTTGAACTGCTGCTGCCAGAACTTCTTGTCGGACGGGCCCTTGAACAGTGGGCTGTTCTCTCCGGTCTCGGCGGAGAAGCCTCCGTGGTAGTCGTAGGTCATCACATGGAAATAGTCCAGGGTTCTGGTGGTGGAAGGGAGTCAGGGAGGGTTTTACTGTATTATTTCTAAAGAAGTGTTTTCCCTGCTGTGCGTGTGTGTGTTTGTGTGTGTGTGTGTGTGTGTGTGTGTGTGCGTGCATCCAAACATGTGACATGTGTGCGTGCGTGCCTTAGAGTATATATTAATAGAGACGGCACCCAGAGGAAACCCTGAGGCGAAATGGACATAGTGGCCGAATTTGGCATTGCAGCGCTGGGCCAATTCTGGTCCGTTGACTATCATTGCGCATGTTCATGTTATTGGGGCAATGACACGTGAACGCTATGTTTCATAGGTGAAGGCGCGCAAACAGCACAATGATAGTCAACGGCACAGCGCGTTCACGATTTGGCCCAATCCATCCCAGAATGCACTCTGTTCCTACCCGGAAGGAGGAGTGAAATCGCCTAGCTCATGCGCTTTTGAGCAACTTAATGCGATGTGGATAGGAGGAGAAATCCGGTGCCGTCTAGTATTAATATATACTCTAAGGTGCGTGCGTGCGTGTTATATTATATATAGCCTACTGACGCTCCGAGCTGGGGAACCTCGTATCCAGGATCGATGTTTCCCTGTCCGGCAGACACGGCAGCGGTGAGCATCAGACGAGGACGGCCGGTCTTCTGGCTTTCAGCCTCAAAGGCAGCCACCGCCTCCTGCAGAGTAAGATGAGGGTTTAAGTCAGTGTTGTTTTCGTCCACTAATACTATGACGAAAAATGTCTGTCGACTACCTTTTTTCACGGACAAGAACTACCATGACTATTTGCCATGATGTAAAAAACTATGAATATTGACAATTTCGTCAACAAATAAAAACTAGAATAAAATGTTAGGAAGTGACAAGAGATCACTTGAGATCACACAAGAGATCCCTGCTCACCACGGGTGCAGTACTTAGTTTAGACAGGTTTTGGTTTAGACTAGTCATTGGTTAGACCAGTCATTCGTCCTACATCTACAACCTATCTCAAACCCTCACCCTAACCCTAACCTCCCACGAGGCAGCACACCTAAACCTAACCGTAACCCATGTCTAACCAATGCTATGTCTAACCAAAGTATGCCTCCCGCTCACCACCGCTCCTGAGCTGACCACCGGAGCTGAAATAACGTTGAGTGGTGGTGACTAAAAACAGAGAGAAGGGCTGGAGCGGTGGCGGTGGTTTGCTCTTCACTGCGGCTCGTGACGTCATGTTGTAGTTCGGTGGTCACCTCAGTGACGTCATGTTGTAGTTCGGTGGTCACCTCAGTGACGTCATGTTGTAGTTCGGTGGTCACCTCACCACCGAAAATCCAGACTATGAATGAGCCTTTATAGGTGGATCAGGGACATAACAACATGAAGTACGTTATTGTAGGCTTCAACGTGATAGAAGGCTGACCTGACAGAATACGGTGAAGGCCTGCTTGCTAGTTCCGGTCGGGTACTCCCAGTCGATGTCCAGACCGTCAAACTCGTACCCGCGCAGGAATCTGATCACGCTGTCGATGAACGTCTTACGGTTAGCAGCGGAGGACGTCATGGCTATGAACCTAGAGAGAGAGAGAGAGAGAGAGAGAGAGAGAGAGAGACAGCGGGATCACACAACACATACAAGAGCTTTTGATAGTTATTGATAGTATACTGTTAATATCGTCTAATACTCACTTTGCGGTGCCAAAGTTCCATCCACCAATGGACAGGATGGTCCTCAGATTGCTGTTCCTGAAGGTCGAAAAGTACGAAAAAAGATTATATTCATATATATATTGAGTTCTTATACACATGTGTGCGTATGTGTGTGCTCTAGGGCATTAAGCAACTAGTCGAAGACTAGTAAATCCACTAGTCGACTACCGGTAGTTGACTATAGTTGATAAGATTTTATTTTATTTTAGGCCTCAAGATCAGGTAGATTATAGTTATAGTCACCAATACACACAGTTTTTAAATGTACAAATATTACAACAACAATTTATTTCCAAAATAAAACATAATAGGTAGTTAAACAACTACTCGACTAGTAAAAATCACACCCGTGTGAACTGAGTGGTGCACACCTCTCTCTCTCTCTCATTAGCAGGCAACATTGCAGCCCTATCCCTCTTTCTGTTTCTGGCGCCCCCTACTGGTACCCTATAGTCATATACTCGTGCTCATGGCCACATAGGCGCATACGGACATTGCTGGTTGTAGTGTAGGAGTGGTTGCTCCACTCAAAATGACTAGAAGTGAACGCCCTAGTGTGTGCGTGTGCGTGTGTGTGTGTGTGCGTGTGCGTGCGTGCCATGCTTACTGGTTCTTGAGAGCCTGGACCTGGCCATACATCTTCAGGTCGTCCCAGTCGAAGGTGGTGATCTGGTTGTCTTTCATGGTGGCGAAGGCGTAGACAATGACGTCACAGAGACACGGGTCCATGTCCGTGACCAAGTACTTCCCGGCACCGGGACGGTACTGTGCCCAGCTGGTGAAGTAACATGAGAGGATGTAGGAGGATCCTGCAAGATAATGAGAGACACAGTTATAGAGCTAGTTTTCTTTTTTGCCTTTTCACAGTATATCGCACCATGAAGTGGACAAAGTCTTACCTAGCTGCGCGTGCAGCAGGAGAGCCAGTCCTGCAGAGAGAGAGAGAGAGAGAGAGAGAGAGAGAAGGTTGGTTCAGTACACGATAAAGCAATCAGCACTTAATCCATGTTGGACGTGAACCCCTTTTGGTGTTAGCATCATGTTATAATTTAGCTATTGAAAAATAGCAGACCTCCAAGCTCATAGCGCTACGAGCTTGTAGGTCTGCTATTTATTTTAAATCGAAGAGCGACTGACATAGACATTTTTAGAATCTGATCTCAGATCAGAATGAAAACTGTCAGGATGTAGAAGACATTTTTAGAATCTGATCTCAGGTCAGAATGGGTTAAAGGAGATTATCTTTTATGATGTTTAAGGACACTTTCTTGGGGTTTTTATGTGTGTAATATGTTTTTTTTCTTCTTTTTAGATATTTTAGTTATGATGCCATGTTCATGAGGTCATGAAACTTCCTTCCTGGACTACAACTTCACTTCTCCATGCAGCCTCCTCCCTCTCCACAAGGAGGGGAAGTGCACTGAAGCATTGTAGGAATTCAGCAATCCAGTCAAACCTACAGTCAAACACACAGACTTCATTCTTTTTTCTGGCCATATAGGGTGCAAATTTCAACTCGTGTTACTGTTATCTACATACAACTATACAAATAGCCTACTAATAACATTGAGTGACTGCAGTTTTCTTCCAGCGGTGAAATGTCCCTTTAATGAAGTCGTGTTCAACGCAGGTTCAGGAGTGGAGACCACCCACTGCTCTACCCAAGGGGCCAGTGAGGCGCTCCAACGTTGAAGCGCTGGGCCCTAGTGGTAAGAGGAAGGACTGCAGGCGGACCTGTGGATTCATGACGAGGAAACCCCGTGCAGCTGGGCTCTAACATTGAGCGCTCTGTTGCATTTCCGCATTGGACCAAAGGTGGTCCAATGCGGAAATGCGCCCAAATTTCCTTCTGGGTGCTTCAAAACGCCACTGAGCAACTTCCACTGACATGAATAGCGGAGGGGGCGGAGCTTCGCGCCAGATCAGTCTCTATCCTTTTAATACTCTATGGGCTGTATTTTGTGTGTCTTAAGTACCAGGTCTTATTCCCTAACTTGAGTAAACTAAAGACCTGGAGGCGTGATCAATGCTCTTTGGCCACTCAGAATAGCCAAATGGCATTGATCACGCCTCCAGGTCTTTAGTTTACTCAAGTTAGGGAATAAGACCTGGTACTTAAGACACGCAAAATACAGCCCTATGGCTCTACCTGATCACTCCCATTCTCCACACCTCCTTATCAAGTTCACCTGCGTCCCTATAGTCTCACAGCCAATCACGTAACATTCCCCACAGCATAAATACACCTCTTACCTCTTCTCTTACCTGTCTGATTCCGCCCCTCCACCCCAACTAACCACCTTCATCCTCCGCCTGGTGGGCTGAGACTCAGGGTGGGGACTATGCTCCCCCCGCCCCGAGTCTCGCCCTCTTTGGGCTTGTTACGTGCCACGTAGGTAGGGTTCTCTGTAGGCTCTCTGTATTCCTCCCCTGTCTGTTCATAGCAACCAGTGTGGCTAACTCCAACAGCCCTCATTGGCCAGCCTCTGATTCCCTGGCTTCGCCTTCAACCAATCACTCTCACCTGTGCCCTATAAAAGGGCTGTGTTGGGCTCAGTGCATGCTCTCTCTTCGACAACAGCAGTTTGTTTATAGACCAAAGGAAACCTTGCTCGTATTGTTCTCCTACTACTGTATGTCTAGCGCATAGGCTATGCCCTGCCTTCGGATAGGTAAGATGGGGGTCTCTATACATAAACCACACGTAGGTAGAATCTATGTTAAACCACACTAGGTAAGGGATGGTTGCCACTTTTGTATTTATCCTCATTGGACAGTGTAGCTAGGCAGTCAGGCTTTTATGTCAGTCAGTTAGACAGCATTGTGTTCACCTTAGCTGCTAGTTTATTATTTTGGCAACATCCGTGTCCCCTGGCAGTGGCATACTTTTGTTTTGAAATCTCTGAACCATTTGTAAACATTGTAAATTAATCCTGCTTTAAAAACACTAGAAGTTCATAAGGTAATTTTTGCCTCGAAACCTGTGTTTGTCTCCATTTATTTGCACCTTTTTAATGCTTGGTATCCCAGGTAGTCCTCTAGACTCTGCTAACATAAGGGTTTCGTAACATAAAATTACTCATCATCTCACTTGTGCAATAAATACTCCTAAACTTGAGCAGCTGCAGTTGTGGTCTCTTACTAGTGAAATACTTAAAGTAGTTCTAACCCGCTGTATATATGTTTTAAGCAGGGAGGCGGGGTCTATCAGCCTCTCTCGCCGTAGGCTGAAGCCCATTCGTGACGAAACTCTGTGAACGTGGCTCGGGCAGTTAGCTCAACCGTCTGGGCACCTATAGGCTGCTGAGCCAGCCTGACGGCATGCCGAGGGTTCGACTCCCGATCCCGATGGCCTTTGCCGTGTGCGGCGTGCCTTAACCCCCATCTCTCTCCCCATTTCCTGTCAGTCTACTATCAATCTATCAATAAAGGCAGGAAATGAAAAATGGCTATGGCTAGACCACCTTATATTGTAGGCCTACTAAACCCGGAATAATGTTTACATCCAAACCATTCATTTGATCTGTGACTTCAAGGGTAATTTATATCACTTAAGAACATTTTATGCATCATATGTATCATAATGTTAAACCATTCATTCGAACACAACGGTAGATTTAATTTCACAGTTAATCTAAAGTTATTGCGTAGTATTTTGTTTTCAACAATTTCTTAGCTTACCGACGAAGAGAAGCTTGCCCATGTTGTCTCCGTTTCTTGTAGAACGAACTCTAAAGGCCAGAAGCCTGTGTATATATACGCTCCATTCCTCTCCATATCAGTAAACCATGTTTGGTCTGGCTTCGTTATTCTGATAAACCGCCAGTCACTCCGTTCATTTTTGCTTGGTTCGAAGTTATTATTTTCCGCTGGCTTTGATAATTGTGCTGATAACTTTCAAGTGCCATTCAGTAATGATAATGATTTGCTGACAATCAGAAGTCAAATAGAGGTTATCTTTTTTTAACAAACGTTTAAACAGTCCACCACATAACCAAACCACCACATGTTGCAGTGGTGGTATAAGGAAAAGCAAAAGTACCACAATATAAAAACACTACAAGTAAAAGTACAAAATATTTAATCCGTTTAGAGGCCGATTCTAAAAATGCCTTCTAAATCCTGACACAACAATTATGTTGCTATAGCAACAACCCAAAAAGGGGTTCCCATTCCTTTTTTTGCTTTTTGCTTTTTCATTTTGTACTCTACTATAGGCAGCTCTGTCCGTTTGGTTTGTTTGCACAAACAAGTGTCACTGTTGCGCAGCCACACACACACACACACACACACACACACACACACACACACACACACACACACACACACGTACAGTACAGTACAGTACAGCAGTGTTTCCCAAACTTTTTTGTCCCAGGGAACACTTTTCATAGCCTAAAAATCTCGGGGCACACCTACATATACGGGGGGTGTGTATATATATATATATATATATATATATATATATATATATATATATTACTACTTTACTTACTTACGCCTGACACCCTTTCCAGGGTATAGGCCGTCGACAAGGGACCTCCAGAGTTCTCGGTCACTGGCGTTCTTTTCTATCTGCGACCAGGTGCATCCCAGCCTCTTGGTTTCTGCCTGGAGGTCCCTCCGCCAGGTGTTTTTGGGCCGGCCTCTGTTTCTCTTCCCCTGGGGGTTCCATGTCAGAGCCTGTCTGGTCGTGTTTGACACTGGCTTGCGTAGTGTGTGCCCGATCCATCTCCATCTTCTTCGTCCGATTTCATCTGCTGCTGGGAGTTGTTTGATCTTGTCTGGCCAGTGTATTTTCAGGATTCTTCTGAGACATTTATTGATGAAGGTTTGCACTTTATTTGTTGTGGTCTTTGTTGTTCTCCATGTCTCTGCCCCATAAAGCAGGACTGATTTTACATTGGAGTTAAATATTCTTATTTTTGTTTGTTGTTGTATCTCTCTAGAGCTCCAGATGTTCTTGAGAAGTAGGAATGCTGTTCTTGCCTTGCCTATCCTGGCTTTCACATCTGCATCAGTACCACCCTGGTTGCTGATGATACTCCCCAAGTAGGTGAAGGACTCTACTTCTTCCAACGCGTTGTCCCCTAGAAGGATTGGCTCTGTGCTGGTGTTATTTATCTTTTGAGTTGTGTTTTTCCCTTGTGGATGGAGAGTCCTAATTGTGAGGAAGTCTCTGCCAGTATTTTGGTTTTTTCTTGCATTTGGTGGTGTCTGTGTGAGAGTAGTGCCAGGTCGTCTGCAAAGTCCAAGTCGTCTAGCTGTGTCCATAACGTCCACTGAATTCCGTTATTTCTTTGTTCTGTTGTTTTTCTCATTGTCCAGTCAATGGCAAGTATACAGGAATGGGGATTGTAGACAACCCTGTCTGACCCCAGTCTTGATCTCAAACAGGTTTGTGAGCACCCCATCGTGTATCACTCTACAAGTCATTCCAGAATAGCTGTTTTTGATTATGTTTACTAGCTTAGTGGGCATGGTGTCTTCCAGGTGGTCTCCCTATGTACACTATATATATATATATATATATATATAGGCCCCACGGACCGACGTCGGGAGAAGGTTCCTCGGACTTAAACGCCCTGCCTCCTATTGTGACTTTTGATATTTCTGGGACAGTAAGCATTTTTGCATACTGTGAACGCACTGGTGTTCTGTTAAGATTGTAAGGATTGATGAGTTCTTTGAGATATTGTGGTGCCTGACCATTGAGAGCTTTGTAGGTGAGGAGTCTTTTGAACTGTATTTAACCGGGAGCCAGTGATGGTTCTGATCACATGGTTCTCTGACCCATAGTATACACTGACACGAAAACGCGTATTCAGGGCGGAGTCACCACCCCCAGGGTAAGTTGTGATTTGCTCTCGTTCACTGCAATGCAATTTGTGGCATTTCCAAAACAATATTGCGCAGAGTAGTGATTATCAAACGTATTTGCAATGCCATATTTTGAAAGATCTGTTGCCCGTGGACAAGGCACGTTACCTCCGCAAGTTAGATATTATCGGCATAGATGTTTGTCCGTATGTGATTAAGGATTGGAAAAAGTTGCATTGGCAGCCATAGAAAGTTCTGCCCAGGGTAAAAAACCGGATGTGACGTTTTTGGGCGTTCCTGTCTTGTTTCGTGTCAGTGTATAGGGGTTCCTCAGTGTTCCATCTATCCATTTTAATTTATGCATTCACAGTATTTATTACATTAACGACATGAAACCTAGAATCACTATTCTGAGGGGAACATTAGCCAAAAAATCAGATCTACAAGCTCATGATTTGAGGATTTGAAAAAAAGCTTTGTCTCTGATTGCCTGGGTCTATCTGAGCACAAATGGCATTTGGTTGGTTTTCAAAACCAAATGGCACTGTTGTGCAGCCTAACGCACACGCATATTAACTGTATATATGTGACCATATTTTTTCCTTTTTTTTCCAAAAATGAGTTAATAGCACAGGCAGAGCCTTCACATATACTATAGTATGTCTGAAATAAGTGTCAGAGCTGAAATTGACATGTAAATATGAAATAAATGATTAAACATCTAGCTAGGTGTAACGTTAGACCACAGAAGTGAACCTTTCAAGCCTGTTTTCTCAACTCTGTTTTCTGCAAGACATATCTCCAAAACTGGTGGGTCAAACTGAACAATCAATGTCAATTTGAAGCTATGATTCCCTGCTTTCATATGACGTGAAAAAACGAAAATTAAATCAAATTTAGTCACATATGATGATTTCAGGTTTGACAGTGCAGTACAGTAGAGGGACCCCCACACGGTAACTGTCCTTTCTTGACCCTGGGGGCGTTCCTGTGGGTCTGGAAGTTCCGTGGACCCCCCCTTGGGACCCCCACCCCCGGGACCTCCCCGGGGACCCCCACACGGAGTTGCACCACTTACTTCACACGGATGTGATTTTCATGATTTGAGGATTTTTTTTTTAAGTCTAAAAAACTATAGTCTACTATAGTCCATGGTTTCGGACCGCATGCCATTTTTCATGATTTTGCAGGATTTGAGAAAAATATGAAAATAATGGACCTGTAAATTACAACAAAACAAACCAAGGCACTGGTGTGGTACTCCTGGTTTACCAGAACGGGGTTCAAGTCCCTGCAGTGCTCTGCTCAATTTGTTGTATTTACATGGTTTATTTTAGTTTAGGTTTATGTGGTTGCCTTTTCATAGATGATAACCCCCATTTTCTCTACTGTGTTAGTACTCCCTACAGTTAGGTTACCAAGTCTATTTATTACATATGATTTCTGTTCACTAGACCCAGAACAGATATGAGAACGTCTGTCTTATTTTAGTTTGAGAAGTTCTCTCGTGTATATTTCTTCTGCAAAAATTAGTGACGTGATGTTTTTTTAAGACCAACACAACACTGACTCAACAAAGTCACCACTTTACCGAATGTTTTCTTATATTATCACCACTTTACCCAAAGCTATAGTCAATGGTCTGGGAGGGCAATATAGTGATAACCCATTCTGACCTGAGATCAGATTCATACGAGGTTTCCACTGAGATCAGATTCTAAAAATGTCAGTCGTTCTTCGATTTTTCAAAAAATAGCAGACCTACAAGCTCGTAGCGCGCCACTCGGTGGCGCGCTATGAGCTTGTAGATCTGCTATTTTTCAATAGCTAAAGCACGACATGATGCTAACACCAAAATGGGTTCCCGTTCAGAATGGGTTAAGGTCATCTATACTGGTTAAGGTCATTTATTCCGGTCAAGGTCATTGATACTGGTGAAGGTCACCTACAAGTCCATGGTCTCGGAGGGCATACTATAGCATGTAGTTTTTCCCGTTTTTGGAGGATTTGAAAAAAAAGGCATTTATACTGCTCAAGGTCATTGATATTGGTCAAGGTCATTGAGAAAAAAGGTGCAAATCAAGGAAAAGTCCATCGTCTCGAAGCGCATGCTGCCATTTTTCACGATCTCGGAGGATAAAAAAAAAGGTGAAAATCGTGGAAAAACGACAGGCTATAGTCCATCGTCTCGGAACGCATGATATAGGGTGCCATTTTTCACGATTTCGGAGGATTTAAAAAAAAGGTGAAAAGGTCATGTTCAAGGTCATTTACTAGTCTTATGAAGGTCACTTATACTGCCCATGGTCAAAAATGATTAAAAAAAACGAGGATTTGAAAAAAAGTCTAAATTCACTTTTCGTCTTTTTTTCAAATCTTCAAAAATAATGCAAAACGGCATGCTATAGTATGCGGTCCGATATGGGCTATAGCCCATGGTCAAAAATGATGAAAACGAGGATAGAAAAAAAGGCGAAAATCACTCCGAGACCATGGGCTATAGCCCATCGCCTCGGAGTGATTTTCGTCTTTTTTTCAAATCCTCAAAAATGATGAAAAACAGCATGCTATAGTATGCCGTACGATATGGGCTATAGCCCATGGTCAAAAATGATGAAAAACGAGGTCGGAGCGATTTTTTAATCCTCGTTTTTCATAATTTTTGACCATATCATACGGCATACTGTAGCACACCGTTTTTCATCATTTTTGAGGATTTTAAAATAATGAAAAAACTAAACAAAACGATGGGTTAAAGCCCATCGTTTTTAGAATTTTAGATTTTTTTTTTAATCCTCGTTTTTCATCATTTTTGACCATCCCACTGAGCAATAGCCGGCTATTAGACGTGCGTCTAAAAATGGGATAAAAAACGTCTAAAAATAGACGCCCAAAAAAACCTCTAAAAATAGACGTCTAAAACACGTCTATTTTTAGACGTGTTTTAGACGTCTATTTTTAGACGTTTTTTATCCCACGCTCGTCTAATAGCCTATATCGTACGGCATACTATAAAAACGCCGTTTTTCATCATTTTTGAGGATTTGAAAAGAATGGAGAAAAAAAAGAACGACGGGTTATAGCCCATCGTTTTTTTAATTTTTGATGTTTTTTTTATCCTGGTTTTTCATCATTTTTTAACATAGCCCATGCCGTATGGCATACTATAGCACGCCGTTTTTCATCATTTTTGAGGATCTGAAAAAAAATCAAAAATTAAAAAAAACATGGCCCATCGTTTTTTGAATTTTAGATTTTTTTTTAATCCTCGTTTTTCATCATTTTTGACCATCCCACTGAGCAATAGACGTGCGTCTAAAAATGGGTTAAAAACGTCTAAAAATAGATGTCTAAAACACGTCTATTTTTAGACTTGTTTTAGACGTCTATTTTTAGACGTTTTTTTATCACATTTTTAGATGCTCGTCTAATAGCCCAAATCGTACGGCATACTGTAGCACGCCGTTTTTCATCATTTTTGAGGATTTGAAAAAAATGAGAAAAAAACATGGGTTATAGCCCATCGTCTTTTGAATTTTTGAGGAAAAAAAATACGTCGTTTTTCATCATTTTTGAACATGGGCTATAGCCCCTACCGTACGGCATACTATAGCACGCCATTTTTCATCATTTTTGAGGATTTGAAAAAAAATAATAATAATCAAAAAACATGGGTTATAGCCCATCGTTTTTTGAATTTTTGAAAAAAAGAAATTAACCTCGTTATTCATCATTTTTGACCATGGGCTATAGCCCATACCGTACGGCATACTATAGCACGCCGTTTTTCATCATTTTTGAGGATTTGAAAAAAATGAAAAAATGAAAAAAACGATGGGTTATAGCCCATCGTTTTTTGAGTTTTTTTCAAAAAACAAAATATCCTCGTTTTTCATCCTTTTTAACCATGGGCTATAGCCTACATCGTACGGCATACTATAGCACGCCGTTTTTCATCATTTTTGAGGATTTGAAAAAAAATTAAAAATTCAAAAAACATGGGTTATAGCCCATCGTTTTTTGAATTTTTGAAAAAAAGAAATTAACCTCGTTATTCATCATTTTTGAACATGGGCTATAGCCCCTACCGTACGGCATACTATAGCACGCCGTTTTTCATCATGTTTGAGGATTTGAAAATAATTCAAAAATTCAAAAAACATGGGTTATAACCCATCGTTTTTTGAATTTTTGATTTTTTTTTTAATCCTCGTTTTTCATCATTTTTGACCATGGGCTATAGCCCATACCGTACGGCATACTATAGCACGCCGTTTTTCATCATTTTTGAGGATTTGAAAAAAATGAAAAAAGCGATGGGTTATAGCCCATCGTTTTTGGATTTTTTTTCAAAAAACAAAATATCCTCGTTTTTCATCCTTTTTAACCATGGGCTATAGCCTACATCGTACGGCATACTATAGCACGCCGTTTTTCATCATTTTTGAGGATTTTAAAAAAAATTCAAAATTCAAAAAACATGGGTTATAGCCCATCGTTTTTTGAATTTTTGAAAAAAAGAAATTAACCTCGTTATTCATCATTTTTGAACATGGGCTATAGCCCCTACCGTACGGCATACTATAGCACGCCGTTTTTCATCATGTTTGAGGATTTGAAAAGAATTCAAAAATTCAAAAAACATGGGTTATACTTATAACCCATCGTTTTTTGAATTTTTGATTTTTTTTTTTAATCCTCGTTTTTCATCATTTTTGACCATGGGCTATAGCCCATACTGTACGGCATACTATAGCACGCCGTTTTTCATCACTTTTGAGGATTTGAAAAAAATAAAAAAATGAAAAAAGCGATGGGTTATAGCCCATCGTTTTTTGATTTTTTTTCAAAAAACAAAATATCCTCGTTTTTCATCCTTTTTAACCATGGGCTATAGCCTACATCGTACGGCATACTATAGCACGCCGTTTTTCATCATTTTTGAGGATTTGAAAAAAAATAAAAAATAAAAAAAACATGGGTTATAGCCCATCGTTTTTTGAATTTTTGAAAAAAATAAATTAACCTCGTTATTCATCATTTTTGAACATGGGCTATAGCCCCTACCGTACGGCATACTATAGCACGCCGTTTTTCATCATGTTTGAGGATTTGAAAATAATTCAAAAATTCAAAAAACATGGGTTTATAACCCATCGTTTTTTGAATTTTAGATTTTTTTTTAAATCCTCGTTTTTCATCATTTTTGACCATGGGCTATAGCCCATACCGTACGGCATACTATAGCACACCGTTTTTCATCATTTTTGAGGATTAAAAAAAAACAAACAAAAAAAACATGGGTTATAGCCCATCGTTTTTTAAATTTTTGATTACATTTTTTAACCTAGTTTTTCATCATTTTTGAACATGGGCTATAGCCCCTACCGTACGGCATACTGTAGCACGCCGTTTTTCATCATTTTTGAGGATTTTAAAAAAATTAAAAAATTAAAAAAACATGGGTTATAGCCCATCGTTTTTTGATTAAAAAAAAATTGAATCCTCGTTTTTCATCATTTTTGACCATCCCACTGAGCAATAGCCGGCTATTAGACGTGCGTCTAAAAATGGGTTAAAAAACGTCGAAAAATAGATGTCTAAAAAACGTCTAAAAATAGACGTCTAAAACACGTCTATTTTTAGACTTGTTTTAGACGTCTATTTTTAGACGTTTTTTATCCCATTTTTAGACGCTCGTCTAATAGCCCATATCATACGGCATACTATAGCACGCCGTTTTTCATCATTTTTGAGGATTTGAAAAAAAATTAAAAATTAAAAAAACATGGGTTATAGCCCATCGTTTTTTGAATTTTAGATTTTTTTTTTAATCCTCGTTTTTCATCATTTTTGACCATCCCACTGAGCAATAGCCGGCTATTAGACGTGCGTCTAAAAATGGGTTAAAAAACGTCTAAAAATAGATGTCTAAAAAACGTCTAAAAATAGACGTATAAAACACGTGTATTTTTAGACTTGTTTTAGACGTCTATTTTTAGACGTTTTTTATCACATTTTTAGATGCTCGTCTAATAGCCCAAATCGTACGGCATACTGTAGCACGCCGTTTTTCATCATTTTTGAGGATTTGAAAAAAATGAGAAAAAAACATGGGTTATAGCCCATCGTCTTTTGAATTTTTGAGAAAAATAAAATACGTCGTTTTTCATCATTTTTGAACATGGGCTATAGCCCCTACCGTACGGCATACTATAGCACGCCGTTTTTCATCATTTTTGAGGATTAAAAAAAAACAAACAAAAAAAACATGGGTTATAGCCCATCGTTTTTTTAATTTTTGATTTAATTTTTTAACCTCGTTTTTCATCATTTTTGAACATGGGCTATAGCCCCTACCGTACGACATACTGTAGCACGCCGTTTTTCATCATTTTTGAGGATTTGAAAAAAATAAAAAAATAAAAAAAACATGGGTTATAGACCATTGTTTTTTGATTTAAAAAAAAGAATTTAATCCTCGTTTTTCATCATTTTTGACCATCCCACTGAGCAATAGCCGGCTATTAGACGTGCGTCTAAAAATGGGATAAAAAAACGTCTAAAAGTAGACGTCTAAAACACGTCTATTTTTAGACTTTTTTTAGACGTCTATTTTTAGACTTTTTGTAGACGTCTAATTTTAGCATGCCGTTTTTCATCATTTTTGAGGATTTGAAAAAAATTAAAAAATTAAAAAAACATGGGTTATAGACCATTGTTTTTTGAATTTTTGAAAAAAAAATATAATCTAATTTTTCATCATTTTTGACCATCCCACTGAGCAATAGCCGGCTATTAGACGTGCGTCTAAAAATGGGGGAAAAAACGTCTAAAAATAGATGTCTAAAAAACGTCTAAAAATAGACGTCTAAAACACGTCTATTTTTAGACTTTTTTTAGACGTCTATTTTTAGACGTTTTTTATCCCATTTTTAGATGCTCGTCTAATAGCCCAAATCGTACGGCATAGTGTAGCACGCCGTTTTTCATCATTTTTGAGGATTTGAAAAAAAAAAACAAAAAAAAAACATGGGTTATAGCCAATCGTTTTTTGAATTTTTAAAAAAGAAATTACCTCGTTTTTCATCATTTTTGAACATGGGCTATAGCCCATACCGTACGGCATACTATAGCACGCCGTTTTTCATCTTTTTTGAGGTTTTGAAAAAAAATAAAAAAACAAAAAAAACATGGGTTATAGCCCATCGTTTTTTGAAATTTTGAAAAAAAAAGTTAACCTCTTTTTTCATCATTTTTGAACATGGGCTATAGCCCATACCGTACGGCATACTATAGCACGCCGTTTTTAATCATTTTTGAGGTTTCGAAAAAAATGAAGAAAAAAAAAAAAAACGTGGGTTATAGCCCATCGTTTTTTGACATTTTGAAAAAAAAAGTTAACCTCGTTTTTCATCATTTTTGAACATGGGCTATAGCCCATACCGTACGGCATACTATAGCACGCCGTTTTTCATCATTTTTGAGGTTTTGAAAAAAATGAAGAAAAAAAAAAAACATGGGTTATAGCCCATCGTTTTTTTAAATTTTGAAAAAAAAAGTTAACCTCGTTTTTCATCATTTTTGAACATGGGCTATAGCCCATACCGTACGGCATACTATAGCACTCCGTTTTTCATCATTTTTGAGGTTTTGAAAAAAATGAAGAAAAAAAAAAAACATGGGTTATAGCCCATCGTTTTTTGAAATTTTGAAAAAAAAAGTTAACCTCGTTTTTCATCATTTTTGAACATGGGCTATAGCCCATACCGTACGGCATACTATAGCACGCCGTTTTTCATCATTTTTGAGGTTTTGAAAAAAATGAAGAAAAAAAAAAACATGGGTTATAGCCCATCGTTTTTTGAAATTTTGAAAAAAAAAGTTAACCTCGTTTTTCATCATTTTTGAACATGGGCTATAGCCCATACCGTACGGCATACTATAGCACGCCGTTTTTCATCATTTTTGAGGTTTTGAAAAAAATGAAGAAAAAAAAAAAACATGGGTTATAGCCCATCGTTTTTTGAAATTTTGAAAAAAAAAGTTAACCTCGTTTTTCATCATTTTTGAACATGGGCTATAGCCCATACCGTACGGCATACTATAGCACGCCATTTTTCATCATTTTTGAGGATTTGAAAAAAATTAAAAAATTAAAAAAACATGGGTTATAGACCATTGTTTTTTGAATTTTTGAAAAAAAAATATAATCTAATTTTTCATCATTTTTGACCATCCCACTGAGCAATAGCCGGCTATTAGACGTGCGTCTAAAAATGGGGGAAAAAACGTCTAAAAATAGATGTCTAAAAAACGTCTAAAAATAGACGTCTAAAACACGTCTATTTTTAGACTTTTTTTAGACGTCTATTTTTAGACGTTTTTTATCCCATTTTTAGATGCTCGTCTAATAGCCCAAATCGTACGGCATAGTGTAGCACGCCGTTTTTCATCATTTTTGAGGATTTGAAAAAAAAAAACAAAAAAAAAACATGGGTTATAGCCAATCGTTTTTTGAATTTTTAAAAAAGAAATTACCTCGTTTTTCATCATTTTTGAACATGGGCTATAGCCCATACCGTACGGCATACTATAGCACGCCGTTTTTCATCTTTTTTGAGGTTTCGAAAAAAATGAAGAAAAAAAAAAAAACGTGGGTTATAGCCCATCGTTTTTTGACATTTTGAAAAAAAAAGTTAACCTCGTTTTTCATCATTTTTGAACATGGGCTATAGCCCATACCGTACGGCATACTATAGCACGCCGTTTTTCATCATTTTTGAGGTTTTGAAAAAAATGAAGAAAAAAAAAAAACATGGGTTATAGCCCATCGTTTTTTGAAATTTTGAAAAAAAAAGTTAACCTCGTTTTTCATCATTTTTGAACATGGGCTATAGCCCATACCGTACGGCATACTATAGCACTCCGTTTTTCATCATTTTTGAGGTTTTGAAAAAAATGAAGAAAAAAAAAAAACATGGGTTATAGCCCATCGTTTTTTGAAATTTTGAAAAAAAAAGTTAACCTCGTTTTTCATCATTTTTGAACATGGGCTATAGCCCATACCGTACGGCATACTATAGCACGCCGTTTTTCATCATTTTTGAGGTTTTGAAAAAAATGAAGAAAAAAAAAAACATGGGTTATAGCCCATCGTTTTTTGAAATTTTGAAAAAAAAAGTTAACCTCGTTTTTCATCATTTTTGAACATGGGCTATAGCCCATACCGTACGGCATACTATAGCACGCCGTTTTTCATCATTTTTGAGGTTTTGAAAAAAATGAAGAAAAAAAAAAAACATGGGTTATAGCCCATCGTTTTTTGAAATTTTGAAAAAAAAAGTTAACCTCGTTTTTCATCATTTTTGAACATGGGCTATAGCCCATACCGTACGGCATACTATAGCACGCCGTTTTTCATCATTTTTGAGGTTTTGAAAAAAATGAAGAAAAAAAAAAAACATGGGTTATAGCCCAGCGTTTTTTGAAATTTTGAAAAAAAAAGTTAACCTCGTTTTTCATCATTTTTGAACATGGGCTATAGCCCATACCGTACGGCATACTATAGCACTCCGTTTTTCATCATTTTTGAGGTTTTGAAAAAAATGAAGAAAAAAAAAAAACATGGGTTATAGCCCATCGTTTTTTGAAATTTTGAAAAAAAAAGTTAACCTCGTTTTTCATCATTTTTGAACATGGGCTATAGCCCATACCGTACGGCATACTATAGCACGCCGTTTTTCATCATTTTTGAGGTTTTGAAAAAAATGAAGAAAAAAAAAAACATGGGTTATAGCCCATCGTTTTTTGAAATTTTGAAAAAAAAAGTTAACCTCGTTTTTCATCATTTTTGAACATGGGCTATAGCCCATACCGTACGGCATACTATAGCACGCCGTTTTTCATAATTTTTGAGGTTTTGAAAAAAATGAAGAAAAAAAAAAAACATGGGTTATAGCCCATCGTTTTTTGAAATTTTGAAAAAAAAAGTTAACCTCGTTTTTCATCATTTTTGAACATGGGCTATAGCCCATACCGTACGGCATACTATAGCACGCCGTTTTTCATCATTTTTGAGGTTTTGAAAAAAATGAAGAAAAAAAAAAAACATGGGTTATAGCCCAGCGTTTTTTGAAATTTTGAAAAAAAAAGTTAACCTCGTTTTTCATCATTTTTGAACATGGGCTATAGCCCATACCGTACGGCATACTATAGCACGCCGTTTTTCATCATTTTTGAGGTTTTGAAAAAAATGAAAAAAAAAAACCATGGGTTATAGCCCATCGTTTTTTGAAATTTTGAAAAAAAAGTTAACCTCGTTTTTCATCATTTTTGAACATGGGCTATAGCCCATACCGTACGGCATACTATAGCATGCCGTTTTTAATCATTTTTGAGGTTTTGAAAAAAATGAAGAAAAAAAAAAACATGGGTTATAGCCCATCGTTTTTTGACATTTTTGAAAAAAAATAGTTAACCTCGTTTTTCATCATTTTTGAACATGGGCTACAGCCCATACCGTACGGCATACTATAGCACGCCGTTTTTCATCATTTTTGAGGTTTTGAAAAAAACTGAAGAAAAAAAAAAAACATGGGTTATAGCCCATCGTTTTTTGAAATTTAAAAAAAAAAGTTAACCTCGTTTTTCATCATTTTTGAACATGGGCTATAGCCCATACCGTACGGCATACTATAGCACTCCGTTTTTCATCATTTTTGAGGTTTTGAAAAAAATTAAGAAAAAAAAAAAACATGGGTTATAGCCCATCGTTTTTTGAAATTTTGAAAAAAAAAGTTAACCTCGTTTTTCATCATTTTTGAACATGGGCTATAGCCCATACCGTACGGCATACTATAGCACGCCGTTTTTCATCATTTTTGAGGTTTTGAAAAAAATGAAAAAAAAAACAAACATGGGTTATAGCCCATCGTTTTTTGAAATTTTGAAAAAAAAAGTTAATCTCGTTTTTCATCATTTTTGAACATGGGCTATAGCCCATACCGTACGGCATACTATAGCACGCCGTTTTTCATCATTTTTGAGGTTTTGAAAAAAATGAAGAAAAAAAAAAAACATGGGTTATAGCCCATCGTTTTTTGAAAATTTGAAAAAAAAAGTTAACCTCGTTTTTCATCATTTTTGAACATGGGCTATAGCCCATACCTTACGGCATACTATAGCACGCCGTTTTTCATCATTTTTGAGGTTTTGAAAAAAATGAAAAAAAAAAAAAACATGTGTTATAGCCCATCGTTTTTTGAAATTTTGAAAAAAAAAGTTAACCTCGTTTTTCATCATTTTTGAACATGGGCTATAGCCCATACCGTACGGCATACTATAGCACGCCGTTTTTCATCATTTTTGAGGTTTTGAAAAAAATGAAGAAAAAAAAAAACATGGGTTATAGCCCATCGTTTTTTGAAATTTTGAAAAAAAAAGTTAACCTCGTTTTTCATCATTTTTGAACATGGGCTATAGCCCATACCGTACGGCATACTATAGCACGCCGTTTTTCATCATTTTTGAGGTTTTGAAAAAAATGAAGAAAAAAAAAAACATGGGTTATAGCCCATCGTTTTTTGAAATTTTGAAAAAAAAAGTTAACCTCGTTTTTCATCATTTTTGAACATGGGCTATAGCCCATACCGTACGGCATACTATAGCACGCCGTTTTTCATCATTTTTGAGGTTTTGAAAAAAATGAAGAAAAAAAAAAAAAACATGGGTTATAGCCCAGCGTTTTTTGAAATTTTGAAAAAAAAAGTTAACCTCGTTTTTCATCATTTTTGAACATGGGCTATAGCCCATACCGTACGGCATACTATAGCACGCCGTTTTTCATCATTTTTGAGGTTTTGAAAAAAATGAAAAAAAAAAAAACATGGGTTATAGCCCATCGTTTTTTGAAATTTTGAAAAAAAAGTTAACCTCGTTTTTCATCATTTTTGAACATGGGCTATAGCCCATACCGTACGGCATACTATAGCATGCCGTTTTTAATCATTTTTGAGGTTTTGAAAAAAATGAAGAAAAAAAAAACATGGGTTATAGCCCATCGTTTTTTGACATTTTTGAAAAAAAATAGTTAACCTCGTTTTTCATCATTTTTGAACATGGGCTACAGCCCATACCGTACGGCATACTATAGCACGCCGTTTTTCATCATTTTTGAGGTTTTGAAAAAAACTGAAGAAAAAAAAAAACATGGGTTATAGCCCATCGTTTTTTGAAATTAAAAAAAAAAAGTTAACCTCGTTTTTCATCATTTTTGAACATGGGCTATAGCCCATACCGTACGGCATACTATAGCACTCCGTTTTTCATCATTTTTGAGGTTTTGAAAAAAATGAAGAAAAAAAAAAAACATGGGTTATAGCCCATCGTTTTTTGAATTTTTGAAAAAAAAAGTTAACCTCGTTTTTCATCATTTTTGAACATGGGCTATAGCCCATACCGTACGGCATACTATAGCACGCCGTTTTTCATCATTTTTGAGGTTTTGAAAAAAATGAAAAAAAAAACAAACATGGGTTATAGCCCATCGTTTTTTGAAAATTTGAAAAAAAAAGTTAACCTCGTTTTTCATCATTTTTGAACATGGGCTATAGCCCATACCGTACGGCATACTATAGCACGCCGTTTTTCATCATTTTTGAGGTTTTGAAAAAAATGAAGAAAAAAAAAAAACATGGGTTATAGCCCATCGTTTTTTGAAAATTTGAAAAAAAAAGTTAACCTCGTTTTTCATCATTTTTGAACATGGGCTATAGCCCATACCGTACGGCATACTATAGCACGCCGTTTTTCATCATTTTTGAGGTTTTGAAAAAAATGAAAAAAAAAAAAAACATGGGTTATAGCCCATCGTTTTTTGAAATTTTGAAAAAAAAAGTTAACCTCGTTTTTCATCATTTTTGAACATGGGCTATAGCCCATACCGTACGGCATACTATAGCACGCCGTTTTTCATCATTTTTGAGGTTTTGAAAAAAATGAAAAAAAAAACAAACATGGGTTATAGCCCATCGTTTTTTGAAATTTTGAAAAAAAAAGTTAACCTCGTTTTTCATCATTTTTGAACATGGGCTATAGCCCATACCGTACGGCATACTATAGCACGCCGTTTTTCATCATTTTTGAGGTTTTGAAAAAAATGAAGAAAAAAAAAAAACATGGGTTATAGCCCATCGTTTTTTGAAAATTTGAAAAAAAAAGTTAACCTCGTTTTTCATCATTTTTGAACATGGGCTATAGCCCATACCGTACGGCATACTATAGCACTCCGTTTTTCATCATTTTTGAGGTTTTGAAAAAAATGAAGAAAAAAAAAAACATGGGTTATAGCCCATCGTTTTTTGAAATTTTGAAAAAAAAAGTTAACCTCGTTTTTCATCATTTTTGAACATGGGCTATAGCCCATACCGTACGGCATACTATAGCACGCCGTTTTTCATCATTTTTGAGGTTTTGAAAAAAATGAAGAAAAAAAAAAAACATGGGTTATAGCCCATCGTTTTTTGAAAATTTGAAAAAAAAAGTTAACCTCGTTTTTCATCATTTTTGAACATGGGCTATAGCCCATACCGTACGGCATACTATAGCACTCCGTTTTTCATCATTTTTGAGGTTTTGAAAAAAATGAAGAAAAAAAAAAACATGGGTTATAGCCCATCGTTTTTTGAAATTTTGAAAAAAAAAGTTAACCTCGTTTTTCATCATTTTTGAACATGGGCTATAGCCCATACCGTACGGCATACTATAGCACGCCGTTTTTCATCATTTTTGAGGTTTTGAAAAAAATGAAGAAAAAAAAAAAACATGGGTTATAGCCCATCGTTTTTTGAAAATTTGAAAAAAAAAGTTAACCTCGTTTTTCATCATTTTTGAACATGGGCTATAGCCCATACCGTACGGCATACTATAGCACGCCGTTTTTCATCATTTTTGAGGTTTTGAAAAAAATGAAAAAAAAAAAAAACATGGGTTATAGCCCATCGTTTTTTGAAATTTTGAAAAAAAAAGTTAACCTAGTTTTTCATCATTTTTGAACATGGGCTATAGCCCATACCGTACGGCATACTATAGCACGCCGTTTTTCATCATTTTTGAGGTTTTGAAAAAAATGAAGAAAAAAAAAAACATGGGTTATAGCCCATCGTTTTTTGAAATTTTGAAAAAAAAAGTTAACCTCGTTTTTCATCATTTTTGAACATGGGCTATAGCCCATACCGTACGGCATACTATAGCACGCCGTTTTTCATCATTTTTGAGGTTTTGAAAAAAATGAAGAAAAAAAAACATAGGTTATAGCCCATCGTTTTTTGAAATTTTGAAAAAAAAATGTTAACCTCGTTTTTCATCATTTTTGAACATGGGCTATAGCCCATACCGTACGGCATACTATAGCACGCCGTTTTTCATCATTTTTGAGGTTTTGAAAAAAATGAAGACAAAAAAAAACATGGGTTATAGCCCATCGTTTTTTGAAATTTTGAAAAAAAAAGTTAACCTCGTTTTTCATCATTTTTGAACATGGGCTATAGCCCATACCGTACGGCATACTATAGCACGCCGTTTTTCATCATTTTTGAGGTTTTGAAAAAAATGAAGAAAAAAAAAAACATGGGTTATAGCCCATCGTTTTTTGAAATTTTGAAAAAAAAAGTTAACCTCGTTTTTCATCATTTTTGAACATGGGCTATAGCCCATACCGTACGGCATACTATAGCACTCCGTTTTTCATCATTTTTGAGGTTTTGAAAAAAATGAAGAAAAAAAAAAACATGGGTTATAGCCCATCGTTTTTTGAAATTTTGAAAAAAAAAGTTAACCTAGTTTTTCATCATTTTTGAACATGGGCTATAGCCCATACCGTACGGCATACTATAGCACGCCGTTTTTCATCATTTTTGAGGTTTTGAAAAAAATGAAGAAAAAAAAAAACATGGGTTATAGCCCATCGTTTTTTGAAATTTTGAAAAAAAAAGTTAACCTCGTTTTTCATCATTTTTGAACATGGGCTATAGCCCATACCGTACGGCATACTATAGCACGCCGTTTTTCATCATTTTTGAGGTTTTGAAAAAAATGAAGAAAAAAAAAAAACATGGGTTATAGCCCATCGTTTTTTGAAATTTTGAAAAAAAAGTTAACCTCGTTTTTCATCATTTTTGAACATGGGCTATAGCCCATACCGTACGGCATACTATAGCACTCCGTTTTTCATCATTTTTGAGGTTTTGAAAAAAATGAAGAAAAAAAAAAACATGGGTTATAGCCCATCGTTTTTTGAAATTTTGAAAAAAAAAGTTAACCTCGTTTTTCATCATTTTTGAACATGGGCTATAGCCCATACCGTACGGCATACTATAGCACGCCGTTTTTCATCATTTTTGAGGTTTTGAAAAAAATGAAGACAAAAAAAAACATGGGTTATAGCCCATCGTTTTTTGAAATTTTGAAAAAAAAAGTTAACCTCGTTTTTCATCATTTTTGAACATGGGCTATAGCCCATACCGTACGGCATACTATAGCACGCCGTTTTTCATCATTTTTGAGGTTTTGAAAAAAATGAAGAAAAAAAAAAACATGGGTTATAGCCCATCGTTTTTTGAAATTTTGAAAAAAAAAGTTAACCTCGTTTTTCATCATTTTTGAACATGGGCTATAGCCCATACCGTACGGCATACTATAGCACTCCGTTTTTCATCATTTTTGAGGTTTTGAAAAAAATGAAGAAAAAAAAAAACATGGGTTATAGCCCATCGTTTTTTGAAATTTTGAAAAAAAAAGTTAACCTCGTTTTTCATCATTTTTGAACATGGGCTATAGCCCATACCGTACGGCATACTATAGCACGCCGTTTTTCATCATTTTTGAGGTTTTGAAAAAAATGAAGAAAAAAAAAAACATGGGTTATAGCCCATCGTTTTTTGACATTTTGAAAAAAAAAGTTAACCTCGTTTTTCATCATTTTTGAACATGGGCTATAGCCCATACCGTACGGCATACTATAGCACTCCGTTTTTCATCATTTTTGAGGTTTTGAAAAAAATGAAGAAAAAAAAAAACATGGGTTATAGCCCATCGTTTTTTGAAATTTTGAAAAAAAAAGTTAACCTCGTTTTTCATCATTTTTGAACATGGGCTATAGCCCATACCGTACGGCATACTATAGCACGCCGTTTTTCATCATTTTTGAGGTTTTGAAAAAAATGAAGAAAAAAAAAAAACATGGGTTATAGCCCATCGTTTTTTGAAAATTTGAAAAAAAAAGTTAACCTCGTTTTTCATCATTTTTGAACATGGGCTATAGCCCATACCGTACGGCATACTATAGCACGCCGTTTTTCATCATTTTTGAGGTTTTGAAAAAAATGAAAAAAAAAAAAAACATGGGTTATAGCCCATCGTTTTTTGAAATTTTGAAAAAAAAAGTTAACCTAGTTTTTCATCATTTTTGAACATGGGCTATAGCCCATACCGTACGGCATACTATAGCACGCCGTTTTTCATCATTTTTGAGGTTTTGAAAAAAATGAAGAAAAAAAAAAACATGGGTTATAGCCCATCGTTTTTTGAAATTTTGAAAAAAAAAGTTAACCTCGTTTTTCATCATTTTTGAACATGGGCTATAGCCCATACCGTACGGCATACTATAGCACGCCGTTTTTCATCATTTTTGAGGTTTTGAAAAAAATGAAGAAAAAAAAAAAACATGGGTTATAGCCCATCGTTTTTTGAAATTTTGAAAAAAAAGTTAACCTCGTTTTTCATCATTTTTGAACATGGGCTATAGCCCATACCGTACGGCATACTATAGCACTCCGTTTTTCATCATTTTTGAGGTTTTGAAAAAAATGAAGAAAAAAAAAAACATGGGTTATAGCCCATCGTTTTTTGAAATTTTGAAAAAAAAAGTTAACCTCGTTTTTCATCATTTTTGAACATGGGCTATAGCCCATACCGTACGGCATACTATAGCACGCCGTTTTTCATCATTTTTGAGGTTTTGAAAAAAATGAAGAAAAAAAAACATAGGTTATAGCCCATCGTTTTTTGAAATTTTGAAAAAAAAATGTTAACCTCGTTTTTCATCATTTTTGAACATGGGCTATAGCCCATACCGTACGGCATACTATAGCACGCCGTTTTTCATCATTTTTGAGGTTTTGAAAAAAATGAAGACAAAAAAAAACATGGGTTATAGCCCATCGTTTTTTGAAATTTTGAAAAAAAAAGTTAACCTCGTTTTTCATCATTTTTGAACATGGGCTATAGCCCATACCGTACGGCATACTATAGCACGCCGTTTTTCATCATTTTTGAGGTTTTGAAAAAAATGAAGAAAAAAAAAAACATGGGTTATAGCCCATCGTTTTTTGAAATTTTGAAAAAAAAAGTTAACCTCGTTTTTCATCATTTTTGAACATGGGCTATAGCCCATACCGTACGGCATACTATAGCACTCCGTTTTTCATCATTTTTGAGGTTTTGAAAAAAATGAAGAAAAAAAAAAACATGGGTTATAGCCCATCGTTTTTTGAAATTTTGAAAAAAAAAGTTAACCTCGTTTTTCATCATTTTTGAACATGGGCTATAGCCCATACCGTACGGCATACTATAGCACGCCGTTTTTCATCATTTTTGAGGTTTTGAAAAAAATGAAGAAAAAAAAAAAACATGGGTTATAGCCCATCGTTTTTTGAAAATTTGAAAAAAAAAGTTAACCTCGTTTTTCATCATTTTTGAACATGGGCTATAGCCCATACCGTACGGCATACTATAGCACGCCGTTTTTCATCATTTTTGAGGTTTTGAAAAAAATGAAAAAAAAAAAAAACATGGGTTATAGCCCATCGTTTTTTGAAATTTTGAAAAAAAAAGTTAACCTAGTTTTTCATCATTTTTGAACATGGGCTATAGCCCATACCGTACGGCATACTATAGCACGCCGTTTTTCATCATTTTTGAGGTTTTGAAAAAAATGAAGAAAAAAAAAAACATGGGTTATAGCCCATCGTTTTTTGAAATTTTGAAAAAAAAAGTTAACCTCGTTTTTCATCATTTTTGAACATGGGCTATAGCCCATACCGTACGGCATACTATAGCACGCCGTTTTTCATCATTTTTGAGGTTTTGAAAAAAATGAAGAAAAAAAAAAAACATGGGTTATAGCCCATCGTTTTTTGAAATTTTGAAAAAAAAGTTAACCTCGTTTTTCATCATTTTTGAACATGGGCTATAGCCCATACCGTACGGCATACTATAGCACTCCGTTTTTCATCATTTTTGAGGTTTTGAAAAAAATGAAGAAAAAAAAAAACATGGGTTATAGCCCATCGTTTTTTGAAATTTTGAAAAAAAAAGTTAACCTCGTTTTTCATCATTTTTGAACATGGGCTATAGCCCATACCGTACGGCATACTATAGCACGCCGTTTTTCATCATTTTTGAGGTTTTGAAAAAAATGAAGAAAAAAAAACATAGGTTATAGCCCATCGTTTTTTGAAATTTTGAAAAAAAAATGTTAACCTCGTTTTTCATCATTTTTGAACATGGGCTATAGCCCATACCGTACGGCATACTATAGCACGCCGTTTTTCATCATTTTTGAGGTTTTGAAAAAAATGAAGACAAAAAAAAACATGGGTTATAGCCCATCGTTTTTTGAAATTTTGAAAAAAAAAGTTAACCTCGTTTTTCATCATTTTTGAACATGGGCTATAGCCCATACCGTACGGCATACTATAGCACGCCGTTTTTCATCATTTTTGAGGTTTTGAAAAAAATGAAGAAAAAAAAAAACATGGGTTATAGCCCATCGTTTTTTGAAATTTTGAAAAAAAAAGTTAACCTCGTTTTTCATCATTTTTGAACATGGGCTATAGCCCATACCGTACGGCATACTATAGCACTCCGTTTTTCATCATTTTTGAGGTTTTGAAAAAAATGAAGAAAAAAAAAAACATGGGTTATAGCCCATCGTTTTTTGAAATTTTGAAAAAAAAAGTTAACCTCGTTTTTCATCATTTTTGAACATGGGCTATAGCCCATACCGTACGGCATACTATAGCACGCCGTTTTTCATCATTTTTGAGGTTTTGAAAAAAATGAAGAAAAAAAAAAACATGGGTTATAGCCCATCGTTTTTTGACATTTTGAAAAAAAAAGTTAACCTCGTTTTTCATCATTTTTGAACATGGGCTATAGCCCATACCGTACGGCATACTATAGCACTCCGTTTTTCATCATTTTTGAGGTTTTGAAAAAAATGAAGAAAAAAAAAAACATGGGTTATAGCCCATCGTTTTTTGAAATTTTGAAAAAAAAAGTTAACCTCGTTTTTCATCATTTTTGAACATGGGCTATAGCCCATACCGTACGGCATACTATAGCACGCCGTTTTTCATCATTTTTGAGGTTTTGAAAAAAATGAAGAAAAAAAAAAAAACATGAGTTATAGCCCAGCGTTTTTTGAAATTTTGAAAAAAAAAGTTAACCTCGTTTTTCATCATTTTTGAACATGGGCTATAGCCCATACCGTACGGCATACTATAGCACGCCGTTTTTCATCATTTTTGAGGTTTTGAAAAAAATGAAAAAAAAAAAAACATGGGTTATAGCCCATCGTTTTTTGAAATTTTGAAAAAAAAGTTAACCTCGTTTTTCATCATTTTTGAACATGGGCTATAGCCCATACCGTACGGCATACTATAGCATGCCGTTTTTAATCATTTTTGAGGTTTTGAAAAAAATGAAGAAAAAAAAAACATGGGTTATAGCCCATCGTTTTTTGACATTTTTGAAAAAAAATAGTTAACCTCGTTTTTCATCATTTTTGAACATGGGCTACAGCCCATACCGTACGGCATACTATAGCACGCCGTTTTTCATCATTTTTGAGGTTTTGAAAAAAACTGAAGAAAAAAAAAAACATGGGTTATAGCCCATCGTTTTTTGAAATTAAAAAAAAAAAGTTAACCTCGTTTTTCATCATTTTTGAACATGGGCTATAGCCCATACCGTACGGCATACTATAGCACTCCGTTTTTCATCATTTTTGAGGTTTTGAAAAAAATGAAGAAAAAAAAAAAACATGGGTTATAGCCCATCGTTTTTTGAATTTTTGAAAAAAAAAGTTAACCTCGTTTTTCATCATTTTTGAACATGGGCTATAGCCCATACCGTACGGCATACTATAGCACGCCGTTTTTCATCATTTTTGAGGTTTTGAAAAAAATGAAAAAAAAAACAAACATGGGTTATAGCCCATCGTTTTTTGAAATTTTGAAAAAAAAAGTTAACCTCGTTTTTCATCATTTTTGAACATGGGCTATAGCCCATACCGTACGGCATACTATAGCACGCCGTTTTTCATCATTTTTGAGGTTTTGAAAAAAATGAAGAAAAAAAAAAAACATGGGTTATAGCCCATCGTTTTTTGAAAATTTGAAAAAAAAAGTTAACCTAGTTTTTCATCATTTTTGAACATGGGCTATAGCCCATACCGTACGGCATACTATAGCACGCCGTTTTTCATCATTTTTGAGGTTTTGAAAAAAATGAAAAAAAAAAAAAACATGGGTTATAGCCCATCGTTTTTTGAAATTTTGAAAAAAAAAGTTAACCTCGTTTTTCATCATTTTTGAACATGGGCTATAGCCCATACCGTACGGCATACTATAGCACGCCGTTTTTCATCATTTTTGAGGTTTTGAAAAAAATGAAAAAAAAAACAAACATGGGTTATAGCCCATCGTTTTTTGAAATTTTGAAAAAAAAAGTTAACCTCGTTTTTCATCATTTTTGAACATGGGCTATAGCCCATACCGTACGGCATACTATAGCACGCCGTTTTTCATCATTTTTGAGGTTTTGAAAAAAATGAAGAAAAAAAAAAAACATGGGTTATAGCCCATCGTTTTTTGAAAATTTGAAAAAAAAAGTTAACCTCGTTTTTCATCATTTTTGAACATGGGCTATAGCCCATACCGTACGGCATACTATAGCACGCCGTTTTTCATCATTTTTGAGGTTTTGAAAAAAATGAAAAAAAAAAAAAACATGGGTTATAGCCCATCGTTTTTTGAAATTTTGAAAAAAAAAGTTAACCTCGTTTTTCATCATTTTTGAACATGGGCTATAGCCCATACCGTACGGCATACTATAGCACGCCGTTTTTCATCATTTTTGAGGTTTTGAAAAAAATGAAGAAAAAAAAAAACATGGGTTATAGCCCATCGTTTTTTGAAATTTTGAAAAAAAAAGTTAACCTCGTTTTTCATCATTTTTGAACATGGGCTATAGCCCATACCGTACGGCATACTATAGCACTCCGTTTTTCATCATTTTTGAGGTTTTGAAAAAAATGAAGAAAAAAAAAAACATGGGTTATAGCCCATCGTTTTTTGAAATTTTGAAAAAAAAAGTTAACCTCGTTTTTCATCATTTTTGAACATGGGCTATAGCCCATACCGTACGGCATACTATAGCACGCCGTTTTTCATCATTTTTGAGGTTTTGAAAAAAATGAAGAAAAAAAAAAACATGGGTTATAGCCCATCGTTTTTTGACATTTTGAAAAAAAAAGTTAACCTCGTTTTTCATCATTTTTGAACATGGGCTATAGCCCATACCGTACGGCATACTATAGCACTCCGTTTTTCATCATTTTTGAGGTTTTGAAAAAAATGAAGAAAAAAAAAAACATGGGTTATAGCCCATCGTTTTTTGAAATTTTGAAAAAAAAAGTTAACCTCGTTTTTCATCATTTTTGAACATGGGCTATAGCCCATACCGTACGGCAGGGATATTCAATTGGCGGCCCGCGGGCCACATGCGGCCCGCGGAGCGCCCCCTTGTGGCCCCTGGAAGAATTTTGAAAAAAAAAAAAAAAAAAAAAAGGTTTTTTTTTTTTTTAGAATAATAAGAGGGATAATAAAAGTTACAGGTATGGTGTGTGCGATATTAATTGTTTGATTACCATAATGACGGTAATCATTAAAGGACCACTTTTCATCCTATCTTCATATAATAGGTCCTCACTAATAATCATGATAAAATGACACGTTTTTTTCTACTCGGTCTGTGTCACATAGGAGGGCTGTGGGCAGTTCAGAAACCCACCCAACAGTGACATCAATGGAGAATCCAAGCTAATAGAAACTGCAGGCTTTCTAGTCCTGAAAAGTTGCAATGCGAAAATGGAAGCCATCATTCTCACAATAATAAACCCTGTTAGGGTCCATTTGGTTCCATTTGTACACAGTTACAGTTACAGACCCATAAGGGTCCATTTGGTTCCAAACCATCATTTCCCTGGGGACCCCCTGGAACTGCCTCCAGGACCCTGGGGGTCCCCGGACCCCGAACCCCACTTTGGGAATCACTGCTCTATCTAATCTGATCTTTATAGTCTGATAAACTATTCTCACGTAAATAAATCTTGTTTAAAAAACAATCTGCCTAACGATGATGTCACTGGTGGTCGTGGACGGGTTTCTGAACTGCCCACAGCAGAGTGAGTGTGTGTGTGTGTGTGTGTGTTTGTGTGTGTGTGTGTGTCCGTCCAGTCGTTAATGTCAAAGCAATGCTGTTTATGCACTGTCAAATAGGTCTAGGCCTACATCTATTCTAAGGTGGCAAATACCTGTATAGACATATTATCCTAGCCTGGTTAATAAACCAGACTAATATCGCACGGATCCGCGGGATATTAGTCTGGGGAGGCTCAGCTTGGATTTCATTTCCAGGGAAACATTTTCTCTTTGACGCAATTGGTCGGAGCTACTGTCAGTCAAAGGTCTCAAGCATTGAACGTCACTGTACCAAAGCCCGCCTATATTGCATACCGTGTCCCTATTGGGCGCACACGTTTTCGTGTGTAGAAAATGGGCGTACAATTGAGCCTCTCCAGACCGAAATCCGCCGGTAGGCAATTTATTTTTGCCAACGGCTGATTCGGTCTGGTTTATTAACCAGGCTAATATTATCCTGCTCATTACTGTGCGGAAATATACATAAATCTTCGTGTTTGAGCACAAAAAGCATTTTGAGAACCCACAAATTTCCGCGCTTCGCGCGCACACTGTGCGGCCCCCCACACACAATAATTCTACAGTTGTGGCCCCCGGCCTAATCTAATTGAATACCCCTGCCGTACGCCATACTATAGCACGCCGTTTTTAATCATTTTTGAGGTTTCGAAAAAAATGAAGAAAAAAAAAAAACATGGGTTATAGCCCATCGTTTTTTGACATTTTGAAAAAAAAAGTTAACCTCGTTTTTCATCATTTTTGAACATGGGCTATAGCCCATACCGTACGGCATACTATAGCACGCCGTTTTTCATCATTTTTGAGGTTTTGAAAAAAATGAAGAAAAAAAAAAACATGGGTTATAGCCCATCGTTTTTTGAAATTTTGAAAAAAAAGGTTAACCTCGTTTTTCATCATTTTTGAACATGGGCTATAGCCCATACCGTACGGCATACTATAGCACGCCGTTTTTCATCATTTTTGAGGTTTTGAAAAAAATGAAGAAAAAAAAAAAACATGGGTTATAGCCCATCGTTTTTTGAAATTTTGAAAAAAAAAGTTAACCTCGTTTTTCATCATTTTTGAACATGGGCTATAGCCCATACCGTACGGCATACTATAGCACGCCGTTTTTCATCATTTTTGAGGTTTTGAAAAAAATGAAGAAAAAAAAAAAAACATGAGTTATAGCCCAGCGTTTTTTGAAATTTTGAAAAAAAAAGTTAACCTCGTTTTTCATCATTTTTGAACATGGGCTATAGCCCATACCGTACGGCATACTATAGCACGCCGTTTTTCATCATTTTTGAGGTTTTGAAAAAAATGAAAAAAAAAAAAACATGGGTTATAGCCCATCGTTTTTTGAAATTTTGAAAAAAAAGTTAACCTCGTTTTTCATCATTTTTGAACATGGGCTATAGCCCATACCGTACGGCATACTATAGCATGCCGTTTTTAATCATTTTTGAGGTTTTGAAAAAAATGAAGAAAAAAAAAACATGGGTTATAGCCCATCGTTTTTTGACATTTTTGAAAAAAAATAGTTAACCTCGTTTTTCATCATTTTTGAACATGGGCTACAGCCCATACCGTACGGCATACTATAGCACGCCGTTTTTCATCATTTTTGAGGTTTTGAAAAAAACTGAAGAAAAATAAAAACATGGGTTATAGCCCATCGTTTTTTGAAATTTAAAAAAAAAAGTTAACCTCGTTTTTCATCATTTTTGAACATGGGCTATAGCCCATACCGTACGGCATACTATAGCACTCCGTTTTTCATCATTTTTGAGGTTTTGAAAAAAATGAAGAAAAAAAAAAAACATGGGTTATAGCCCATCGTTTTTTGAATTTTTGAAAAAAAAAGTTAACCTCGTTTTTCATCATTTTTGAACATGGGCTATAGCCCATACCGTACGGCATACTATAGCACGCCGTTTTTCATCATTTTTGAGGTTTTGAAAAAAATGAAAAAAAAAACAAACATGGGTTATAGCCCATCGTTTTTTGAAATTTTGAAAAAAAAAGTTAACCTCGTTTTTCATCATTTTTGAACATGGGCTATAGCCCATACCGTACGGCATACTATAGCACGCCGTTTTTCATCATTTTTGAGGTTTTGAAAAAAATGAAGAAAAAAAAAAAACATGGGTTATAGCCCATCGTTTTTTTAAAATTTGAAAAAAAAAGTTAACCTCGTTTTTCATCATTTTTGAACATGGGCTATAGCCCATACCGTACGGCATACTATAGCACGCCGTTTTTCATCATTTTTGAGGTTTTGAAAAAAATGAAAAAAAAAAAAAACATGGGTTATAGCCCATCGTTTTTTGAAATTTTGAAAAAAAAAGTTAACCTCGTTTTTCATCATTTTTGAACATGGGCTATAGCCCATACCGTACGGCATACTATAGCACGCCGTTTTTCATCATTTTTGAGGTTTTGAAAAAAATGAAAAAAAAAACAAACATGGGTTATAGCCCATCGTTTTTTGAAATTTTGAAAAAAAAAGTTAACCTCGTTTTTCATCATTTTTGAACATGGGCTATAGCCCATACCGTACGGCATACTATAGCACGCCGTTTTTCATCATTTTTGAGGTTTTGAAAAAAATGAAGAAAAAAAAAAAACATGGGTTATAGCCCATCGTTTTTTGAAAATTTGAAAAAAAAAGTTAACCTCGTTTTTCATCATTTTTGAACATGGGCTATAGCCCATACCGTACGGCATACTATAGCACGCCGTTTTTCATCATTTTTGAGGTTTTGAAAAAAATGAAAAAAAAAAAAAACATGGGTTATAGCCCATCGTTTTTTGAAATTTTGAAAAAAAAAGTTAACCTCGTTTTTCATCATTTTTGAACATGGGCTATAGCCCATACCGTACGGCATACTATAGCACGCCGTTTTTCATCATTTTTGAGGTTTTGAAAAAAATGAAGAAAAAAAAAAACATGGGTTATAGCCCATCGTTTTTTGAAATTTTGAAAAAAAAAGTTAACCTCGTTTTTCATCATTTTTGAACATGGGCTATAGCCCATACCGTACGGCATACTATAGCACGCCGTTTTTCATCATTTTTGAGGTTTTGAAAAAAATGAAAAAAAAAAAAAAACATGGGTTATAGCCCATCGTTTTTTGAAATTTTGAAAAAAAAGTTAACCTCGTTTTTCATCATTTTTGAACATGGGCTATAGCCCATACCGTACGGCATACTATAGCACTCCGTTTTTCATCATTTTTGAGGTTTTGAAAAAAATGAAGAAAAAAAAAAACATGGGTTATAGCCCATCGTTTTTTGAAATTTTGAAAAAAAAAGTTAACCTCGTTTTTCATCATTTTTGAACATGGGCTATAGCCCATACCGTACGGCATACTATAGCACGCCGTTTTTCATCATTTTTGAGGTTTTGAAAAAAATGAAGAAAAAAAAACATAGGTTATAGCCCATCGTTTTTTGAAATTTTGAAAAAAAAATGTTAACCTCGTTTTTCATCATTTTTGAACATGGGCTATAGCCCATACCGTACGGCATACTATAGCACGCCGTTTTTCATCATTTTTGAGGTTTTGAAAAAAATGAAGACAAAAAAAAACATGGGTTATAGCCCATCGTTTTTTGAAATTTTGAAAAAAAAAGTTAACCTCGTTTTTCATCATTTTTGAACATGGGCTATAGCCCATACCGTACGGCATACTATAGCACGCCGTTTTTCATCATTTTTGAGGTTTTGAAAAAAATGAAGAAAAAAAAAAACATGGGTTATAGCCCATCGTTTTTTGAAATTTTGAAAAAAAAAGTTAACCTCGTTTTTCATCATTTTTGAACATGGGCTATAGCCCATACCGTACGGCATACTATAGCACTCCGTTTTTCATCATTTTTGAGGTTTTGAAAAAAATGAAGAAAAAAAAAAACATGGGTTATAGCCCATCGTTTTTTGAAATTTTGAAAAAAAAAGTTAACCTCGTTTTTCATCATTTTTGAACATGGGCTATAGCCCATACCGTACGGCATACTATAGCACGCCGTTTTTCATCATTTTTGAGGTTTTGAAAAAAATGAAGAAAAAAAAAACATGGGTTATAGCCCATCGTTTTTTGACATTTTGAAAAAAAAAGTTAACCTCGTTTTTCATCATTTTTGAACATGGGCTATAGCCCATACCGTACGGCATACTATAGCACTCAGTTTTTCATCATTTTTGAGGTTTTGAAAAAAATGAAGAAAAAAAAAAACATGGGTTATAGCCCATCGTTTTTTGAAATTTTGAAAAAAAAAGTTAACCTCGTTTTTCATCATTTTTGAACATGGGCTATAGCCCATACCGTACGGCATACTATAGCACGCCGTTTTTCATCATTTTTGAGGTTTTGAAAAAAATGAAGAAAAAAAAAAAACATGGGTTATAGCCCATCGTTTTTTGAAAATTTGAAAAAAAAAGTTAACCTCGTTTTTCATCATTTTTGAACATGGGCTATAGCCCATACCGTACGGCATACTATAGCACGCCGTTTTTCATCATTTTTGAGGTTTTGAAAAAAATGAAAAAAAAAAAAAACATGGGTTATAGCCCATCGTTTTTTGAAATTTTGAAAAAAAAAGTTAACCTAGTTTTTCATCATTTTTGAACATGGGCTATAGCCCATACCGTACGGCATACTATAGCACGCCGTTTTTCATCATTTTTGAGGTTTTGAAAAAAATGAAGAAAAAAAAAAACATGGGTTATAGCCCATCGTTTTTTGAAATTTTGAAAAAAAAAGTTAACCTCGTTTTTCATCATTTTTGAACATGGGCTATAGCCCATACCGTACGGCATACTATAGCACGCCGTTTTTCATCATTTTTGAGGTTTTGAAAAAAATGAAGAAAAAAAAAAAACATGGGTTATAGCCCATCGTTTTTTGAAATTTTGAAAAAAAAGTTAACCTCGTTTTTCATCATTTTTGAACATGGGCTATAGCCCATACCGTACGGCATACTATAGCACTCCGTTTTTCATCATTTTTGAGGTTTTGAAAAAAATGAAGAAAAAAAAAAACATGGGTTATAGCCCATCGTTTTTTGAAATTTTGAAAAAAAAAGTTAACCTCGTTTTTCATCATTTTTGAACATGGGCTATAGCCCATACCGTACGGCATACTATAGCACGCCGTTTTTCATCATTTTTGAGGTTTTGAAAAAAATGAAGAAAAAAAAACATAGGTTATAGCCCATCGTTTTTTGAAATTTTGAAAAAAAAATGTTAACCTCGTTTTTCATCATTTTTGAACATGGGCTATAGCCCATACCGTACGGCATACTATAGCACGCCGTTTTTCATCATTTCTGAGGTTTTGAAAAAAATGAAGAAAAAAAAAAACATGGGTTATAGCCCATCGTTTTTTGAAATTTTGAAAAAAAAAGTTAACCTCGTTTTTCATCATTTTTGAACATGGGCTATAGCCCATACCGTACGGCATACTATAGCACTCCGTTTTTCATCATTTTTGAGGTTTTGAAAAAAATGAAGAAAAAAAAAAACATGGGTTATAGCCCATCGTTTTTTGAAATTTTGAAAAAAAAAGTTAACCTCGTTTTTCATCATTTTTGAACATGGGCTATAGCCCATACCGTACGGCATACTATAGCACGCCGTTTTTCATCATTTTTGAGGTTTTGAAAAAAATGAAGAAAAAAAAAAACATGGGTTATAGCCCATCGTTTTTTGACATTTTGAAAAAAAAAGTTAACCTCGTTTTTCATCATTTTTGAACATGGGCTATAGCCCATACCGTACGGCATACTATAGCACTCCGTTTTTCATCATTTTTGAGGTTTTGAAAAAAATTAAGAAAAAAAAAAACATGGGTTATAGCCCATCGTTTTTTGAAATTTTGAAAAAAAAAGTTAACCTCGTTTTTCATCATTTTTGAACATGGGCTATAGCCCATACCGTACGGCATACTATAGCACGCCGTTTTTAATCATTTTTGAGGTTTCGAAAAAAATGAAGAAAAAAAAGAAAACATGGGTTATAGCCCATCGTTTTTTGACATTTTGAAAAAAAAAGTTAACCTCGTTTTTCATCATTTTTGAACATGGGCTATAGTCCATACCGTACGGCATACTATAGCACGCCGTTTTTCATCTTTTTTGAGGTTTTGAAAAAAATGAAGAAAAAAAAAAAACATGGGTTATAGCCCATCGTTTTTTGAAATTTTGAAAAAAAAGTTAACCTCGTTTTTCATCATTTTTGAACATGGGCTATAGCCCATACCGTACGGCATACTATAGCACTCCGTTTTTCATCATTTTTGAGGTTTTGAAAAAAATGAAGAAAAAAAAAAACATGGGTTATAGCCCATCGTTTTTTGAAATTTTGAAAAAAAAGTTAACCTCGTTTTTCATCATTTTTGAACATGGGCTATAGCCCATACCGTACGGCATACTATAGCACGCCGTTTTTCATCATTTTTGAGGTTTTGAAAAAAAATGAAGAAAAAAAAACATAGGTTATAGCCCATCGTTTTTTGAAATTTTGAAAAAAAAAAGTTAACCTCGTTTTTCATCATTTTTGAACATGGGCTATAGCCCATACCGTACGGCATACTATAGCTCTCCGTTTTTCATCATTTTTGAGGTTTTGAAAAAAATTAAGAAAAAAAAAAAACATGGGTTATAGCCCATCGTTTTTTGAAATTTTGAAAAAAAAAGTTAACCTCGTTTATCATCATTTTTGAACATGGGCTATAGCCCATACCGTACGGCATACTATAGCACGCCGTTTTTCATCATTTTTGAGGTTTTGAAAAAAATGAAGAAAAAAAGAACATGGGTTATAGCCCATCGTTTTTTGAAATTTTGAAAAAAAAAGTTAACCTTGTTTTTCATCATTTTTGAACATGGGCTATAGCCCATACTGTACGGCATACTATAGCACGCCGTTTTTAATCATTTTTGAGGTTTCGAAAAAAATGAAGAAAAAAAAAAAAACATGGGTTATAGCCCATCGTTTTTTGACATTTTGAAAAAAAAAGTTAACCTCGTTTTTCATCATTTTTGAACATGGGCTATAGCCCATACCGTACGGCATACTATAGCACTCCGTTTTTCATCATTTTTGAGGTTTTGAAAAAAATGAAGAAAAAAAAAAAACATGGGTTATAGCCCATCGTTTTTTGAAATTTTGAAAAAAAAAGTTAACCTCGTTTTTCATCATTTTTGAACATGGGCTATAGCCCATACCGTACGGCATACTATAGCACGCCGTTTTTCATCATTTTTGAGGTTTTGAAAAAAATGAAGAAAAAAAAAAACATGGCCCATCGTTTTTTGAAATTTTGAAAAAAAAAGTTAACCTCGTTTTTCATCATTTTTGAACATGGGCTATAGCCCATACTGTACGGCATACTATAGCACGCCGTTTTTAATCATTTTTGAGGTTTTGAAAAAAATGAAGAAAAAAAAAAAACATGGGTTATAGCCCATCGTTTTTTGACATTTTGAAAAAAAAAGTTAACCTCGTTTTTCATCATTTTTGAACATGGGCTATAGCCCATACCGTACGGCATACTATAGCACGCCGTTTTTCATCATTTTTGAGGTTTTGAAAAAAATGAATAAAAAAAAAAGACATGGGTTATAGCCCATCGTTTTTTGAAATTTTGAAAAAAAAAGTTAACCTCGTTTTTCATCATTTTTGAACATGGGCTACAGCCCATACCGTACGGCATACTATAGCACGCCGTTTTTCATCATTTTTGAGGTTTTGAAAAAAATGAAAAAAAAAAAAAAACATGGGTTATAGCCCATCGTTTTCTGAAATTTTGAAAAAAAAAGTTAACCTCGTTTTTCATCATTTTTGAACATGGGCTATAGCCCATACCGTACGGCATACTATAGCACGCCGTTTTTCATCATTTTTGAGGTTTTGAAAAAAATGAAGAAAAAAAAAAACATGGGTTATAGCCCATCGTTTTTTTAAATTTTGAAAAAAAAGTTAACCTCGTTTTTCATCATTTTTGAACATGGGCTATAGCCCATACCGTACGGCATACTATAGCACGCCGTTTTTCATCATTTTTGAGGTTTTGAAAAAAATGAAGAAAAAAAAAAACATGGGTTATAGCCCATCGTTTTTTGAAATTTTGAAAAAAAAAGTTAACCTCGTTTTTCATCATTTTTGAACATGGGCTATAGCCCATACCGTACGGCATACTATAGCACTCCGTTTTTCATCATTTTTGAGGTTTTGAAAAAAATGAAGAAAAAAAAAAACATGGGTTATAGCCCATCGTTTTTTGAAATTTTGAAAAAAAAAGTTAACCTCGTTTTTCATCATTTTTGAACATGGGCTATAGCCCATACCGTACGGCATACTATAGCACGCCGTTTTTCATCATTTTTGAGGTTTTGAAAAAAATGAAGAAAAAAAAAACATGGGTTATAGCCCATCGTTTTTTGACATTTTGAAAAAAAAAGTTAACCTCGTTTTTCATCATTTTTGAACATGGGCTATAGCCCATACCGTACGGCATACTATAGCACTCAGTTTTTCATCATTTTTGAGGTTTTGAAAAAAATGAAGAAAAAAAAAAACATGGGTTATAGCCCATCGTTTTTTGAAATTTTGAAAAAAAAAGTTAACCTCGTTTTTCATCATTTTTGAACATGGGCTATAGCCCATACCGTACGGCATACTATAGCACGCCGTTTTTCATCATTTTTGAGGTTTTGAAAAAAATGAAGAAAAAAAAAAAACATGGGTTATAGCCCATCGTTTTTTGAAAATTTGAAAAAAAAAGTTAACCTCGTTTTTCATCATTTTTGAACATGGGCTATAGCCCATACCGTACGGCATACTATAGCACGCCGTTTTTCATCATTTTTGAGGTTTTGAAAAAAATGAAAAAAAAAAAAAACATGGGTTATAGCCCATCGTTTTTTGAAATTTTGAAAAAAAAAGTTAACCTAGTTTTTCATCATTTTTGAACATGGGCTATAGCCCATACCGTACGGCATACTATAGCACGCCGTTTTTCATCATTTTTGAGGTTTTGAAAAAAATGAAGAAAAAAAAAAACATGGGTTATAGCCCATCGTTTTTTGAAATTTTGAAAAAAAAAGTTAACCTCGTTTTTCATCATTTTTGAACATGGGCTATAGCCCATACCGTACGGCATACTATAGCACGCCGTTTTTCATCATTTTTGAGGTTTTGAAAAAAATGAAGAAAAAAAAAAAACATGGGTTATAGCCCATCGTTTTTTGAAATTTTGAAAAAAAAGTTAACCTCGTTTTTCATCATTTTTGAACATGGGCTATAGCCCATACCGTACGGCATACTATAGCACTCCGTTTTTCATCATTTTTGAGGTTTTGAAAAAAATGAAGAAAAAAAAAAACATGGGTTATAGCCCATCGTTTTTTGAAATTTTGAAAAAAAAAGTTAACCTCGTTTTTCATCATTTTTGAACATGGGCTATAGCCCATACCGTACGGCATACTATAGCACGCCGTTTTTCATCATTTTTGAGGTTTTGAAAAAAATGAAGAAAAAAAAACATAGGTTATAGCCCATCGTTTTTTGAAATTTTGAAAAAAAAATGTTAACCTCGTTTTTCATCATTTTTGAACATGGGCTATAGCCCATACCGTACGGCATACTATAGCACGCCGTTTTTCATCATTTCTGAGGTTTTGAAAAAAATGAAGAAAAAAAAAAACATGGGTTATAGCCCATCGTTTTTTGAAATTTTGAAAAAAAAAGTTAACCTCGTTTTTCATCATTTTTGAACATGGGCTATAGCCCATACCGTACGGCATACTATAGCACTCCGTTTTTCATCATTTTTGAGGTTTTGAAAAAAATGAAGAAAAAAAAAAACATGGGTTATAGCCCATCGTTTTTTGAAATTTTGAAAAAAAAAGTTAACCTCGTTTTTCATCATTTTTGAACATGGGCTATAGCCCATACCGTACGGCATACTATAGCACGCCGTTTTTCATCATTTTTGAGGTTTTGAAAAAAATGAAGAAAAAAAAAAACATGGGTTATAGCCCATCGTTTTTTGACATTTTGAAAAAAAAAGTTAACCTCGTTTTTCATCATTTTTGAACATGGGCTATAGCCCATACCGTACGGCATACTATAGCACTCCGTTTTTCATCATTTTTGAGGTTTTGAAAAAAATTAAGAAAAAAAAAAACATGGGTTATAGCCCATCGTTTTTTGAAATTTTGAAAAAAAAAGTTAACCTCGTTTTTCATCATTTTTGAACATGGGCTATAGCCCATACCGTACGGCATACTATAGCACGCCGTTTTTAATCATTTTTGAGGTTTCGAAAAAAATGAAGAAAAAAAAGAAAACATGGGTTATAGCCCATCGTTTTTTGACATTTTGAAAAAAAAAGTTAACCTCGTTTTTCATCATTTTTGAACATGGGCTATAGTCCATACCGTACGGCATACTATAGCACGCCGTTTTTCATCTTTTTTGAGGTTTTGAAAAAAATGAAGAAAAAAAAAAAACATGGGTTATAGCCCATCGTTTTTTGAAATTTTGAAAAAAAAGTTAACCTCGTTTTTCATCATTTTTGAACATGGGCTATAGCCCATACCGTACGGCATACTATAGCACTCCGTTTTTCATCATTTTTGAGGTTTTGAAAAAAATGAAGAAAAAAAAAAACATGGGTTATAGCCCATCGTTTTTTGAAATTTTGAAAAAAAAGTTAACCTCGTTTTTCATCATTTTTGAACATGGGCTATAGCCCATACCGTACGGCATACTATAGCACGCCGTTTTTCATCATTTTTGAGGTTTTGAAAAAAAATGAAGAAAAAAAAACATAGGTTATAGCCCATCGTTTTTTGAAATTTTGAAAAAAAAAAGTTAACCTCGTTTTTCATCATTTTTGAACATGGGCTATAGCCCATACCGTACGGCATACTATAGCTCTCCGTTTTTCATCATTTTTGAGGTTTTGAAAAAAATTAAGAAAAAAAAAAAACATGGGTTATAGCCCATCGTTTTTTGAAATTTTGAAAAAAAAAGTTAACCTCGTTTATCATCATTTTTGAACATGGGCTATAGCCCATACCGTACGGCATACTATAGCACGCCGTTTTTCATCATTTTTGAGGTTTTGAAAAAAATGAAGAAAAAAAGAACATGGGTTATAGCCCATCGTTTTTTGAAATTTTGAAAAAAAAAGTTAACCTTGTTTTTCATCATTTTTGAACATGGGCTATAGCCCATACTGTACGGCATACTATAGCACGCCGTTTTTAATCATTTTTGAGGTTTCGAAAAAAATGAAGAAAAAAAAAAAAACATGGGTTATAGCCCATCGTTTTTTGACATTTTGAAAAAAAAAGTTAACCTCGTTTTTCATCATTTTTGAACATGGGCTATAGCCCATACCGTACGGCATACTATAGCACTCCGTTTTTCATCATTTTTGAGGTTTTGAAAAAAATGAAGAAAAAAAAAAAACATGGGTTATAGCCCATCGTTTTTTGAAATTTTGAAAAAAAAAGTTAACCTCGTTTTTCATCATTTTTGAACATGGGCTATAGCCCATACCGTACGGCATACTATAGCACGCCGTTTTTCATCATTTTTGAGGTTTTGAAAAAAATGAAGAAAAAAAAAAACATGGCCCATCGTTTTTTGAAATTTTGAAAAAAAAAGTTAACCTCGTTTTTCATCATTTTTGAACATGGGCTATAGCCCATACTGTACGGCATACTATAGCACGCCGTTTTTAATCATTTTTGAGGTTTTGAAAAAAATGAAGAAAAAAAAAAAACATGGGTTATAGCCCATCGTTTTTTGACATTTTGAAAAAAAAAGTTAACCTCGTTTTTCATCATTTTTGAACATGGGCTATAGCCCATACCGTACGGCATACTATAGCACGCCGTTTTTCATCATTTTTGAGGTTTTGAAAAAAATGAATAAAAAAAAAAGACATGGGTTATAGCCCATCGTTTTTTGAAATTTTGAAAAAAAAAGTTAACCTCGTTTTTCATCATTTTTGAACATGGGCTACAGCCCATACCGTACGGCATACTATAGCACGCCGTTTTTCATCATTTTTGAGGTTTTGAAAAAAATGAAAAAAAAAAAAAAACATGGGTTATAGCCCATCGTTTTCTGAAATTTTGAAAAAAAAAGTTAACCTCGTTTTTCATCATTTTTGAACATGGGCTATAGCCCATACCGTACGGCATACTATAGCACGCCGTTTTTCATCATTTTTGAGGTTTTGAAAAAAATGAAGAAAAAAAAAAACATGGGTTATAGCCCATCGTTTTTTTAAATTTTGAAAAAAAAGTTAACCTCGTTTTTCATCATTTTTTAACATGGGCTATAGCCCATACCGTACGGCATACTATAGCACGCCGTTTTTCATCATTTTTGAGGTTTTGAAAAAAATGAAAAAAAAAAAACATGGGTTATAGCCCATAGTTTTTTGAAATTTAAAAAAAAAAGTTAACCTTGTTTTTCATCATTTTTGAACATGGGCTATAGCCCATACCGTACGGCATACTATAGCACGCCGTTTTTAATCATTTTTGAGGTTTTGAAAAAAATGAAGAAAAAAAAAAACATGGGTTATAGCCCATCGTTATTTGACATTTTGAAAAAAAGAAGTTAACCTCGTTTTTCATCATTTTTGAACATGGGCTATAGCCCATACCGTACGGCATACTATAGCACGCCGTTTTTCATCATTTTTGAGGTTTTGAAAAAAATGAAAAAAAAAAAAAAACATGGGGTTATAGCCCATCGTTTTCTGAAATTTTGAAAAAAAAAGTTAACCTCGTTTTTCATCATTTTTGAACATGGGCTATAGCCCATACCGTACGGCATACTATAGCACGCCGTTTTTCATCATTTTTGAGGTTTTGAAAAAAATGAAGAAAAAAAAAAAAACATGGGTTATAGCCCATCGTTTTTTGAAATTTTGAAAAAAAAAGTTAACCTCGTTTTTCATCATTTTTGAACATGGGCTATAGCCCATACCGTACGGCATACTATAGCACGCCGTTTTTCATCATTTTTGAGGTTTTGAAAAAAATGAAAAAAAAAAAAAACATGGGTTATAGCCCATCGTTTTTTGAAATTTTGAAAAAAAAAGTTAACCTCGTTTTTCATCATTTTTGAACATGGGCTATAGCCCATACCGTACGGCATACTATAGCACGCCGTTTTTCATCATTTTTGAGGTTTTGAAAAAAATGAAGAAAAAAAAAAACATGGCCCATCGTTTTTTGAAATTTTGAAAAAAAAAGTTAACCTCGTTTTTCATCATTTTTGAACATGGGCTATAGCCCATACCGTACGGCATACTATAGCACGCCGTTTTTCATCATTTTTGAGGTTTTGAAAAAAATGAAAAAAAAAAAAAACATGGGTTATAGCCCATCGTTTTTTGAAATTTTGAAAAAAAAAGTTAACCTCGTTTTTCATCATTTTTGAACATGGGCTATAGCCCATACCGTACGGCATACTATAGCACGCCGTTTTTAAACATTTTTGAGGTTTTGAAAAAAATGAAGAAAAAAAAAAACATGGGTTATAACCCATCGTTTTTTGACATTTTGAAAAAAAAAGTTAACCTCGTTTTTCATCATTTTTGAACATGGGCTATAGCCCATACCGTACGGCATACTATAGCACTCCGTTTTTCATCATTTTTGAGGTTTTGAAAAAAATGAAGAAAAAAAAAAAACATGGGTTATAGCCCATCGTTTTTTGAAATTTTGAAAAAAAAAGTTAACCTCGTTTTTCATCATTTTTGAACATGGGCTATAGCCCATACCGTACGGCATACTATAGCACTCCGTTTTTCATCATTTTTGAGGTTTTGAAAAAAATGAAGAAAAAAAAAAAACATGGGTTATAGCCCATCGTTTTTTGAAATTTTGAAAAAAAAAGTTAACCTCGTTTTTCATCATTTTTGAACATGGGCTATAGCCCATACCGTACGGCATACTATAGCACGCCGTTTTTCATCATTTTTGAGGTTTTGAAAAAAATGAAGAAAAAAAAAAACATGGCCCATCGTTTTTTGAAATTTTGAAAAAAAAAGTTAACCTCGTTTTTCATCATTTTTGAACATGGGCTATAGCCCATAACGTACGGCATACTATAGCACGCCGTTTTTCATCATTTTTGAGGTTTTGAAAAAAATGAAGAAAAAAAAAACATGGGTTATAGCCCATCGTTTTTTGAAATTTTGAAAAAAAAAGTTAACCTCGTTTTTCATCATTTTTGAACATGGGCTATAGCCCATACCGTACGGCATACTATAGCACGCCGTTTTTCATCATTTTTGAGGTTTTGAAAAAAATGAAAAAAAAAAAAAAACATGGGTTATAGCCCATCGTTTTTTGAAAATTTGAAAAAAAAAGTTAACCTCGTTTTTCATCATTTTTGAACATGGGCTATAGCCCATACCGTACGGCATACTATAGCACGCCGTTTTTAATCATTTTTGAGGTTTTGAAAAAAATGAAGAAAAAAAAAACATGGGTTATAGCCCATCGTTTTTTGACATTTTGAAAAAAAAAGTTAACCTCGTTTTTCATCATTTTTGAACATGGGCTATAGCCCATACCGTACGGCATACTATAGCACGCCGTTTTTCATCATTTTTGAGGTTTTGAAAAAAATGAATAAAAAAAAAGACATGGGTTATAGCCCATCGTTTTTTGAAATTTTGAAAAAAAAAGTTAACCTCGTTTTTCATCATTTTTGAACATGGGCTACAGCCCATACCGTACGGCATACTATAGCACGCCGTTTTTCATCATTTTTGAGGTTTTGAAAAAAATGAAAAAAAAAAAAACATGGGTTATAGCCCATCGTTTTTTGAAATTTTGAAAAAAAAGTTAACCTCGTTTTTCATCATTTTTGAACATGGGCTATAGCCCATACCATACGGCATACTATAGCACGCCGTTTTTCATCATTTTTGAGGTTTTGAAAAAAATGAAAAAAAAAAAAAAACATGGGTTATAGCCCATCGTTTTCTGAAATTTTGAAAAAAAAAGTTAACCTCGTTTTTCATCATTTTTGAACATGGGCTATAGCCCATACCGTACGGCATACTATAGCACGCCGTTTTTCATCATTTTTGAGGTTTTGAAAAAAATGAAGAAAAAAAAAAACATGGGTTATAGCCCATCGTTTTTTGAAATTTTGAAAAAAAAAGTTAACCTCGTTTTTCATCATTTTTTAACATGGGCTATAGCCCATACCGTACGGCATACTATAGCACGCCGTTTTTCATCATTTTTGAGGTTTTGAAAAAAATGAAAAAAAAAAAACATGGGTTATAGCCCATCGTTTTTTGAAATTTTGAAAAAAAATAGTTAACCTCGTTTTTCATCATTTTTGAACATGGGCTATAGCCCATACCGTACGGCATACTATAGCACGCCGTTTTTAATCATTTTTGAGGTTTTGAAAAAAATGAAGAAAAAAAAAAACATGGGTTATAGCCCATCGTTTTTTGAAATTTTGAAAAAAAAAGTTAACCTCGTTTTTCATCATTTTTGAACATGGGCTACAGCCCATACCGTACGGCATACTATAGCACGCCGTTTTTCATCATTTTTGAGGTTTTGAAAAAAATGAAAAAAAAAAAAACATGGGTTATAGCCCATCGTTTTTTGAAATTTTGAAAAAAAAAGTTAACCTCGTTTTTCATCATTTTTGAACATGGGCTATAGCCCATACCATACGGCATACTATAGCACGCCGTTTTTCATCATTTTTGAGGTTTTGAAAAAAATGAAAAAAAAAAAAAAAACATGGGTTATAGCCCATCGTTTTCTGAAATTTTGAAAAAAAAAGTTAACCTCGTTTTTCATCATTTTTGAACATGGGCTATAGCCCATACCGTACGGCATACTATAGCACGCCGTTTTTCATCATTTTTGAGGTTTTGAAAAAAATGAAGAAAAAAAAAAACATGGGTTATAGCCCATCGTTTTTTGAAATTTTGAAAAAAAAAGTTAACCTCGTTTTTCATCATTTTTTAACATGGGCTATAGCCCATACCGTACGGCATACTATAGCACGCCGTTTTTCATCATTTTTGAGGTTTTGAAAAAAATGAAAAAAAAAAAAACATGGGTTATAGCCCATCGTTTTTTGAAATTTTGAAAAAAAAAGTTAACCTCGTTTTTCATCATTTTTGAACATGGGCTATAGCCCATACCGTACGGCATACTATAGCACGCCGTTTTTAATCATTTTTGAGGTTTTGAAAAAAATGAAGAAAAAAAAAAACATGGGTTATAGCCCATCGTTATTTGACATTTTGAAAAAAAGAAGTTAACCTCGTTTTTCATCATTTTTGAACATGGGCTATAGCCCATACCGTACGGCATACTATAGCACGCCGTTTTTCATCATTTTTGAGGTTTTGAAAAAAAATAGTTAACCTCGTTTTTCATCATTTTTGAACATGGGCTATAGCCCATACCGTACGGCATACTATAGCACGCCGTTTTTAATCATTTTTGAGGTTTTGAAAAAAATGAAGAAAAAAAAAAACATGGGTTATAGCCCATCGTTTTTTGAAATTTTGAAAAAAAAAGTTAACCTCGTTTTTCATCATTTTTTAACATGGGCTACAGCCCATACCGTACGCCATACTATAGCACGCCGTTTTTCATCATTTTTGAGGTTTTGAAAAAAAAAAAAAAAAAAAAAACATGGGTTATAGCCCATCGTTTTTTGAAATTTTGAAAAAAAAAGTTAACCTCGTTTTTCATCATTTTTGAACATGGGCTATAGCCCATACCATACGGCATACTATAGCACGCCGTTTTTCATCATTTTTGAGGTTTTGAAAAAAAAAAAAAAAAAAAAAAAAACATGGGTTATAGCCCATCGTTTTCTGAAATTTTGAAAAAAAAGTTAACCTCGTTTTTCATCATTTTTGAACATGGGCTATAGCCCATACCGTACGGCATACTATAGCACGCCGTTTTTCATCATTTTTGAGGTTTTGAAAAAAATGAAAAAAAAAAAAACATGGGTTATAGCCCATCGTTTTTTGAAATTTTGAAAAAAAAAGTTAACCTCGTTTTTCATCATTTTTTAACATGGGCTATAGCCCATACCGTACGGCATACTATAGCACGCCGTTTTTCATCATTTTTGAGGTTTTGAAAAAAATGAAAAAAAAAAAACATGGGTTATAGCCCATCGTTTTTTGAAATTTTGAAAAAAAAAGTTAACCTCGTTTTTCATCATTTTTGAACATGGGCTATAGCCCATACCGTACGGCATACTATAGCACGCCGTTTTTAATCATTTTTGAGGTTTTGAAAAAAATGAAGAAAAAAAAAAACATGGGTTATAGCCCATCGTTATTTGACATTTTGAAAAAAAGAAGTTAACCTCGTTTTTCATCATTTTTGAACATGGGCTATAGCCCATACCGTACGGCATACTATAGCACGCCGTTTTTCATCATTTTTGAGGTTTTGAAAAAAATGAAAAAAAAAAAAAAACATGGGGTTATAGCCCATCGTTTTCTGAAATTTTGAAAAAAAAAGTTAACCTCGTTTTTCATCATTTTTGAACATGGGCTATAGCCCATACCGTACGGCATACTATAGCACGCCGTTTTTCATCATTTTTGAGGTTTTGAAAAAAATGAAGAAAAAAAAAAAACATGGGTTATAGCCCATCGTTTTTTTAAATTTTGAAAAAAAAAGTTAACCTCGTTTTTCATCATTTTTGAACATGGGCTATAGCCCATACCGTACGGCATACTATAGCACGCCGTTTTTCATCATTTTTGAGGTTTTGAAAAAAATGAAAAAAAAAAAAACATGGGTTATAGCCCATCGTTTTTTGAAGTTTTGAAAAAAAAAGTTAACCTCGTTTTTCATCATTTTTGAACATGGGCTATAGCCCATACCGTACGGCATACTATAGCACGCCGTTTTTCATCATTTTTGAGGTTTTGAAAAAAATGAAAAAAAAAAAAACATGGGTTATAGCCCATCGTTTTTTGAAATTTTGAAAAAAAAAGTTAACCTCGTTTTTCATCATTTTTGAACATGGGCTATAGCCCATACCGTACGGCATACTATAGCACGCCGTTTTTCATCATTTTTGAGGTTTTGAAAAAAATGAAGAAAAAAAAAAACATGGGTTATAGCCCATCGTTTTTTGAAATTTTGAAAAAAAAAGTTAACCTCGTTTTTCATCATTTTTTAACATGGGCTATAGCCCATACCGTACGGCATACTATAGCACGCCGTTTTTCATCATTTTTGAGGTTTTGAAAAAAAAAAAAAAAAAAAAAACATGGGTTATAGCCCATCGTTTTTTGAAATTTTGAAAAAAAAAGTTAACCTCGTTTTTCATCATTTTTGAACATGGGCTATAGCCCATACCGTACGGCATACTATAGCACGCCGTTTTTAATCATTTTTGAGGTTTTGAAAAAAATGAAGAAAAAAAAAAACATGGGTTATAGCCCATCGTTATTTGACATTTTGAAAAAAAGAAGTTAACCTCGTTTTTCATCATTTTTGAACATGGGCTATAGCCCATACCGTACGGCATACTATAGCACGCCGTTTTTCATCATTTTTGAGGTTTTGAAAAAAATGAAAAAAAAACAAACATGGGGTTATAGCCCATCGTTTTCTGAAATTTTGAAAAAAAAAGTTAACCTCGTTTTTCATCATTTTTGAACATGGGCTATAGCCCATACCGTACGGCATACTATAGCACGCCGTTTTTCATCATTTTTGAGGTTTTGAAAAAAATGAAGAAAAAAAAAAACATGGGTTATAGCCCATCGTTATTTGACATTTTGAAAAAAAGAAGTTAACCTCGTTTTTCATCATTTTTGAACATGGGCTATAGCCCATACCGTACGGCATACTATAGCACGCCGTTTTTCATCATTTTTGAGGTTTTGAAAAAAATGAAAAAAAAAAAAAAACATGGGGTTATAGCCCATCGTTTTCTGAAATTTTGAAAAAAAAAGTTAACCTCGTTTTTCATCATTTTTGAACATGGGCTATAGCCCATACCGTACGGCATACTATAGCACGCCGTTTTTCATCATTTTTGAGGTTTTGAAAAAAATGAAGAAAAAAAAAAAACATGGGTTATAGCCCATCGTTTTTTGAAATTTTGAAAAAAAAAGTTAACCTCGTTTTTCATCATTTTTGAACATGGGCTATAGCCCATACCGTACGGCATACTATAGCACGCCGTTTTTCATCATTTTTGAGGTTTTGAAAAAAATGAAAAAAAAAAAAACATGGGTTATAGCCCATCGTTTTTTGAAATTTTGAAAAAAAAAGTTAACCTCGTTTTTCATCATTTTTGAACATGGGCTATAGCCCATACCGTACGGCATACTATAGCACGCCGTTTTTCATCATTTTTGAGGTTTTGAAAAAAATGAAAAAAAAAAAAACATGGGTTATAGCCCATCGTTTTTTGAAATTTTGAAAAAAAAAGTTAACCTCGTTTTTCATCATTTTTGAACATGGGCTATAGCCCATACCGTACGGCATACTATAGCACGCCGTTTTTCATCATTTTTGAGGTTTTGAAAAAAATGAAGAAAAAAAAAAACATGGGTTATAGCCCATCGTTTTTTGAAATTTTGAAAAAAAAAGTTAACCTCGTTTTTCATCATTTTTTAACATGGGCTATAGCCCATACCGTACGGCATACTATAGCACGCCGTTTTTCATCATTTTTGAGGTTTTGAAAAAAAAAAAAAAAAAAAAAACATGGGTTATAGCCCATCGTTTTTTGAAATTTTGAAAAAAAAAGTTAACCTCGTTTTTCATCATTTTTGAACATGGGCTATAGCCCATACCGTACGGCATACTATAGCACGCCGTTTTTAATCATTTTTGAGGTTTTGAAAAAAATGAAGAAAAAAAAAAACATGGGTTATAGCCCATCGTTATTTGACATTTTGAAAAAAAGAAGTTAACCTCGTTTTTCATCATTTTTGAACATGGGCTATAGCCCATACCGTACGGCATACTATAGCACGCCGTTTTTCATCATTTTTGAGGTTTTGAAAAAAATGAAAAAAAAAAAAACATGGGGTTATAGCCCATCGTTTTCTGAAATTTTGAAAAAAAAAGTTAACCTCGTTTTTCATCATTTTTGAACATGGGCTATAGCCCATACCGTACGGCATACTATAGCACGCCGTTTTTCATCATTTTTGAGGTTTTGAAAAAAATGAAGAAAAAAAAAAACATGGGTTATAGCCCATCGTTATTTGACATTTTGAAAAAAAGAAGTTAACCTCGTTTTTCATCATTTTTGAACATGGGCTATAGCCCATACCGTACGGCATACTATAGCACGCCGTTTTTCATCATTTTTGAGGTTTTGAAAAAAATGAAAAAAAAAAAAAAACATGGGGTTATAGCCCATCGTTTTCTGAAATTTTGAAAAAAAAAGTTAACCTCGTTTTTCATCATTTTTGAACATGGGCTATAGCCCATACCGTACGGCATACTATAGCACGCCGTTTTTCATCATTTTTGAGGTTTTGAAAAAAATGAAGAAAAAAAAAAAACATGGGTTATAGCCCATCGTTTTTTGAAATTTTGAAAAAAAAAGTTAACCTCGTTTTTCATCATTTTTGAACATGGGCTATAGCCCATACCGTACGGCATACTATAGCACGCCGTTTTTCATCATTTTTGAGGTTTTGAAAAAAATGAAAAAAAAAAAAACATGGGTTATAGCCCATCGTTTTTTGAAATTTTGAAAAAAAAAGTTAACCTCGTTTTTCATCATTTTTGAACATGGGCTATAGCCCATACCGTACGGCATACTATAGCACGCCGTTTTTCATCATTTTTGAGGTTTTGAAAAAAATGAAAAAAAAAAAAACATGGGTTATAGCCCATCGTTTTTTGAAATTTTGAAAAAAAAAGTTAACCTCGTTTTTCATCATTTTTTAACATGGGCTATAGCCCATACCGTACGGCATACTATAGCACGCCGTTTTTCATCATTTTTGAGGTTTTGAAAAAAATGAAAAAAAAAAAAAACATGGGTTATAGCCCATCGTTTTTTGAAATTTTGAAAAAAAAAGTTAACCTCGTTTTTCATCATTTTTGAACATGGGCTATAGCCCATACCGTATGGCATACTATAGCACGCCGTTTTTAATCATTTTTGAGGTTTTGAAAAAAATGAAGAAAAAAAAAAACATGGGTTATAGCCCATCGTTTTTTGACATTTTGAAAAAAAAAGTTAACCTCGTTTTTCATCATTTTTGAACATGGGCTATAGCCCATACCGTACGGCATACTATAGCACGCCGTTTTTCATCATTTTTGAGGTTTTGAAAAAAATGAAAAAAAAAAAAAAAACATGGGTTATAGCCCATCGTTTTCTGAAATTTTGAAAAAAAAAGTTAACCTCGTTTTTCATCATTTTTGAACATGGGCTACAGCCCATACCGTACGGCATACTATAGCACGCCGTTTTTCATCATTTTTGAGGTTTTGAAAAAAAAAAAAAAAAAAAAACATGGGTTATAGCCCATCGTTTTTTTGAAATTTTGAAAAAAAAAGTTAACCTCGTTTTTCATCATTTTTGAACATGGGCTATAGCCCATACCGTACGGCATACTATAGCACGCCGTTTTTCATCATTTTTGAGGTTTTGAAAAAAATGAAAAAAAAAACAAAACATGGGTTATAGCCCATCGTTTTCTGAAATTTTGAAAAAAAAAGTTAACCTTGTTTTTCATCATTTTTGAACATGGGCTATAGCCCATACCGTACGGCATACTATAGCACGCCGTTTTTCATCATTTTTGAGGTTTTGAAAAAAATGAAGAAAAAAAAAAAACATGGGTTATAGCCCATCGTTTTTTGAAATTTTGAAAAAAAAGTTAACCTCGTTTTTCATCATTTTTGAACATGGGCTATAGCCCATACCGTACGGCATACTATAGCACGCCGTTTTTCATCATTTTTGAGGTTTTGAAAAAAATGAAAAAAAAAAAAAAAACATGGGTTATAGCCCATCGTTTTTTGAAATTTTGAAAAAAAAAGTTAACCTCGTTTTTCATCATTTTTGAACATGGGCTATAGCCCATACCGTACGGCATACTATAGCACGCCGTTTTTAATCATTTTTGAGGTTTTGAAAAAAATGAAGAAAAAAAAAAAACATGGGTTATAGCCCATCGTTTTTTGACATTTTGAAAAAGAAAGTTAACCTCGTTTTTCATCATTTTTGAACATGGGCTATAGCCCATACCGTACGGCATACTATAGCACGCCGTTTTTCATCATTTTTGAGGTTTTGAAAAAAATGAAAAAAAAAACAAAACATGGGTTATAGCCCATCGTTTTCTGAAATTTTGAAAAAAAAAGTTAACCTTGTTTTTCATCATTTTTGAACATGGGCTATAGCCCATACCGTACGGCATACTATAGCACGCCGTTTTTCATCATTTTTGAGGTTTTGAAAAAAATGAAGAAAAAAAAAAAACATGGGTTATAGCCCATCGTTTTTTGAAATTTTGAAAAAAAAGTTAACCTCGTTTTTCATCATTTTTGAACATGGGCTATAGCCCATACCGTACGGCATACTATAGCACGCCGTTTTTCATCATTTTTGAGGTTTTGAAAAAAATTTATAAAAAAAAAAACATGGGTTATAGCCCATCGTTTTTTGAAATTTTGAAAAAAAAAGTTAACCTCGTTTTTCATCATTTTTTAACATGGGCTATAGCCCATACCGTACGGCATACTATAGCACGCCGTTTTTCATCATTTTTGAGGTTTTGAAAAAAATGAAAAAAAAAAAAAAACATGGGTTATAGCCCATCGTTTTTTGAAATTTTGAAAAAAAAAGTTAACCTCGTTTTTCATCATTTTTGAACATGGGCTATAGCCCATACCGTAAGGCATACTATAGCACGCCGTTTTTAATCATTTTTGAGGTTTTGAAAAAAAAGAAAAAAAAAAAAGAAAACATGGGTTATAGCCCATCGTTTTTTGAAATTTTGAAAAAAAAAGTTAACCTCGTTTTTCATCATTTTTTAACATGGGCTATAGCCCATACCGTACGGCATACTATAGCACGCCGTTTTTCATCATTTTTGAGGTTTTGAAAAAAAAAAAAAAAAAAAAAAACATGGGTTATAGCCCATCGTTTTTTGAAATTTTGAAAAAAAAAGTTAACCTCGTTTTTCATCATTTTTGAACATGGGCTATAGCCCATACCGTACGGCATACTATAGCACGCCGTTTTTAATCATTTTTGAGGTTTTGAAAAAAATAAAAAAACATGGGTTATAGCCCATCGTTTTTTGACATTTTGAAAAAAAAAGTTAACCTCGTTTTTCATCATTTTTGAACATGGGCTATAGCCCATACCGTACGGCATACTATAGCACGCCGTTTTTCATCATTTTTGAGGTTTTGAAAAAAATGAAGAAAAAAAAAAAACATGGGTTATAGCCCATCGTTTTTTGAAATTTTGAAAAAAAAAGTTAACCTCGTTTTTCATCATTTTTGAACATGGGCTACAGCCCATACCGTACGGCATACTATAGCACGCCGTTTTTCATCATTTTTGAGGTTTTGAAAAAAATGAAAAAAAAAAAAACATGGGTTATAGCCCATCGTTTTTTGATATTTTGAAAAAAAAAGTTAACCTCGTTTTTCATCATTTTTTAACATGGGCTATAGCCCATACCATACGGCATACTATAGCACGCCGTTTTTCATCATTTTTGAGGTTTTGAAAAAAATGAAAAAAAAAAAAAACATGGGTTATAGCCCATCGTTTTCTGAAATTTTGAAAAAAAAAGTTAACCTCGTTTTTCATCATTTTTGAACATGGGCTATAGCCCATACCGTACGGCATACTATAGCACGCCGTTTTTCATCATTTTTGAGGTTTTGAAAAAAATGAAGAAAAAAAAAAACATGGGTTATAGCCCATCGTTTTTTGAAATTTTGAAAAAAAAAGTTAACCTCGTTTTTCATCATTTTTTAACATGGGCTATAGCCCATACCGTACGGCATACTATAGCACGCCGTTTTTCATCATTTTTGAGGTTTTGAAAAAAATGAAAAAAAAAAAAACATGGGTTATAGCCCATCGTTTTTTGAAATTTTGAAAAAAAAAGTTAACCTCGTTTTTCATCATTTTTGAACATGGGCTATAGCCCATACCGTACGGCATACTATAGCACGCCGTTTTTAATCATTTTTGAGGTTTTGAAAAAAATGAAGAAAAAAAAAAACATGGGTTATAGCCCATCGTTATTTGACATTTTGAAAAAAAGAAGTTAACCTCGTTTTTCATCATTTTTGAACATGGGCTATAGCCCATACCGTACGGCATACTATAGCACGCCGTTTTTCATCATTTTTGAGGTTTTGAAAAAAATGAAAAAAAAAAAAAAACATGGGGTTATAGCCCATCGTTTTCTGAAATTTTGAAAAAAAAAGTTAACCTCGTTTTTCATCATTTTTGAACATGGGCTATAGCCCATACCGTACGGCATACTATAGCACGCCGTTTTTCATCATTTTTGAGGTTTTGAAAAAAATGAAGAAAAAAAAAAACATGGGTTATAGCCCATCGTTTTTTGAAATTTTGAAAAAAAAAGTTAACCTCGTTTTTCATCATTTTTGAACATGGGCTATAGCCCATACCGTACGGCATACTATAGCACGCCGTTTTTCATCATTTTTGAGGTTTTGAAAAAAATGAAAAAAAAAAAAACATGGGTTATAGCCCATCGTTTTTTGAAATTTTGAAAAAAAAAGTTAACCTCGTTTTTCATCATTTTTGAACATGGGCTATAGCCCATACCGTACGGCATACTATAGCACGCCGTTTTTCATCATTTTTGAGGTTTTGAAAAAAATGAAAAAAAAAAAAACATGGGTTATAGCCCATCGTTTTTTGAAATTTTGAAAAAAAAAGTTAACCTCGTTTTTCATCATTTTTGAACATGGGCTATAGCCCATACCGTACGGCATACTATAGCACGCCGTTTTTCATCATTTTTGAGGTTTTAAAAAAAAAAAAAAAAAAAAACATGGGTTATAGCCCATCGTTTTTTTGAAATTTTGAAAAAAAAAGTTAACCTCGTTTTTCATCATTTTTGAACATGGGCTATAGCCCATACCGTACGGCATACTATAGCACGCCGTTTTTCATCATTTTTGAGGTTTTGAAAAAAATGAAGAAAAAAAAAAACATGGGTTATAGCCCATCGTTTTTTGAAATTTTGAAAAAAAAAGTTAACCTCGTTTTTCATCATTTTTTAACATGGGCTATAGCCCATACCGTACGGCATACTATAGCACGCCGTTTTTCATCATTTTTGAGGTTTTGAAAAAAATGAAAAAAAAAAAAACATGGGTTATAGCCCATCGTTTTTTGAAATTTTGAAAAAAAAAGTTAACCTCGTTTTTCATCATTTTTGAACATGGGCTATAGCCCATACCGTACGGCATACTATAGCACGCCGTTTTTAATCATTTTTGAGGTTTTGAAAAAAATGAAGAAAAAAAAAAACATGGGTTATAGCCCATCGTTATTTGACATTTTGAAAAAAAGAAGTTAACCTCGTTTTTCATCATTTTTGAACATGGGCTATAGCCCATACCGTACGGCATACTATAGCACGCCGTTTTTCATCATTTTTGAGGTTTTGAAAAAAATGAAAAAAAAAAAAAAACATGGGGTTATAGCCCATCGTTTTCTGAAATTTTGAAAAAAAAAGTTAACCTCGTTTTTCATCATTTTTGAACATGGGCTATAGCCCATACCGTACGGCATACTATAGCACGCCGTTTTTCATCATTTTTGAGGTTTTGAAAAAAATGAAGAAAAAAAAAAACATGGGTTATAGCCCATCGTTTTTTGAAATTTTGAAAAAAAAAGTTAACCTCGTTTTTCATCATTTTTGAACATGGGCTATAGCCCATACCGTACGGCATACTATAGCACGCCGTTTTTCATCATTTTTGAGGTTTTGAAAAAAATGAAAAAAAAAAAAACATGGGTTATAGCCCATCGTTTTTTGAAATTTTGAAAAAAAAAGTTAACCTCGTTTTTCATCATTTTTGAACATGGGCTATAGCCCATACCGTACGGCATACTATAGCACGCCGTTTTTCATCATTTTTGAGGTTTTGAAAAAAATGAAAAAAAAAAAAACATGGGTTATAGCCCATCGTTTTTTGAAATTTTGAAAAAAAAAGTTAACCTCGTTTTTCATCATTTTTGAACATGGGCTATAGCCCATACCGTACGGCATACTATAGCACGCCGTTTTTCATCATTTTTGAGGTTTTGAAAAAAAAAAAAAAAAAAAACATGGGTTATAGCCCATCGTTTTTTTGAAATTTTGAAAAAAAAAGTTAACCTCGTTTTTCATCATTTTTGAACATGGGCTATAGCCCATACCGTACGGCATACTATAGCACGCCGTTTTTCATCATTTTTGAGGTTTTGAAAAAAATTAAGAAAAAAAAAAACATGGGTTATAGCCCATCGTTTTTTGAAATTTTGAAAAAAAAAGTTAACCTCGTTTTTCATCATTTTTTAACATGGGCTATAGCCCATACCGTACGGCATACTATAGCACGCCGTTTTTCATCATTTTTGAGGTTTTGAAAAAAATGAAAAAAAAAACAAAACATGGGTTATAGCCCATCGTTTTTTGAAATTTTGAAAAAAAAAGTTAACCTCGTTTTTCATCATTTTTGAACATGGGCTATAGCCCATACCGTACGGCATACTATAGCACGCCGTTTTTAATCATTTTTGAGGTTTTGAAAAAAATGAAGAAAAAAAAAAAACATGGGTTATAGCCCATCGTTTTTTGACATTTTGAAAAAAAAAGTTAACCTCGTTTTTCATCATTTTTGAACATGGGCTATAGCCCATACCGTACGGCATACTATAGCACGCCGTTTTTCATCATTTTTGAGGTTTTGAAAAAAATGAAAAAAAAAAAAACATGGGTTATAGCCCATCGTTTTTTGAAAATTTGAAAAAAAAAGTTAACCTCGTTTTTCATCATTTTTGAACATGGGCTATAGCCCATACCGTACGGCATACTATAGCACGCCGTTTTTAATCATTTTTGAGGTTTTGAAAAAAATGAAGAAAAAAAAAAACATGGGTTATAGCCCATCGTTATTTGACATTTTGAAAAAAAGAAGTTAACCTCGTTTTTCATCATTTTTGAACATGGGCTATAGCCCATACCGTACGGCATACTATAGCACGCCGTTTTTCATCATTTTTGAGGTTTTGAAAAAAATGAAAAAAAAAAAAAAACATGGGGTTATAGCCCATCGTTTTCTGAAATTTTGAAAAAAAAAGTTAACCTCGTTTTTCATCATTTTTGAACATGGGCTATAGCCCATACCGTACGGCATACTATAGCACGCCGTTTTTCATCATTTTTGAGGTTTTGAAAAAAATAAAAAAACATGGGTTATAGCCCATCGTTTTTTGACATTTTGAAAAAAAAAGTTAACCTCGTTTTTCATCATTTTTGAACATGGGCTATAGCCCATACCGTACGGCATACTATAGCACGCCGTTTTTCATCATTTTTGAGGTTTTGAAAAAAATGAAGAAAAAAAAAAAACATGGGTTATAGCCCATCGTTTTTTGAAATTTTGAAAAAAAAAGTTAACCTCGTTTTTCATCATTTTTGAACATGGGCTACAGCCCATACCGTACGGCATACTATAGCACGCCGTTTTTCATCATTTTTGAGGTTTTGAAAAAAATGAAAAAAAAAAAAACATGGGTTATAGCCCATCGTTTTTTGATATTTTGAAAAAAAAAGTTAACCTCGTTTTTCATCATTTTTTAACATGGGCTATAGCCCATACCATACGGCATACTATAGCACGCCGTTTTTCATCATTTTTGAGGTTTTGAAAAAAATGAAAAAAAAAAAAAACATGGGTTATAGCCCATCGTTTTCTGAAATTTTGAAAAAAAAAGTTAACCTCGTTTTTCATCATTTTTGAACATGGGCTATAGCCCATACCGTACGGCATACTATAGCACGCCGTTTTTCATCATTTTTGAGGTTTTGAAAAAAATGAAGAAAAAAAAAAACATGGGTTATAGCCCATCGTTTTTTGAAATTTTGAAAAAAAAAGTTAACCTCGTTTTTCATCATTTTTTAACATGGGCTATAGCCCATACCGTACGGCATACTATAGCACGCCGTTTTTCATCATTTTTGAGGTTTTGAAAAAAATGAAAAAAAAAAAAACATGGGTTATAGCCCATCGTTTTTTGAAATTTTGAAAAAAAAAGTTAACCTCGTTTTTCATCATTTTTGAACATGGGCTATAGCCCATACCGTACGGCATACTATAGCACGCCGTTTTTAATCATTTTTGAGGTTTTGAAAAAAATGAAGAAAAAAAAAAACATGGGTTATAGCCCATCGTTATTTGACATTTTGAAAAAAAGAAGTTAACCTCGTTTTTCATCATTTTTGAACATGGGCTATAGCCCATACCGTACGGCATACTATAGCACGCCGTTTTTCATCATTTTTGAGGTTTTGAAAAAAATGAAAAAAAAAAAAAAACATGGGGTTATAGCCCATCGTTTTCTGAAATTTTGAAAAAAAAAGTTAACCTCGTTTTTCATCATTTTTGAACATGGGCTATAGCCCATACCGTACGGCATACTATAGCACGCCGTTTTTCATCATTTTTGAGGTTTTGAAAAAAATGAAGAAAAAAAAAAACATGGGTTATAGCCCATCGTTTTTTGAAATTTTGAAAAAAAAAGTTAACCTCGTTTTTCATCATTTTTGAACATGGGCTATAGCCCATACCGTACGGCATACTATAGCACGCCGTTTTTCATCATTTTTGAGGTTTTGAAAAAAATGAAAAAAAAAAAAACATGGGTTATAGCCCATCGTTTTTTGAAATTTTGAAAAAAAAAGTTAACCTCGTTTTTCATCATTTTTGAACATGGGCTATAGCCCATACCGTACGGCATACTATAGCACGCCGTTTTTCATCATTTTTGAGGTTTTGAAAAAAATGAAAAAAAAAAAAACATGGGTTATAGCCCATCGTTTTTTGAAATTTTGAAAAAAAAAGTTAACCTCGTTTTTCATCATTTTTGAACATGGGCTATAGCCCATACCGTACGGCATACTATAGCACGCCGTTTTTCATCATTTTTGAGGTTTTAAAAAAAAAAAAAAAAAAAAACATGGGTTATAGCCCATCGTTTTTTTGAAATTTTGAAAAAAAAAGTTAACCTCGTTTTTCATCATTTTTGAACATGGGCTATAGCCCATACCGTACGGCATACTATAGCACGCCGTTTTTCATCATTTTTGAGGTTTTGAAAAAAATGAAGAAAAAAAAAAACATGGGTTATAGCCCATCGTTTTTTGAAATTTTGAAAAAAAAAGTTAACCTCGTTTTTCATCATTTTTTAACATGGGCTATAGCCCATACCGTACGGCATACTATAGCACGCCGTTTTTCATCATTTTTGAGGTTTTGAAAAAAATGAAAAAAAAACAAACATGGGTTATAGCCCATCGTTTTTTGAAATTTTGAAAAAAAAAGTTAACCTCGTTTTTCATCATTTTTGAACATGGGCTATAGCCCATACCGTACGGCATACTATAGCACGCCGTTTTTAATCATTTTTGAGGTTTTGAAAAAAATGAAGAAAAAAAAAAACATGGGTTATAGCCCATCGTTATTTGACATTTTGAAAAAAAGAAGTTAACCTCGTTTTTCATCATTTTTGAACATGGGCTATAGCCCATACCGTACGGCATACTATAGCACGCCGTTTTTCATCATTTTTGAGGTTTTGAAAAAAATGAAAAAAAAAAAAAAACATGGGGTTATAGCCCATCGTTTTCTGAAATTTTGAAAAAAAAAGTTAACCTCGTTTTTCATCATTTTTGAACATGGGCTATAGCCCATACCGTACGGCATACTATAGCACGCCGTTTTTCATCATTTTTGAGGTTTTGAAAAAAATGAAGAAAAAAAAAAACATGGGTTATAGCCCATCGTTTTTTGAAATTTTGAAAAAAAAAGTTAACCTCGTTTTTCATCATTTTTGAACATGGGCTATAGCCCATACCGTACGGCATACTATAGCACGCCGTTTTTCATCATTTTTGAGGTTTTGAAAAAAATGAAAAAAAAAAAAACATGGGTTATAGCCCATCGTTTTTTGAAATTTTGAAAAAAAAAGTTAACCTCGTTTTTCATCATTTTTGAACATGGGCTATAGCCCATACCGTACGGCATACTATAGCACGCCGTTTTTCATCATTTTTGAGGTTTTGAAAAAAATGAAAAAAAAAAAAACATGGGTTATAGCCCATCGTTTTTTGAAATTTTGAAAAAAAAAGTTAACCTCGTTTTTCATCATTTTTGAACATGGGCTATAGCCCATACCGTACGGCATACTATAGCACGCCGTTTTTCATCATTTTTGAGGTTTTGAAAAAAAAAAAAAAAAAAAACATGGGTTATAGCCCATCGTTTTTTTGAAATTTTGAAAAAAAAAGTTAACCTCGTTTTTCATCATTTTTGAACATGGGCTATAGCCCATACCGTACGGCATACTATAGCACGCCGTTTTTCATCATTTTTGAGGTTTTGAAAAAAATTAAGAAAAAAAAAAACATGGGTTATAGCCCATCGTTTTTTGAAATTTTGAAAAAAAAAGTTAACCTCGTTTTTCATCATTTTTTAACATGGGCTATAGCCCATACCGTACGGCATACTATAGCACGCCGTTTTTCATCATTTTTGAGGTTTTGAAAAAAATGAAAAAAAAAACAAAACATGGGTTATAGCCCATCGTTTTTTGAAATTTTGAAAAAAAAAGTTAACCTCGTTTTTCATCATTTTTGAACATGGGCTATAGCCCATACCGTACGGCATACTATAGCACGCCGTTTTTAATCATTTTTGAGGTTTTGAAAAAAATGAAGAAAAAAAAAAAACATGGGTTATAGCCCATCGTTTTTTGACATTTTGAAAAAAAAAGTTAACCTCGTTTTTCATCATTTTTGAACATGGGCTATAGCCCATACCGTACGGCATACTATAGCACGCCGTTTTTCATCATTTTTGAGGTTTTGAAAAAAATGAAAAAAAAAAAAACATGGGTTATAGCCCATCGTTTTTTGAAATTTTGAAAAAAAAAGTTAACCTCGTTTTTCATCATTTTTGAACATGGGCTATAGCCCATACCGTACGGCATACTATAGCACGCCGTTTTTAATCATTTTTGAGGTTTTGAAAAAAATGAAGAAAAAAAAAAACATGGGTTATAGCCCATCGTTATTTGACATTTTGAAAAAAAGAAGTTAACCTCGTTTTTCATCATTTTTGAACATGGGCTATAGCCCATACCGTACGGCATACTATAGCACGCCGTTTTTCATCATTTTTGAGGTTTTGAAAAAAATGAAAAAAAAAAAAAAACATGGGGTTATAGCCCATCGTTTTCTGAAATTTTGAAAAAAAAAGTTAACCTCGTTTTTCATCATTTTTGAACATGGGCTATAGCCCATACCGTACGGCATACTATAGCACGCCGTTTTTCATCATTTTTGAGGTTTTGAAAAAAAAAAAAAAAAAAAACATGGGTTATAGCCCATCGTTTTTTTGAAATTTTGAAAAAAAAAGTTAACCTCGTTTTTCATCATTTTTGAACATGGGCTATAGCCCATACCGTACGGCATACTATAGCACGCCGTTTTTCATCATTTTTGAGGTTTTGAAAAAAATGAAGAAAAAAAAAAACATGGGTTATAGCCCATCGTTTTTTGAAATTTTGAAAAAAAAAGTTAACCTCGTTTTTCATCATTTTTTAACATGGGCTATAGCCCATACCGTACGGCATACTATAGCACGCCGTTTTTCATCATTTTTGAGGTTTTGAAAAAAATGAAAAAAAAAACAAAACATGGGTTATAGCCCATCGTTTTTTGAAATTTTGAAAAAAAAAGTTAACCTCGTTTTTCATCATTTTTGAACATGGGCTATAGCCCATACCGTACGGCATACTATAGCACGCCGTTTTTAATCATTTTTGAGGTTTTGAAAAAAATGAAGAAAAAAAAAAAACATGGGTTATAGCCCATCGTTTTTTGACATTTTGAAAAAAAAAGTTAACCTCGTTTTTCATCATTTTTGAACATGGGCTATAGCCCATACCGTACGGCATACTATAGCACGCCGTTTTTCATCATTTTTGAGGTTTTGAAAAAAATGAAAAAAAAAACAAAACATGGGTTATAGCCCATCGTTTTCTGAAATTTTGAAAAAAAAAGTTAACCTTGTTTTTCATCATTTTTGAACATGGGCTATAGCCCATACCGTACGGCATACTATAGCACGCCGTTTTTCATCATTTTTGAGGTTTTGAAAAAAATGAAGAAAAAAAAAAAACATGGGTTATAGCCCATCGTTTTTTGAAATTTTGAAAAAAAAGTTAACCTCGTTTTTCATCATTTTTGAACATGGGCTATAGCCCATACCGTACGGCATACTATAGCACGCCGTTTTTCATCATTTTTGAGGTTTTGAAAAAAATTTATAAAAAAAAAAACATGGGTTATAGCCCATCGTTTTTTGAAATTTTGAAAAAAAAAGTTAACCTCGTTTTTCATCATTTTTTAACATGGGCTATAGCCCATACCGTACGGCATACTATAGCACGCCGTTTTTCATCATTTTTGAGGTTTTGAAAAAAATGAAAAAAAAAAAAAACATGGGTTATAGCCCATCGTTTTTTGAAATTTTGAAAAAAAAAGTTAACCTCGTTTTTCATCATTTTTGAACATGGGCTATAGCCCATACCGTAAGGCATACTATAGCACGCCGTTTTTAATCATTTTTGAGGTTTTGAAAAAAAAGAAAAAAAAAAAGAAAACATGGGTTATAGCCCATCGTTTTTTGAAATTTTGAAAAAAAAAGTTAACCTCGTTTTTCATCATTTTTTAACATGGGCTATAGCCCATACCGTACGGCATACTATAGCACGCCGTTTTTCATCATTTTTGAGGTTTTGAAAAAAAAAAAAAAAAAAAAAAACATGGGTTATAGCCCATCGTTTTTTGAAATTTTGAAAAAAAAAGTTAACCTCGTTTTTCATCATTTTTGAACATGGGCTATAGCCCATACCGTACGGCATACTATAGCACGCCGTTTTTAATCATTTTTGAGGTTTTGAAAAAAATAAAAAAACATGGGTTGTAGCCCATCGTTTTTTGACATTTTGAAAAAAAAAGTTAACCTCGTTTTTCATCATTTTTGAACATGGGCTATAGCCCATACCGTACGGCATACTATAGCACGCCGTTTTTCATCATTTTTGAGGTTTTGAAAAAAATGAAGAAAAAAAAAAAACATGGGTTATAGCCCATCGTTTTTTGAAATTTTGAAAAAAAAAGTTAACCTCGTTTTTCATCATTTTTGAACATGGGCTATAGCCCATACCGTACGGCATACTATAGCACGCCGTTTTTAATCATTTTTGAGGTTTTGAAAAAAATGAAAAAAAAACAAAACATGGGTTATAGCCCATCGTTTTTTGAAATTTTGAAAAAAAAAGTTAACCTCGTTTTTCATCATTTTTTAACATGGGCTATAGCCCATACCGTACGGCATACTATAGCACGCCGTTTTTCATCTTTTTTGAGGTTTTGAAAAAAATGAAGAAAAAAAAAAAACATGGGTTATAGCCCATCGTTTTTTAAAATTTTGAAAAAAAAAGTTAACCTTGTTTTTCATCATTTTTGAACATGGGCTATAGCCCATACCGTACGGCATACTATAGCACGCCGTTTTTCATCATTTTTGAGGTTTTGAAAAAAATGAAGAAAAAAAAAAACATGGGTTATATCCCATCGTTTTTTGAAATTTTGAAAAAAAAAGTTAACCTCGTTTTTCATCATTTTTGAACATGGGCTATAGCCCATACCGTACGGCATACTATAGCACGCCGTTTTTCATCATTTTTGAGGTTTTGAAAAAAATGAAGAAAAAAAAAAACATGGGTTATAGCCCATCGTTTTTTGAAATTTTGAAAAAAAAAGTTAACCTAATTTTTCATCATTTTTGAACATGGGCTATAGCCCATACCGTACGGCATACTATAGCACGCCGTTTTTAATCATTTTTGAGGTTTTGAAAAAAATGAAAAAAAAAAAAAACATGGGTTATAGCCCATCGTTTTTTGAAATTTTGAAAAAAAAAGTTAACCTCGTTTTTCATCATTTTTGAACATGGGCTATAGCCCATACCGTACGGCATACTATAGCACGCCGTTTTTCATCATTTTTGAGGTTTTGAAAAAAATGAAGGAAAAAAAAAACATGGGTTATAGCCCATCGTTTTTTGAAATTTTGAAAAAAAGAAGTTAACCTCGTTTTTCATCATTTTTGAACATGGGCTATAGCCCATACCGTACGGCATACTATAGCACGCCGTTTTTCATCATTTTTGAGGTTTTGAAAAAAAAAAAGAAAAAAAAAAAACATGGGTTATAGCCCATCGTTTTTTGAAATTTTGAAAAAAAAAGTTAACCTCGTTTTTCATCATTTTTGAACATGGGCTATAGCCCATACCGTACGGCATACTATAGCACGCCGTTTTTCATCTTTTTTGAGGTTTTGAAAAAACATGAAAAAAAGAAAAAAAAAACATGGGTTATAGCCCATCGTTTTTTGAAATTTTGAAAAAAAAAGTTAACCTCGTTTTTCATTATTTTTGAACATGGGCTATAGCCCATACCGTACGGCATACTATAGCACGCCGTTTTTCATCATTTTTGAGGTTTTGGAAAAAATGAAGAAAAAAAAAAACATGGGTTATAGCCCATCGTTTTTTGAAATTTTGAAAAAAAAAGTTAACCTCGTTTTTCATCATTTTTGAACATGGGCTATAGCCCATACCGTACGGCATACTATAGCACTCCGTTTTTCATCATTTTTGAGGTTTTGAAAAAAATGAAGAAAAAAAAAAACATGGGTTATAGCCCATCGTTTTTTGAAATTTTGAAAAAAAGAAGTTAACCTCGTTTTTCATCATTTTTGAACATGGGCTATAGCCCATACCGTACGGCATACTATAGCACGCCGTTTTTCATCATTTTTGAGGTTTTGAAAAAAAAAAAAAAAAAAAAAAACATGGGTTATAGCCCATCGTTTTTTGAAATTTTGAAAAAAAAAGTTAACCTCGTTTTTCATCATTTTTGAACATGGGCTATAGCCCATACCGTACGGCATACTATAGCACGCCGTTTTTCATCTTTTTTGAGGTTTTGAAAAAACATGAAAAAAAGAAAAAAAAACATGGGTTATAGCCCATCGTTTTTTGAAATTTTGAAAAAAAAAGTTAACCTCGTTTTTCATTATTTTTGAACATGGGCTATAGCCCATACCGTACGGCATACTATAGCACGCAGTTTTTCATCATTTTTGAGGTTTTGAAAAAAATGAAGAAAAAAAAAAACATGGGTTATAGCCCATCGTTTTTTGAAATTTTGAAAAAAAAAGTTAACCTCGTTTTTCATCATTTTTGAACATGGGCTATAGCCCATACCGTAGGCATACTATAGCACGCCGTTTTTAATAATTTTTGAGGTTTTGAAAAAAATGAAGAAAAAAAAAAAACATGGGTTATAGCCCATCGTTTTTTGAAATTTTGAAAAAAAAGTTAACCTCGTTTTTCATCATTTTTGAACATGGGCTATAGCCCATACCGTACGGCATACTATAGCACGCCGTTTTTCATATTTTTTGAGGTTTTGAAAAAAATGAAAAAAAAAAAAAAAAACATGGGTTATAGCCCATCGTTTTTTGAAAATTTTCATTTTTTTCAAAAAAGAAAATATCCTCGTTTTTCATCCTTTTTGACCATGGGCTATAGCCTACATCGTACGGCATACTATAGCACGCCGTTTTTCATCATTTTTGAGGATTTGAAAAAAATGAAAAAATGAAAACAAACGATGGGTTATGGCCCATCGTTTTTTGAATTTTTTCATTAAAAAAAAAAAAAAAATCCTTGTTTTTCATCCTTTTTGACCATGGGCTATAGCCCACATCGTACGGCATACTATAGCACGCCGTTTTTCATCATTTTTGAGGATTTGAAAAAAATGAAAAAATGAAAAAAACGATGGGTTATAGCCCATCGTTTTTTGAATTTTTCCCTTTAAAAAAAAAAAAAAAAAAAATCCTCGTTTTTCATCCTTTTTGACCATGGGCTATAGCCCACACCGTACGGCATACTATAGCACGCCGTTTTTCATCATTTTTGAGGATTTGAAAAAAATGAAAAAAACGATGGGTTATAGCCCATTGTTTTTTGAATTTTTTCATTAAAAAAAAAAAAACTAAATATCCTCGTTTTTGATCCTTTTTGACCATGGGCTATACCCCACATCGTACGGCATACTATAGCACGCCGTTTTTCATCATTTTTGAGGATTTGAAAAAAATGAAAAAATGAAAAAAACGATGGGTTATAGCCCATCGTTTTTTGAATTTTTTCATTTTTTTCGAAAAACAAAATATCCTCGTTTTTCATCCTTTTTGACCATGGGCTATAGCCTACATCGTACGGCATACTATAGCATGCCGTTTTTCATCATTTTTGAGGATTTTAAAAAAAATAAAAAATTAAAAAAACGATGGGTTATAGCCCATCGTTTTTTGAATTTTTTCATTTTTTCGAAAAACAAAATATCCTCGTTTTTCATCCTTTTTGACCATGGGCTATAGCCCACATCGTACGGCATACTATAGCACGCCGTTTTTCATCATTTTTGAGGATTTGAAAAAAAATTAAAAAAGAAAAAACGATGGGTTATAGCCCATCGTTTTCTGATTTTTTTCATTTCTTTCAAAAAACAAAATATCCTCGTTTTTCATCCTTTTTAACCATGGGCTATAGCCTACATCGTACGGCATACTATAGCACGCCGTTTTTCATCATTTTTGAGGATTTGAAAAAAAATGAAAAAATGAAAAAAAAACGATGGGTTATAGCCCATCGTTTTTTGAATTTTTTCATTTTTTTCAAAAAACAAAATATCCTCGTTTTTCATCCTTTTTAACCATGGGCTATAGCCTACATCGTACGGCATACTATAGCACGCCGTTTTTCATCATTTTTGAGGATTTGAAAAAAATGAAAAAAACGATGAGTTATAGCCCATCGTTTTTTTTTTTTTTTTTTTTTTTTCATAAAACAAAATATATTCGTTTTTCATTCTTTTTGACCATGGGCTATAGCCCACATCGCACGGCATACTATAGCACGCCGTTTTACATAATTTGAGGATTTGAAAAAAATGAAAAAACGATGGGTTATAGCCCATCGTTTTTTGAATTTTTTCATTTTTTTCAAAAAACAAAATATCCTCGTTTTTCATCCTTTTTGACCATGGGCTATAGCCCATATCGTACGGCATACTACAGCACGCCGTTTTTCATCATTTTTGAGGATTTGAAAAGAAAGAAAATAAAAATGTGAGAGGCTATAGTCCATGGTTTTGGAGGGCATACTATAGTATGTCGTTTTTCACGATTTCGGAGGATTTGAAAAAAGGTGAAAATCACGGAAAAGCTAAATGCTATAGTCCATCGTTTTTTATGATTTCGGAGGATTTGAAAAAAAGGTGAAAATCGCAGAAAAGCGAGAGACTAGTCCATGGTCACAGACCGCATACTGGTCAAGGTCATTTATACCGGTCAAGGTTATTTATACTTGTCAAGGTCATTTATACTGGTCAAGGTAATTTACTAGTCTCATGAAGGTCATTTATACTGCTCAAGGTCATTGATATTGGTCAAGGTCATTGAGTGGCACGCTATAGTGCGTGATTCTTCATCATTGTTTAGGATTTGAAAAAAGGTGAAAATCGTGGAAAAGTGAAAGGCTATAGCCCATGGCCTCGGACCGCATACTGGTCAAGGTCATTTATACCGGTCAGCAAGGTCAGTTATACTAGTGAAGGTCATTTATACTGGTCAAGGTCATTTATACTTGTCAAGGTAATTTATACTGGTCAAGGTAATTTATACCGATCAGCAAGGTCAGTTATACTAGTGAAGGTCATTTATACTGGTCAAGGTCATTTATACTGGTCAAGGTCATTTACTAGCCTTATGAAGGTCATTTATACTGCTCAAGGTCATTGATCAAGGTCATTGAGCGTCGCGCTATAGTGTGTGATTCTTCATCATTGTTGAGGATTTAAAAAAGGTGAAAATGGCGGATTTTCTGTGATTTTCACCTTTTTTCAAATCAACAATGAAGAATCGCTCACTATAGTGCGCCACTCAATGACCTTGAGCAGTATAAATGACCTTGACCAGTATAGATGACCTTTATAAGACTAGTATGCCGTCCGAGACCATGGACTATAGCTGTATTTGGGTAAAGTGGTGATAAGATAAGACATTGAGCTGTATTTGGGTAAAGTGATAATATAAGAACATATTCAAGTATCTCACAATGTATAAAGTTCCCAAACCAACTATGATGAGTCAGTTGTGTTGCTCATAAAACATCACTTCATCACCAATTTTGGCAGAAGAAATATACGTGTGAATACTTTCTCAAACTAAAATAAGAGGTTCTCATTTTGTTTTTGGTTTAGTGAACAGAAATCATATGGAATAAATAGACTTGTGGACCTAACTGTAGGGAGTACAAACACAGTAGAGAACCTTGGGGTTATCATCTATGAAAAGGCAACACAATGAGCAGAAGATTTAAATAAACCATGTAAATACAACAAATTGAGCAGAGCACTGCAGGGACTTGAACCCCGTTCTGGTAAACCAGGAGTACCACACCAGTGCCTTGGTTTGTTTTGTTGTAATTTACAGGTCCATTATTTTCATCTTGTTCTCAAATCCTGCAAAATCATGAAAAACGTCATGCAGTCGGAAACCATGGACTATAGTATACCTTTTTTTCGTGATTCATATTATTTTCAAATCCTCCAATCTTGAAAATCACACCCGTGTGAAGCAAGTGCTGCAACTCTGTTGGGTTGCACCACGGCATACTATAGAGCGTCGCAGTCCCGACCCCTCAAGAGACCCAGAAAAGAAATCCCCGTTCATTTTCCTCAGATTTTTCAGAAAGTATTTATTTTAAGACGTTTACGCCACGGACAAAGCCAACTCTTGTCGTGACAAATCATGACAACACAATGTTTTGGGCCAAACAAAGAATTATAAATAAAAAAACGGCAGGTAGGCTACAACTGTTGTTTTTCTTCTTTGTAATTATTTGTTTGGTCCAAAATATTGTGTTTGTTGTCATGACTGCTTCGTATGGGAAAAATGCATTGGGATTTATTTCCTGGGCCGGGCATAGTCATGAAAGGGGCGGGACTGCGACGCTCTATAGTATGCCGTCAGAGACATTTCTTTCAAATCCTCTTAAATCATGAGCTTGTAGATCAGATTTATTTGCTAATGTTCCCCTCAGAATAGTGATTATGGTTAATGTAATTAATGTAGTAAATACATAAATGGAAATTTGATGTATTTATTACATTATGAACTAATGAATGAATATTAAATGAAAAAAGTCAGAGAACCATGTGATCAGAACCATCACATATATATGAATATGAATATATATGAACACATATATGAAATGTCTTGTCGTAGTTTACCGTTTTGCCTCATTCTATAACCCACTGAGTATTTACTTTAATAAAGATTGTTATACATGTAAAACCCTTGTGTGGTCCTTCCAGGTTCGGACATGACTACAGTTTGTAGTCAATATACTAAACCAAGTCATTTTTTTTTTTTTAGACTTAATTTTCGTAAAGAAATGTTTAGGCATTTTGAGCAAAGATCCCGGGAGGAGAGAGATACAATTCAGATACAAAAGTCAGAATACGAAAGTGAGGCAAGAGGAGACACATGGTAGGGATGGAGCTAGTTCATTTTTATTGAGCCGGGTTCTTATCGAGCAATCTATTATTTTGTGGAAAGACGGGAGACAATAAACTCTGAACAGAACCAGTGTCTTATAGATAGATAGATTCTTTATTTCTGTGTCATGCACCAAAGGCGCCCAGCCCACATGGACTTACAGGACACACTACAACATTGCTTCAATATTGCATTGTGTAAAAGAATTTTTTTTACACAATTTATACCTGCAGGGGAGACGGAAGGCAATTGACCTTTTTACCAATAAAATATTAAAGAAACTGTTAACAGGTCAATATATGTTCCGCCACTTTAAAAGGGTTTACCCGGATAGTGCTGGTTGGCATTTATTGATCCACCTCTTGTCTTGATTTAAACATGACCGGGCCACTATACTGCTATGCTCAATAACAAGCTCGATAAGCCCAAAGCTTATTGATAACGGGTACTCAATAAGCTTATTAAGGATTTTTTTCGGGTATCAAGCTCCATCCCTACACATGGGTATCAATGTTTTATTGCTCATGGTCCATAAGCGATGCCCATTTAAAGTTTGAGTCGAGTGCTATAGCGCCACCCATTGGCCAATGGTTGGGGGTTTTGAGTCCCCACCGTTTGGCATTGTCCTCTAGGTTTTCCTGATCAGATTGCGTGATCAGAAATCAGGGCCCCCCCCAAAAAAAAAGAAGGGTAGAGGGCTACCATATTGCCAAGTTTCACGAAAACCCGACAGCACAGTTCAGCCAGAACTGACATTTTTGGTGGACGGAGAAGAGAAAAATAAGGGACCAAGAGTCCCTTCGGGCTTGGTCCATAAATAGACTTGTAACCCAACTGTAGGGACTACAAACACAGTAAAGAACCTGGGGGTTATCAGCTATGAAAAGGCAACACAATGAGCAGAAAATGAACCATGTAAATACAACAAATTGAGGGCACCGCAGGGAGTTGAACCCCGTTCTGGTAAACCAGGAGTACCACACCAGTGCCTTAGTTTTTGTTTTACAATTTACAGGTCCAAAATCAGTCATTAGTTTTAATTTTGCAAAATATGTTTTAAACGTACACTTGCCGACCTCCTGCGGCAAGATAATTAAAAAAAAGATAGCAAAGTTGAATCATGACTATAAATGATAGCCATCATGTCTTTATACAATTGAAAAAGAGAAGACTCACTCCACAAATACCTTAAAGAAAACTCCAGACATAAATTAAGAATATCTTATTTGGTCATGCTCAGGTTCAAGTGCTGAAAAGTGCTAAGTGAAAAGTGCAGCAGAAAAACGTTTGGGTCATATGCCCATCATCAATGCCTTGCCTACTGACCGGCATGGATGAAGTTTTAGCTGCAAATGGCAGCATAAATAAATCACATCAATACACACCACATAATGTGATGTTAACTGACGCGATGAAGCTTGCACATTATAAGACATACATCACATCAACCAACATCACATACCTAGCCCTACCCTAACCCTAAGTTCATTATGTGATGTGGGATGACATGATGAAGCCTTACTCACAAACGTGAAATGAGACAAGACATAAACACACATCACATACCGGGCCTGTGTTCATAGGTGATGTGGGCTTACGTAATGAAGCTTTACTCACAAATTAGATCTGATAATATAGCACGAACAATGGTCTTATGACCTAGATGTTTGCTGCTGCACTTTTCACTTTAAGCACTTGGAGCGCTTTATGAACATGAACAAAATAGATTTTCTTGGTCTCTGCCCAAGCAGTTGGCCTTTAGGTTTTCGTGGTGCAAGTATTTTTCTATCTAGTTGTCCCATGTAGGAAACATGGGGCAAGACTGTACAATTTATGCCATTTGTGGACGATTGACAAATTATACAAGGTAGCAGCATTCTTTGCGCACCAGGATTTGTCAGCAATACTACGTATGAACATTAGTACACAACATACAACAGCAATAAACACAATACGTATGGCGCAATGCCAACAGACGTGAATGACGAGCTATCCGCAATTGCTGTGAAATATCACCTTTAAAAAAAACACATAAATGCACATCACATATCGGCCTGTGTTCATATCTGATGTGAACTAACGTGATGACGCTTTACTGGTAAATTACATGAAACAGCTCCAAATGAGAAACTGTACGCGAGACACGACCCAAGTCACACATACACTAGTGAAGAACTAGTGTCATAGATAGGCAAGAAAGAAATAAGAAGTTACAATACAACAAAGCAAAATGCGATTAAAAACTCTGACCACAAAAACAAATAACTTTATTAAAGCGAAGAAGAAGAGAGAAAAGATGAAGGTTGGGTAGAAACCTTGTACGTCCAAAACGGTTACTTTTATGGACCAAAACAACTGTGATCCAATATTATTAATATAGTAATCTGTGTTCCAATGTTATTATTTAGTCTCTTGCTGATACATTAGAAAAACAGAATACTACATGTTAATTTATCTTTGCCTCATGAGATTGGCCATTTGCTAGTGTGTGACACTGTAGCATGACCAAGTAAAGAAATTAATTTACAAAAGGTTGAACTATGGAGATACAAGGTTTCTGCCCAACAGTCAAGGATAACAAACTACGCTCACTTACCTTCAATATCAGCACTAAACAAAACACACCAACCAAGGAAGCAAATGACACAGCGGCCATCATTTGCTTCCTCTTGTTAGTTTGCACAGACCTACAGCATAGTAAGCTGTAAACACAGTGTTAAGGGGCTACATGCTACCATAATGACACAAGACATAAATCAGACCTCCACATCACATTTGTACACACATAAAACACTAGTGAAGAACTAGGGCAATAGATAGGCAAGAAGAAAGAAATTACCTAAATAAAGCAAAATGCGATTAAAAACTATGACAACAAAAAATAAATAACTTTATTAAATCCAAAGAATAGAGAAGAGAAAGGAGACACAAGAGAACATACATATGTGATGTGGACAGACTTTACCCGTAAATTATGTTAAACGATAAATAAATCACATGCCTCCACAAACATCACATAACAGTGATGTGGACTGGCATTATACACACAAATTAAGTGAAACTATACATGGCACGAAAGACAACCTACGGTATGGTAGCATGTAGCCCACTTAAACAAGCAGCAGGAATCAGACGGTTAACTAACCTTCACTGCTAACAGCAGCCACCAGTGGCAACAGCATAGAGTTCACCCAGCAGTGGCAACAGCATAGAGTTCACACCTCCAGTCAGCTTCACTTTCTGAAATGGCAGGGGAAAAGAAAATTAGTTGTCGGCCTACAGGATGACATTTTGGAAGTCATAACAGTCACTGACAGGGCTGTGTCACCATTATTACACACATTCTAGGGCTATGATCTGCCTTGTGCAACCATTTCTTTAATGAAGCCTAAAAGCTAAAATGTTCAACAGCAAACACAATTGTTAATGGCAATCCTTTGTATGACAATGAATGGTCAACTTAACATGTTGTAATGGTGACACAGCCCTAGTTTCTACTACAGCCACATGTAATCCAGGTACGTACCGTGGGGGGCCTTCCGTCGCTCGGTTGAAGATAGCCGGTATTAATAGAGCCGCGTAGGTTGTATGGCACAATACGTCCCGAGCACCGTACGCCTCGTAATCTCAGGGAGCATTCGTTGACACCGTTATTCATTTCAGCTCAGCCGAGTAGACACTCCATTACCAATACCAGCCATCTCCTGATGACTGCAGCCAAGGTCACCGCATGACACCAAGGTCACATGATCAACCTGTAAGACACAAACATACGCCAACATTACTCTTTATCCAGATTTTATACATTGTAGAAAATACATCTTTAGGAAATTTAGCATTTTTCTTTTGCAACCAGATCTTATTTTAATGTTTGGGAGACAAAAAAAAACACTTTCCTGGGGTTTTTATGCGTTTAGATATTTTAGTATTTCAAAGAGTCCATGATGTCATGGACACTGGGCTCACTTCCTTCCTGGACTAAATGTTGTCTCAGTAAGACAGCCCTCCCCCTATTCACAAGGAGGAGCAGTGGACCAAAGCATTGTGGGAATTGTACTTCAGGAAGGAAGTGAGCCCGGTGTCCATGACATCATGGAGTCCATGGACACTTTGAAATACTAAAATATCTAAAAAAAAAAACACATAAAAACCCCATGAAAGTGTTTCTCAAAAATCATTCAAATAAGATCTGGTTGCAAAAGGGGTGAAGTGGCCCTTTAAAGTTGAAATAAAGTTGCTCTGTATGGTAGAAATGGGCTTGTAGATCTGCTACTTTTGTATGGATGCATGTGTACGTTTGTACATTTGAGTTTTCCATCCAGCAGAGAGACATTTAGTTTAATCTTATGAATGTGTCTGAGCCAGTTACAACTTGTGTTACCATTATGTACTAAAGTAAAAGGGTATGGCATCAAAATGCACTTAAAAAATGACCAAATGTAGCTCATTACGCAGAAATGTCCCATTTCAAATGTTTGAAAGAAAAAAAATCTGAAAATAGCAGATCTACAATTTCACAATGCATTGCATCACAATGCATTGTGAGATTGTAGATCAGCTACTTCCAAATGGCCAAAGTGTGGTTGTAGGTAGCCCAGTGGTAAATTGCAATGTAGCCAAAAGGATATTTTTTTTTTAATCCAAATCTACAAAATAACTAGTAAAGTGTCCAAATAATAGAATTTAAAAGTACAATATATTGTCCACTGTACTTCAGTAGATGTAATTATTTACTTTCCACCTGTTTGTTTGTTTGTTTTGTTTGTTTTTGATGTTTTGTTTGTTTTTGATGAATTGAACAATGTGGACCCTGTTGTAAACAAGTGTAATGCTTAATTGGGTCGTCCACTCACAGTTAACAGTCTTTGTATTGAGTTTGTGCTTAAAATGTACTGTAAATTCTACAAACTGTTAATAAATATTTCAATCAATCAATCAATGTTTGTTTGTTTGTGTCTCAAAAAGTACCAACACATTCCTCATATTGTTGTCCTTTTAGAGTCACAATAAACAACCAACAGTCCATCTAACAACACTAATGTTTAAACAATAACAGAGTTAATAACAGAGGCTAAAAACCATGCGGTTCTCAAACAAACCTCACCTTGTTGCAGCTACACCCCAAACACACTGCTACGGACCGCGTGCGGCTCCATTTTAAATCATAAGCCCCGCCTACTGTATCCGGATCTAGACTGTCCAATAGTGTCGTCCGTCAGAGTGAATTAATCACGTGATCCATTCAAAATCCACACAGCTGTACAGCAGTGTGGATTTACAAGCCACACGCACGCACGCACGCACGCACGCACAGACAGACAGACAGACAGACAGACAGACAGACAGACAGACAGACAGACAGACAGACAGACAGACAGACAGACAGACAGACAGACAGATATTGTATACATTATATAATGTGTGGGTCCTTGACAAAGACCCACAAATTATATAATATATGAAAAGGTTTGTCAAGAACTGCTGCATCCATAATAATATTCAGACACATGCAGTGTCTGCTGGTGAACAATAGATGGCAGCAACACGTCGGTTTCCCAGTCTGTCCATGACAAACGACTTTAAACATGTAGTTTCACCTGCTCTTCAACCTGTTCTCTCTCTCTCTCCTCTCTCTCTCTCTCTCTCTCTCTCTCTCTCTCTCTCTCTCTCTCTCTCTCTCTCTCTCTCTCTCTCTCTCTCTCTCTAGAAGTGTATATTTGTATGTCTCTAAATGTTATGATGAATTGAACAAGGTAAACAAGTCTAGTGCATTATTGGTCGTCCACTCACAGTTTGTATTGAGTTGTGCTTGAAATGTTCTGTAATTCTGCAAACTGTAAATACTTCAATCAATCAATATCAATCACAGACCACCAACACGTATGAATGAGTAGCCTAATTATCTAACCACATTAGAGATGATGAAGAAGAAAAAAAATAAAGTTATAAATGTACATAATTTAAGACGTTAAAGTAATTTCATAAATCAACATAAAAATGTAATGGATATTATACGTATACGTATGCTATAACACGTTCAGTAGCTTTATAGTTTTGCCAAAGGGTGCAAGACCTGAACTGAACTTTTGTGCATCATTTATAAATGATGTATTGTGTACAACATATATGTCAAACTCAAGGCCCGTGAATGAATTATCTTTGGCCCGCGGGATGATATTTAATTAGTATTAGAACTGGCCCTGGTATACTGCACGGACCACCATAATACTACAAGTCCCACAATGCAAGCGCAAGCATGCGTCTTCTCTTCACTATTGATCAGCAGTGAAAGTATATCACTTGTGGTCAACTTTCAGCTACCCGCCCTCTCCCCAAAAATGGCCTGTGTGTTGAAACAGTCCGGCCCTCGACTTGTACCAATTTCTTTATTTTGGCCCACTGTGTATTTGAGTTTGACATCCCTGGTGTGCAATGAATGGCCCACCCTGATGGGCGGTCCATACCGTATGATGGATTGGATTTTATTTGAATTCAACACTTTCAGTTCAGGTGGAGACATGACATGAGCGACAACTGGATGTGAGAAAGGCAAAAGACAAGAGAAATAACTTAAAGGCTACAGTTGATTTGAATGACACCGTTTATTTTATTTCCACCTGTGATTGCTATAAAGGACTTGTTATGGAGCAGGTGGTTCTCACATGGGCCATATAGCAGCTTGTAGATTTTCTTTCTTTTTTTTTTTAAATACTGAAAATCTTTGAATATAGGCTACAGTATGCCTGTCCCCGTCTTGAGTTTAAAAGGGAACATATTTTAACTCAAATCTTTGTTTCTATTGTATTGGGGGTCCCTGGTCCGAAATATTTTGAGATGGGGGGTCCGCGACAAGTTTGAGAACCACTGATTATATCACAACATAAAGTCTTTCAGAATACTGATTTAGACAAGACATTTTGTACGGCCTCTGGTCTAACCTAGCCCATTTTGGGCGGGAACCCCTTTTGGTGTTAGCATTATGTTATGCTTTAGCTATTGAAAAATAGCAGATCTACAAGCTCATAGCGCGCCACCGAGTGGCGCGCTACGAGCTTGTAGGTCTCCTATTTTTGAAAAGTCGAAGAACGACTGACATAGAAACATAGCTTTTTCAGAAAACTGTCAGGATGTAGAAGACATTTTTAGAATCTGATCTCAGGTCAAAATGGGTAAAGTGAAACCACCACGAGGACCTCCTTCAAGGCCAGTTGCAGCAGCTGCAGCTGGTGTCGAACACGAGGGTCCCGGGACACTGCATCACGATGGCCTTGCCGTCGTTACAGTTGAGGTAGTGGCTCTTGCTGCTGGGATCCGGCAAGATGGACCCGTCACCCCTCCCAGCACACGGTCCAGATCCTGGGGGCGGTGGGGCCTGGGTGACCGGGGGCAGGGCATGTGTGCGAGGTGTGCAGACTGCGTGAGAGAGACAGAGAGAGAGAGAGAGAGAGAGAGAGAGAGAGAGAGAGAGAGAGCGTTTAGAGAGGATGTGTCAAAAGATGGAACTCTAGATGGAGTACACACACTAGCAGTGTTGTTTTCGTCGACTAATACTATGACGAAAAAATGTTTGTCGACTACCTTTTTTCACTGACGAAAACTACATAAAAACGAAATAAAAAACTAAGCCATGATGGCTAAAACTAAGACTAAATATATACTGTCGATTTTAGCCTAGAAAAACTAGACTAAAATGTTGGGACTAGTGGACAAGATATCCAGTATAAATCATTTTACACTTGTTTGCATGCTGAAAATAGCAGATCTACAAGCTCTCGCGATCAAGAAAGGCCGCCATAGGCAGACCTGTATCCCGAGAGAAGACAGACTATGCACCCACTGTACACAAAATGAAGTGGAAACCGAGCTACACTTCCTAACCATCTGTCCATTGTACCAAGACATCAGAGACACATACTCCCCACAGATTACAACCACACACAGAGATTTTGAAAACATGACCAATGACAAAAAAACTACCATATCTGCTGGGCGAAGCTACAACAATGTGCAAACAGAGCAGCAAGATTTGTGAGTTGCTGTGATAGGAGAAGGATATCAAATGGAACACAACCACCCTAAAGACTAATCATTGTGTATATTCCTGCACTATACCTGCATCGAGTGATCTTGGTACATACTGTAGAAATTGATCTATTGAAGATTCTGACTTTCAAATGTATCATTCATTTTTGTTTTGATTGTATTGCTGTATTGTTCTTTCTGCTTTGGCAATGTAAACGTATGTTTTCTCATGCCAATAAAGCCCTTTGAATTGAATTGAATTGAATTGCCATTGAAAGTGCCATTATTTTTGTATATTTTCCAGTTTCCAGTTTACGAGGTGACAGTAAATCACGGCATCAATTCACCCATTCACACACACATTCACACACCGATGGCAGTAGAAACCATGCAAGGCAAGGCACCAACCAGCACATCAGGAGCAATTAGGGGTTCAGTGTCTTGCTCAAGGACACTTCGACACTAACTCTGGGGGAGCCCACAGGGTTCGAACAGGCAACCATGCGGTTACAGTGTGAGTGTGCATGTTTACCTGCATCGGCTCCATGCAGGCCATTCTTGAGGGTGCTGATCAGAGGGTATTTTCCCTCGCCACAGAAGGTGCCGCTGAAGTCGTCCATGGCCAAAGTCCAGACAAAAGCTCCACCAAAACCGCTCTTCTTAATCCAGTCAGTCTGCAGAGGTTTAACAAGGTTTATTACATGGCTTGGTTGAATGCTTGATTCTGATTGGTCAATCGCTGAATTCAGCTGTGAGTTATGTGTTGATAATGTACCGCTCCGCTGTACAACAGACCTCTGCCTAATCAAACCCTCTGAGCACCAGCTGCGCCCCGCTTGATTTACTGCTGTTTCCAACATGACAGCCATTTGTGAACACACACACACACTGGTGACACACAATGTAATATACAGCTAAACATTGCTCTCAAAATGTTTTTGAAAACATCTGAGCGAGAAATAGACAAAGCAACCCGGAAATGGATTCGATTTGATCAACTCACTTCCTTGTTTTCCGACGCAGCCAGCGCGAACTTATGGAATACTTTTTTTTTGTTGTGTTTTGGGTCAATGTATTAATTTACGTTAGGTAGCCAAGCGGGATAATACCATGGCTAGGTGGTCATTGTTGTCGGGAGATAATTCACCGACAGGGTGAGTTTAAACTCCCTGTCGGTGAATTATCTCCCGACAAAATGACCATGCACCTATAGCCAGATATTATCCCTTGCACAAAGTAGGCCTATACGTACCACAGTAGAAAAAACAGCTACAAATCTGGACAAACATGTCAAAAAGCTCAGTTTGCACCTTGATCTGGAAGCTCTTGACGTTGTCGTATCCCACCCAGACGGTGCTGTTGTAGGCGTAAGGCACCTCCTGGGGGGCGTTCCAGACCTCAGTGCCTCCTTGCTTCAGGAAGTCACAGATCTGAATGGAGCACATAGAGATTTAGGTTCAACGCAGTGGTGGGAAAAAGTACTCAAATGTTTTACTTAAGTAAAAGTATAATTAAATACTGCAAATGTAAATGTGGAAGTCCTGTATTACAAATGTACTCGGGTAAAAGTACAAAAGTGTCGGCATCAAAATGTACTTAAAGTACTAAAAGTAAAAGGACTCATTGGATGCAGAATGTGACATTTCACAAGTTCAAAATGTGTCCAAAATCTATTGACAACATTTCCCATTCTATTTTCAAATGGCCGAATGTTTGGGTGTAACTGAGGTCGCAAAAGCACAAACGGCACACAAAGTGAAGTAATGTTGGCTATATGCACTATAGTGTTCATTCATTGGTTTATTAACCCATTTTGACCTGGGTACGATTCTATAAATGTCTTCTAAATCCTGACAGTTTTCTGAAAAAGCTATGTTTCTATGTCAGTCGTTCTTCGATTTTTCAAAAATAGCAGAACTACAAGCTCGTAGCGCTTGAGCTTGTAGATCTGCTATTTTTCAATAGCTAAAGCACAACATAATGCTAACACCAAAAGGGGTTCCCGTTAATATAAGGGGGGGGGGGGGGGGGACTCCAGACCGCGCCACCCATACCTCAAAGTAGGCCAAGAACCCGATCATACGGGTGTAGGGTCCGGCGGGTGCCGGTCCGCGCTCTGGGCCGCCCACAGCCGTGTCGGAGGGATTAGCGAGGAGGAAGGTGTGGCCGTAGGTGCCGAAACCAGCCAGCAACTTCTGGGCCGGGGCGCCCATGGTCCTCCAGTAGTTCATAGTCCAGTTCTAGGATATATGTAGTACAAGGAAACACAGTGGCATCGTCAACAGCCATTATTTACAGCGGTGCTGTTTTCAACCCTTTCATGTGACCACCTCGCTCTGACTTTAGGGGCTGTATTTTGCGTGTCTTAAGTACCAGGTCTTATTCCCTAACTTGAGTAAACTAAAGACCTGGAGGTGTGATCAATGCTCTTTGGCCACTCAGAATAGCCAAATGGCATTGATCACACCTCCAGGTCTTTAGTTTACTCAAGTTAGGGAATAAGACCTGGTACTTAACCCTTAACCCTACCAATCCCAATTTTTTTGTTTGGGTAACAATTTGGCATATTTTTTATTCATCATTTTCACATCATTAGAAAGATCTGGTGGTTTGAACAGATGTTTTTTTATTTTTTTCATTGCTAGTGTATTCTCTCGAATTGCCATCAGATGGCGGGAACGCACCATTGTGCTGATTTTGGCCAAAATAGACGAATCTTCCTAAGTCACTTCCGGTTCAACGATCAACAACATCCGGCAGTATTTTGACCCTAGTCACTAGCTTGGCTGGTCCGGATTGCTAAGCTAATGCTATATTTTTCATAACTAAGTCAAATTAACCTCCAATCAACCCCAAAACATCGCAAAATATCACATTTTTTACAGCGACGCACATAGAGACGGCGCGCATGCACGATAGCGCACGATCACGCGGATTTCGGCCGTTTTCTGGTAAATTACATCCAACATTAGTGATATTTGCGAAAAAATATAAATTTTTGCTCCATTGAACCCCCGATAACTGACATTGATTGACATTCCGTTAATTCCGGGAACGGCAGGTTTGTATTTTTAGCAATAATCCGTTTTTTTCTGGGAACGGTAGGCCAGGGGTTAAGACACGCAAAATACAGCCCTAGGTGCGTTACCCGTTCAAATGGTAAATGGTGGCATTTATATAGCGCCTTTATCCAAGGCGCATTACATAGATTGTGCATCAATTCACACATTCACACACACACACATTCATACACCGATGGCGGAGGAAACCATGCAAGGCACCAACCAGGACATCGGGAGCAATTAGGGGTTCAGTGTCTTGCTCAAGGACACTTTGACAATATGGGGGGAGCCCGGGTTCGAACTGGCAACCTTGCGGTTACCATCCTTCCAGCCACTCTACCCCTGAGCCACCATATGTTCAAAACATATCAAATAAATAACGGTAGTGGGTCGCACACACCAAGACTGCAGTTCAAAACATTTTTTTAACAGGGGACAAACGTTTCGGCTATCCAGCCTTCATCAGTGGTTTTCAACCCTTTGCATAATATATCAAGTTCCATTATGTATTCGGTATCTGAGCCACGGACCACCATTTGATAACATTTAGCCTCGCAGACCCAAAACTATATCATATTAAGGGATATTTTGTTGGATGGAAGTTTTTCCACAATTCCATGCTGTATTGATGTTGGTACCAAAAGGAGAGATAACAGGTACAGTTAAGTAATGCATGATGCTTAACAATAATTTTACTCTTGAGAATGTAAAATTAAACCAAATGGAGTGGGTTCCGGGTCCATTTGGTCTATAAGGGTCCATTTGCTTACCAACTTTCCAACATTTAGCTGGGGAGTGGGGACCAACTGGAAGGAACCCCGCTCAAGGACCACTGGTGGTCCCCGGAACCACTGACTTACAGCACGGACACATTAATCGTTTTACTGTATCACGATGTAAAGAGAGACGATAACCTCGTAACCACTCACCATGTTGAATTGTTTCTGCCAGAACTTGGTGTCCGCTGAGCCCGCGTACAGTGGGCTGTTCTCTCCCAGCGCGTTGGAGAACGAGCCGTGGTAGTCGTAGGTCATCACATTGAAGAAGTCCAGAGTACTGCATGGTGAAAGGAGTGCAGGGGTGTTGCTGCTTTGTTTACAGAAGTGTGTTGTAATTAAAGGCCTATTCATAGTCTGGATTTTCTGTGGTGAGGTGACCACCGCTCCGGTGGTGAGGTGACCACCGGAGCTGTAATAACGTGGAGGTGGTGGTGAGTAAAAACAGAGAGAAGGGCTGTAGGGCGGTGGCGGTGGTTTGCTCTTCACCGCGGCTCCGTGACGTCATGTTGTAGTTCGGTGGTCACCTCACCAACGGAAATATTAGACTATGAATAACGCTTTAGCTTCAGTGTGGAGACTGTGGACCAGACGGTATAGCCTTGTGGTTTGAGTGTCCGTCCTGAAACTGGGAGTGTCGGCACCCTGGGCAAGACCTAAGCTGAAAAGACTATCAGCGGAAGTTGCGGGATTTTAGCGGATGTGAAATCGTTGATGCTTTACAAATCAGTTTACATTCTCCGTGAATGAAACAAGTGTTGTGATTGGTCGGGAAAATATCGTATCCGGGGGAAATACATTTGACGGATATTCCGGAGGATACAACCGCCGATAGCTTCTCTGCCTTAGGTTGTGACCAGGCTTTTCCTTTCGCAGATAAGTAAGCCTGGGACCGAGGATAGAGTGTCGGGGGTTCGATGATCCCCGGCCCGGGTCATACCAAAGACCGGGTCATACCAAAAATGGGACCCAATTCCTCCCACACTTGTATCAGTGTGTTGGATGGGTGGGTCAAATCAACGAATCAAATGATCCCGCCTGCACGGCTGCGGCTCACCAAACAAATTTCACTGCGCTAACGTATGTGTGCGTGTGTGTGCTTGTGTGTGTGTGTGTGTGTGTGTGTGTGTGTGTGTGTGTGTGTGTGTGTGTGTGTGTGTGTGTGTGTGTGTGTGTGTACTGACGCTCCGAGCTGGGGCACCTCGTATCCGGGATCAATGTTTCCTTGTCCAGCAGAGACGGCCGCGGTGAGCAACAGACGAGGACGGTTGGTCTGTGTACCTTCAGCCTCGAAGGCAGCCACCGCCTCCTGCAGAGAGAGAGAGAGAGAGAGAGAGAGAGAGAGAGAGAGAGAGAGAGAAGGCAATAATTTAAGGCTGGGCGCTTAACATGACCCAAGGCAAAAACATAAACAAAACTAAAATGTATTTCTGTTAACACAACCCAAGGACCCCCACCCCCCTTTATTTTATTTTAACTTTTCTTCTTTAATTTTCTTTTTCTCTGTTTCTCTCTCTGGCGCTGATTTAAATGTTATCTATATTTGTTTTGGCGTACATACTACGACCCAATGTTGCGATAGAAGACACTTGATTCATGCACAACGTACTGTACTGCTGTCAAAATGTAAAAAAAATCAATACAAAATATAAATTACAAAAACAAAACATGACAGCAAGGCTGACCTGACAGAAGATGGTGAAGGTCTCCTTGGTGGGTCCGACAGGGTACTCCCAGTCGATGTCCAGACCATCAAACTCGTACCCACGCAGGAACTTGATCACGCTGTCGATGAAGGTCTTACGGTTAGCAGCGGAGGACACCATGGTAGTGAACCTGGAGAGAGAGAGAGAGAGAGAGAGAGAGAGAGAAAATAGTGTCATACAAGTCCAGTGCTCTTTCCCGTTCCTGAAGTTCCTGTCGCTGTCCTTTTTTTTATCCCACGATTTTGTAACCCATTTCTTTACCCCTGTGTCAATATTATCTATTGTGATCATAGGCTCTACACACCCTCCTCCGCCAACCTGGGGAGAGCAACGGACTTGAACTCATGCTTCGATCCTTCATGCATGAGTGTCCAAGTTATGCTCCTTTACACCTGACAGGGGGGAGTTTCCCTGGTTGGACGTACAGTAGCGTAGCTCGTGGAAGGAACACGTTATTCCAACCAGTTCCTTAATCCCCTCCGTCAGGTGCCCCGGCTGGCCAGGGGGAGGCAGATTAGTGACCAGGATTACTGCATGTGAGGGTACCTATACCCTATAGGGGACACGGGGAGAACAATGCAAACTCCACACAACAAAGGCCCTTTCGCCAAACCCCGCCTCGGGTATGGGCACTGATGACGCGGAGGAGAGGACACGCCGCCAGCGCCCACAGCGTTCCCAGAGCGGAAATCGAACCCAGGACCTTCTAGCTGTGAGGCGACAGCACTACCGACTGTGCCCCTGGAGCTATCAATCCTTTCATTGGTGTAATGTAATATATGCTCACCTTGCCGTGCCAAAGTTCCATCCACCAATGGACAGGATGGTCCTCAGGTTGCTGTTCCTGATGGGACAAACATAAATGAGAATGTAATTTTGTGAAACTGAGTTCTCAGGCCTGTGTGTGTGTGTGTGTGTGTGTGTGTGTGTGTGTGTGTGTGTGTGTGTGTGTGTGTGTGTGTGTGTGTGCATGTCTGCTCACTGGTTCTTGAGAGCCTGGACCTGTCCATAGAGCCTCAGATCGTCCCAGTCGAAGGTGGTGATCTGGTTGTCTTTCATGGAGGCGAAGGCGTAGGTGACGATGTCACAGAGACACGGGTCCAGGTCTTTCACCAGGTACTTTGCAGCACCGGGACGGTACTGTGCCCAGCTGGTGAAGTAACAGGAGAGGATGTAGGAGGACCCTGCAATTAAGGCACGGCAGCAAGAGAGACAAAGTTTAATTGGCCTTGTTTGTTTGTTCGTTATTTAATTCAGCTGTTCGATCGTAACCATAGTGGACCAAGTCTTACCTAGCTGCACGTGCAGCAGGAGAGCCAGTCCTGCAGACAGAGAGACAGAGAGAGAGAGATCAATATGCTTATGCAGATGATTGCAAGCATTAAGCTCATCAATCATGACAGTTATGAGCTTAAATAAATTGTCCTACCTGAGCACCAAGATCTACATTTGTCAGTGTGGAAGGGTATACTAGACTGGACCACCTCCAACCATGCACTGCAAATGCTTCTATACTATCAACATGTTGTATAGGCTACCTTACAGACTATCCAATTGGACTGAAGTTTTGGCTAATATATAGGATGAACACAAATATAATATTATTAAGTGTTTAACCTTTATGCATCATATGTATGATGTTAAACAATGTATTTGAAAGCAATGATCACATTCCATTTCAATCTAACGGTTACGGTTAATTTTCACAACAAAAACAAATCAGGGAATTGTTCTCAACACCAAAGTCTCAGCTTACCAACGCAGATGAGAAGCTTGCCCATGTTGCCTCAGTACAACTATAACTGAAGGCCAGAAGCCTCTTATATACTTTCTATTCCTCTCCATATCAGTAACACCATGTTTGATCTGGCTTTGTTATTCTGATAAACCAGCAGTCACCCCATTCATTTGCTTGGTCAGGAGCTGCACTTTCTATGTTGCACTTTGCTTTATTAATTGTGCTGATAACTTTCAAGTGTCATTCAATGATGATACAATTTGCTGACAATTAAAATATAGTCAGTAGCCTACCGTGAGTCAAGCAGCAAGCCAAACAATGCCATAGTGACCACATTCGGTCAATTGCTTCGTTATTTCTACATCATGTTGGGAAAATTGGCATGGTCGTTTGGCATAAACCAGCAATGAGGAATCTAGCTTATTGCTATAGCTATCTAGGAGTTATTCACACGTTAGTGAAAGCCATGCCTTCTAAAATATTTGTTGGCTCATGGAGGCTTCATTTTCTTTTTTCAATAATTTTTATCCCACAATTCTGCACACAGTGCAAATCACACTGTCAATTATCTAATGTAATCCTGGGCGTTGCACTTCCTCTGCCAACCTGGGGGGGGAGCGGACTGACCTCATGCTTCCTTCTATGCATGAGGAGTCCAAGCTGCTTCTTTTCACCTGACGGGGGAGTTTCCCTGGTTGGACGTAGATCATGGAAGGAACATGTTATTCCGACCAGTTCCTTAATTCCCCTCCATCAGGCGCCCCGGCTGGCCAGGTGGAAGTAGTTTAGAGACCAGGATTACCCTTTCGCCAACCCCGCCTCGGGTATGTATGGGCACTGATGACGCGGAGGAGAGAACACTCCTCCAGTGCCCACAGCGTCCCCAGCGGGAATCGAACCCAGGACCCACTACCGACTGTGCCACCGTGCCCCCAGGCTTCATTTTTCTTGAACGGCACTTAGGCTAGTGGAGATTATGGGTCATAGTGGCAAATGTGTTAATTGTGACTTTGTGAGTAGAGAGGAGCATATAGAACTCTGGAAAACGGCACAAGACTAAAATGAACAGATCAGGGTGCTTACGCAAATCTAAAGTCATTGTAAGATTACATTTCTTTTACATAAAAACCACATAGCCATGACAGTTTTGTATTCCATGTTTTTATATGTACTGTTTAATTAGTATTGGACTAAACATGCTTCCTGTTTTTACTGTAAACACTTACGTATGTGGAATAGAATGTCACTCTGTCTAGACGTTTCATGGGGCCGTAACATTATAGATGTTTATGGCTTCAGCCTATCGAAATGTACGAAATGTCTTTGAAAGAAACTTCATTATGGAAGTTCTATAATTGTTTACAATTTTATGATTTGTGATAAAAAAACAAATACATGTTTTTAGGTATGTGTATTGTTACAAAACCCCTATGTTAATAGTCTTATGACATGTCTAGAGGCTAGCTAGGGTTTCACAACAATGTAAGAAAAAGGGATATCAACCATTGGAGGTGCAAATAAACGGAGTCAACACAGGTTGAGTGAAAAGGGTGAAGTGTTTTTTTACTCTTGATTGGAGGTATATTTACATTAGGTCAACATATATGCACAAAGCATACATTAAAGCAAAAACAATTAAGCCACTGCCAGGGGACGCGGGTGTTGCCAAAACAACAAAAGCAGCAGCTAGGGAAACAAAAGACAGACTAACTAACTAGTAATTAGTAAAACAAAACCTGCCTAGCTAAATACTCTTAACCAAAACTTAGTTCAAAATACATGTGGGGGCAAACACCCCTTACCTATATGTGCTTAACAAGGTTCTACCTACAGTATGTGGTGCCTATGTATAGAGGCCTCTGTCTTACCTGTCCCAAGGCAGGGCATATAGTATAGAATTTACATTAGTAGTAGAACATTAAACTAAAACATAAGGTTTGCTCTGGGGTCGATCAAAGGGGGACAAAGATGATGCAACAGGGACAGGGCTTCAAACAAACAACTGAACTGAGGCGTACCGGTTGTGAGAGTGAGCCCAGGTGGGACTCAGCCTTTTATAGGCAGCAGGTGGTGGTGATTGGATGAGGGAGGAGTCAGGTAACAGGCTAATTGACAGATGAGGTGACTGGGGGACTTCAAACCTGCAGAGAATGAGAGAGTGGAGGGAAGGACAGAATATACACCAACTACACTACGTGGCACGTACTAGTATAGATTTGAATTTTGATCATGTAATATTTTGGACGCAATGTGATGAATGAACAAGAAAACGTAATCAGTGCACATCTTATATCAGCAAAAGTAACCTAGAACTCCTACAGCTTCAATACGCTTTTGGTTTACACAGCCATAATGTCACTGTAATGTCTTTCTTGATCAGGGGTGGGCAACTTTGACGATGACAAGGGCCAATATATTTCCACACTCACTCCAGAGGGCCACAGTGCATGTTACTGTCGTAGCAAAATATTTTTGAATTGAAAACCTGAATATTTTTTTGCTATTTTAGAATTGGAATCCTGAAAAGTAACTTTTTTTATTTAATTTCAAAAGCATTTAGTTATAGTTATGTTATCTTTATGAACTGTTAACATAACTACATTGGACACAAAAAAAGACAATAACATTTTAATAGTAGTCATAAAGTAATTAAAGCGGGTTTGGAATTGTAACAGCTGAAATCAATGCTATATCAGTATTCTGATATTATCATGCGGGCCACATTAAGTGAAGGTGGGGGTCACATGTGGCCCCCGGGCCGCCAGTTGCACACCCATGTTCTTGATGGTTTCACCCTCACTGGTGAATTTTCACCAGTGAGGGGGATAACTTTGTAATATGATATTGGCTGTTTGTATTCTTTTTGGAAAAATATAAAAAGATACTCCTGTGGAAAGGCTATATTATTTTACTTATATTGACCCTATAAACAATTTAGTATTATTTAGTATATGTAAGGTTTTGTCCACTCAAATGGTACCTGTCAGATAATCCCCACATATCCTGTATAAACACAAACATTAAATGCCATTGACAATGAACAGAGAAGTTACATCATATGTGTCTGAGCAAATCAGCTGGATATGTTGGTGGCCACCCTTGGCCAATAAGAGACCACCATTCTAAATGATGATGATGATGATGTACGATGATTATAGCGCCCCTCACTTCACACGGGTGTGATTTTGTTGTTACACCAAATAGAACCACAATAGAAATACAGTAAGTCTTTTTTTGTGTCATCCTTTTGACCACAAATGTGCAATCTAATGTTTTGTGCATATGCTTTGTTGTAAATCAATCAATCAATCAATCAACCAACCAACCAACCAATCAATCAATCAATCAAAAACAAACAAATTACTTATTTGTACCGTTTGATTTTAGAATTTATTAACACTATTGGCTACTGTATAACGACTATAGATGACGAGAGAAAGGCAGATAAATAAGTTCAACAGCCGCTTTGAATGTCATCGTTTATTTGATTTCCACAAAGTGATCGCTAGGCAAAATGTACTATATTTACTCCCAACTCCAATACACCTAATAAAGAACGACCGAAGACGACGTTCAGGCCCAGTTGCAGCACTTGCAGCTGTTGTCGAACACGAGGCTCGGGGGGCAGGTCTGTGTGACGGTCTGGCCCCCGTTGCACTGGAAGTACTGGTTCTTGCTCTTGGGGTCCGGGAAGAGGCCGCTGGTCTTGCCCCAACATGGTCCTGCTCCCGGGGGTGGGGGGGCCGGGGTGACGGGGGCCAGGGGCTGAGCGCGAGGGGTGCAGGCTGCGTGAGAGACAGAGAGGATGAAGAAGCGGTTATTTCTTTTAACTTTTAACTTTGATGGACTCAGTGTATTAGTATTACAGTATTTTGTTTTTTATCAGTGGAGGTCACAGGTGGAAAAAAGTACTCACATTTTGTACTTTTGTTTTTGTAAATGGAACTCCTTTTGGTGTTTCAAGCATTATGTTATACTTTAGCTATTGAAAAATTGAAATCTACAAGCTTGTAGCGCGACACTCAGTGCCGCGCTATATGAGCTTGTAGATCTGCTATTTTTTTTTAAATCATGAAAATTTGGTGCAAATGTTTGATTTAAATATATTAATTCACAGTGAACGTTTTTAACTCAAATCTTTGCTTCTGGGGGGTGCCTGGGACAACATATTTTGAGATAAGGGTCGGAGGTCAAATACATTATAATACTAGGGGTCCTTGACATGAAATAGTATGAGGACCACTGACATGGAAACATAGGGTTTTTCAGAAAACTGTCATGATTTATTAGACATTTTGTAGAATCGAGCTCAGGTCTAAATGGGTTAAGTGGTTAATCAGACCAGTGTGTGTCCAGTGGAAACCTCGTATGAATCTGATCTCAGGTCAGAATGGGTTAAGTGTGCGTATGCATGTTTACCTGCCCCGGCTCCGTGCAGGCCAGTCTTGAGGGCGCCGATCAGAGGGTATTTTCCCTGCCCACAGAAGGTTCCGCTGAAGTCGTCCATGTCCAGAGTCCAGACAAAACCTCCACCGAATCCACTCTGCTTCAGCCAGTCAACCTGTATATATATTCCGGACTCAGTGGTTTGAAAAAAAGAAGAAGCACCGACCACCACTAGGAAACAGTATTCAAGAGGCTACAAATCTGAACAATATAAGAGTAAAAATGTTGGCACCTTGATCCCGAAGCTCCTGATGTTGTCGTATCCAACCCAGGTGTTTCTGTTGTAGGCGTAAGGCACGTCCTGGGGGGCGTCCCAGGCCTCGGTGCCTCCTTGCTTCAGGAAGTCACAGATCTGCATGAAGGCAGAGATTTACAAAAAAGGTTTAACCCATTTAGGCCTAAGGCCGATTCTAAAAAGGTGGAGTGCCGCGATTTCTTTCCACCCTAAAACATAATCATCAGGTATTATTATAATACAAGAAGGAATAACTTTTTAACCAGGGAAACTCCCCCCTGTCAGGTGTAAAGGAGCAACTTGTACACTCGGGCGTGAAGGAAGCATGAGTTCAAGTCTGTTGTTCTCCCCTTGTCCCCCATATATGGGGACTATAGGTTGGTGGAGGGTGTGCAGAGCCCAGGATCACATTAGATGATTGACACAGGGGTGAAAAATGGGTTACAAAATCGTGGGATAAAAAATATATAAAAAAAAAAGAAGGAAGAACTTTTTTTTCCTAAAAGTCTACAGTATTTGTTAAAATACAAAGTTAATACACACTTGCACATAAAAACGACTCCAGGGTGTCTAATGAAGTACTGTCACCTCATAGACACATGAAAAACTGGAAAAATAAGTGTGGCACTCCATCTTTAAGGTACAGGTGTGTTTTATAGAGCGTACCAAAATCTCCTTGAGGGGGCGTCAACATGTGTCACGTGGTAGCGGCCGCCATACTTGTTGGCTTGTCTGGTTTGTTTACATTGAGATGATTGAGCGACTACCCGGTGTGCTTGTATACTTTCTTTTTTTAAACTGACCTCACAACGGTGCAGACTTGCTCAGTAAATAAGTGCCACAGCAGGTCATGTCGCGGGAATGAGCCAGAAAACGGAATTAGATTTTCAGCTTTCCAGCATGGAGACAGCATCAAGGAACCCAGATTGACGAGTTTACAAAAAGACGTAGAATGGCTTGGATCTCGGCTGTACAGCACACGGGCACAGAGACATAACGTTCAAAGTATCCAAGCACAGCCGTGTTTGTTCACGACATTTTCCTTGACCTTGTAAGGTATTTTTACGCTTGTAACTTGTCCAGAACCGAAAATCAAAATATCTGTATACAGTATAGATCACACCGGAAAATGCCTCATTCTCTGGGGCATGATCTGTGGCCTTATATGTGGCGAAGAAACCCAACAGCAGCTTCTCACACTGCGTGAAAAGAGGAGTTAACGGGCAATTATGGGCACTGGATTTGCCCGTAAACCTCAAGTTTAGCAGCATATACAGTTAATATACGGTAATATACAGGTGTGATGGTACAATTCGGGAGTTAACCGGAGTTTGTTGGAACGTTTAACGGGAGTTCCCTGTAATATACACATCCGTATTCCATGCTTTTTGCGCAGACGTGTTAGAGAACCAGTGCTGTTGTGTATACCTCATAGTAGGACAGGACTCCGTTCTGTTTGGTGTAGGGTGTTGTGTGTATACCTCATAGTAGGACAGGACTCCGTTCTGTTTGGTGTAGGCTGTAGGGTGTTGTGTGTATACCTCATAGTAGGACAGGACTCCGTTCTGTTTGGTGTAGGGTGTTGTGTGTTTACCTCATAGTAGGACAGGACTCCGTTCTGTTTGGTGTAGGGTGTTGTGTATACCTCATAGTAGGACAGGACTCCGTTCTGTTTGGTGTAGGGTGTTGTGTTTACCTCATAGTAGGACAGGACTCCGTTCTGTTTGGTGTAGGGTGTTGTGTTTACCTCATAGTAGGACAGGACTCCGTTCTGTTTGGTGTAGGGTGTTGTGTTTACCTCATAGTAGGACAGGACTCCGTTCTGTTTGGTGTAGGGTGTTGTGTTTACCTCATAGTAGGACAGGACTCCGTTCTGTTTGGTGTAGGGTGTTGTGTGTTTACCTCATAGTAGGACAGGACTCCGTTCTGTTTGGTGTAGGGTGTTGTGTGTATACCTCATAGTAGGACAGGACTCCGTTCTGTTTGGTGTAGGGTGTTGTGTTTACCTCATAGTAGGACAGGACTCCGTTCTGTTTGGTGTAGGGTGTTGTGTGTATACCTCATAGTAGGACAGGACTCCGTTCTGTTTGGTGTAGGGTGTTGTGTTTACCTCATAGTAGGACAGGACTCCGTTCTGTTTGGTGTAGGGTCCGGCGGGCGCGCCGCCACTGTCCGGAGAGCCCACGGCGGTGGCGGAAGAAGCCAGAACGTAGCTGTGGCCGTAGGTGGCGAAGCCGACCAGCAGCTTCTCAGCCGGAGCGCCCTGGCTCTTCCAGTAGTTCATAGCCCAATCCTACATGGAGACACACGGGGTGAGGAGAAAAAAACACATACTAGCAGCTGTTATAATCATGATCGCCCATGGCTGTGTACTTGAACGTGAGACACAGTGTACTTGATATGTATTGTGTACTGCCTGATCTGTATAGCATACTTTATAGTTAGGCTACGAGAGACATCTCAGACAGCAAGGTCAGCCTTGCTGCAGTTAGCGGTTATTGTCTCCACCAGCCGAAGGCTAGGGGGAGAGTATGTTTTGCACTCCGTCCGTCCGTGTGTCCGTGTGTGTGTGTGTGTGTGTGTCCGTTAGCAGCTAATCTCGGCCACCGTTAACCCGGTCGATGCCAAATTTTGCACACACACTCCCTGGATGCCAACGATGAACCTCTGCCCCAAACTTTCCAGAACGGCCTGTTATAGCGCCACCAAGAGGCCGCTTTGTGCAAAACAAGTTTTTGCACAGTACACCTACAGATTTTGTCCAAACATCACGCAAATTGGTACACAGTCTCTCTAGAGCCATTCAACGAAACCAGTCTTTCAGATTTCCAGAACGGCCTGTTATAGCGCCACCAGGAGGCCGCTTTGTGCAAAACAAGTTTTTGCACAGTACACCTACAGATTTTGTCCAAACATCACGCAAATTGGTACACAGTCTCTCTAGAGCCATTCAACGAAACCGGTCTTTCAGATTTCTCAGACTCCATCCTGATTGGTTAAGATTGGCTTCCAAAGTTCACAGGAGTGCTCAGTTTCAAACAAAATGCTGCAAATCATGAACACATCGCGTGATTTCCGTGAAATTGTGCACCCACATTCCCACTAGGCAGAGGACGAAATGCCACATGAACAATTTCAACTCAGCCTCAAGGTGGCGCTATAACTGGCCGAAAAGTGTTTTTACCTCTAACTGCACGGATCTGTGGATAACTTTGTATGCCAACTCCCTAGAGGCCAAGGAAAAACCTTTGCCTGGAATTCTTCACATCTGCTCATCCTGGTGGAGACCTGTGCCCAGTAGGGCACTTTTTCTAGTTATGTCTCATATCTTGTTGTCACGTCAGGCGGCACGGGCCCCCATGAGGATTATGAAAACTATTCGTCCCTGAAACTCACCACGTTGAACTGTTGCTGCCATGCTGCGACGTCAGCAGGTCCCTTATACAGTGGGCTGTTCTCTCCAACCTGCCTGTTCCAGGAGCCGTGGAAGTCATAGGTCATCACGTGGAAGTAGTCCAGGACGCTGTGTTGGGGAAAAAAGGACTCAGGGTTTATTTCTGAAGTAGTGTGTGCAGTGACATTCTCTGCCTTTAAAAGGACTCAGGGTTTATTTCTGAAGCAGTGTGTGCAGTGACATTCTCTGCCTTTAAAAGGACTCAGGGTTTATTTCTGAAGCAGTGTGTGCAGTGACATTCTCTGCCTTTAAAAGGACTCAGGGTTTATTTCTGAAGCAGTGTGTGCAGTGACATTCTCTGCCTTTAAAAGGACTCAGGGTTTATTTCTGAAGTAGTGTGTGCAGTGACATTCTCTGCCTTTAAAAGGACTCAGGGTTTATTTCTGAAGCAGTGTGCAGTGGCATCTCTGCCTATGTTCTTCTGAGTTCAGCGCGCCTGCTCCTTTAACTGACCTGAGATCTGATTCTATAAATGTCTTCTACATCCTGACGGTTTTCTGAAAAAGCCATCTTTCTATGTCAGTCGTTCTTCGATTTTTCAAAAATAGCAGACCTACAAGCTCGTTCAAAAATAGCAGATCTACAAGATCATAGCGCGCCACCGAGTGGCGCGCTATGATCTTGTAGATCTGCTATTTTTCAATAGCTAAATCATGACATAATGCTAACACCAAAAGGGGTTCCCGCCCCAAAATGGGTTAAACGATGTGACGTGAGTGTGCGTGACCTCCCTTGATCGATATATTTATATAGGGGGTATAATGGAATTCATATATAGCGAAACGTTTGGTACGGTGTTATGTGTAGAAGTTGTATTCCCCCTTTCCCACACAGATATATTATTGATCACCTTATATAAACACCTTATACTGTATGTATAGCAAAGTCTAAAATGAGACAAATGGCACGGCTTTCCAGGATTTAATGGGTCAATGTGTGTGTAAATTTAAAGTTACCATGTTTACCCAGGGTAACTGGACTAAGCTCAAGAACTCGTTTACAGCCAGGCCCTGCTCAATAGAACATTTCATGGTAGAGGTTCAATGCCTTGCTCAAGGGCACTTCAGCGGTGGTAATGTTAACGTGCCGGTCCGGGGATACGAACTAGCGACCTTCCGATATCAAGACCGCTCCGCAGACCATTCTGCCACCGCTGCCTCGTGTGTGTGTGTGTGCGTGCGTGCGTGTGCGCGTGCGTGTGTGTTATCTATATTACTGACGCTCCGAGCTGGGGAACCTGGTATCCAGGATCGATGGTTCCCTGACCGGCTCCGACGGCCGCGGTGAGCATCAGACGAGGACGGCCGGTCGTCTTGGCTTCAGCCTCGAAGGCAGCCACCAGCTCCTGCAGAGAGCGAGAGAGACAGGAGGTAGTGATGGAGATTGGAGAAAGATGAGGGTGTGTCAGTATTAATATCCTCAAGGGTATATAGCTTCATATATTTTTGATTACTACTTCTATTTGGAACTTTCGGCAACATCTGTTCTCGAGTGACATCTACTCATTATTATCTCGGCCGCATGGGCCCGAAGATAGAGTATGTTTTTTTTTCGCCTTGTCCGTGTGTCTGACCATCCGACTGTATAATAGGACAGATAATCTTGGAAACCACTGGAACGCGATAGAGTCAAACTTTGCACGCACACTCCCAGTATAGGCCAAAGAAGGACTCTTTTGTAACTGACCTCAACCAGGCTGCTCAAAGTTTTATATAATACATTACTTTGTACGATACTTTTTTTCAGAATACACAGAGAAGAACTGAGGCCGTGCAGGAACATCATGACATGAAGTATAGAAGATATTGTAGGCTTTAGTAACGCGGGAGAAGGCTGACCTGACACAGGGTGGTGAAGGTCTCCTTGGTGGGTCCGATCGGGTACTCCCAGTCAATGTCCAGACCGTCGAACTCGTACCCACGCAGGAACTTGATCACGCTGTCGATGAAGGTCTTACGGTTAGCAGCGGAGCCTGCCATGGTAGTGAACCTGGAGAGAGAGAGAGAGAGAGAGAGAGAGAGAGAGAGTCGTCACAAGTGCTTTTACCTGTTCCTCATGAGGTCAAAAAGGAAAGGAAAGGTACTATGTTTACCTAGGGTAACTGGACTAAGCTCAAGAACTTGTTTACAGCCAGGCCCTGCTCATAGAACATTTCATGGTAGGGGTTCAATGCCTTGTCCAAGGGCACTTCAGCGGTGGTAATTTTAAGGTGCGGGTCCGGGGATACGAACTAGCAACCTTCCGATATCAAGACCGCTCCGCAAACCGTTCGGCCACCGCTGCCCCTTACAACAGTCATAAATCCGTTCGTTTTAATACTCACTTTGCGGTGCCAAAGTTCCATCCACCGAGGGCCAACAGTGTCTTCAGGTTGCTGTTCCTGAAGAACAAAATAAAATGCACTGAGTTCTCAACGCCTTTTTAAGTGTGCACGCATACTGTGTGTGTGTGTGTGTGTGTGTGTGTGTGTGTGTGTGTGTGTGTGTGTGTGTGTGTGTGTATGTACTGTATGTGTGTGTGTATAATGTATGTGTGTCTGCTCACTGGTTCTTCAGAGCCTGGACCTGTCCATAGAGGGTCACGTCGTTCCACTCGAAGGTCTTGATCATGTTGTCGTCCATGGTGGCGAAGGCGTAGACGATGTGGTCACAGAGACACGGGTCAATGTCGCTGACCATGTACTTCCCAGCACCGTGACGGTACTGTCCCCAGTTGGTGAAGTAACAGGAGAGGATGTAGGAGGATCCTATATTATCCAAGACATGAGAGATGCAGTTATAGTTTTATAGGTCTCGCCATCTTCCTCAATTTGAGAGTATATATATCACCCCAAGTGGACAAAGACGTACCTAGCTGCACGTGCAGCAGGAGAGCCAGTCCTGCAGAGACAGAGAGACACAAGGGGGAAGGCGTTCAGTATGGAAAAACACTCTTTTACACTATTACTTAGTTTTTGATTGGCGCTAGCCCCTCCTATATACAGGTTTAATGTTTGTTTTAAAGACGCCATTGACAATGAAAGGAAAATGTACGTCATCTACGTCACTTAACACAAACATTAAATGCCCTTAACAATAAAGATAATTCAATGTTTGTTTTGTCACCTAATCATAGCAACACGAGTTAGACTTTAATATATTAGCGCCCCTCACTTCACACAGGTGTGATTTTTTATGTTTTACCCCAAGAAGGGTCTAATGTTGTTGCAGAATATTATTTGTTTCTGTCTTGCCTTTGATTTTTACGCCATTGTTTTAAACCCTGCAGCACTTTCTGATTTGCAAAAGATATGAAGTTAGTTATGTATATGGTGTTTTTGTTGTTATCATGTGTATATATCAGAATGTTAAACAATTCTTTGAACAGAATAAAGAATAGATTCCATGTAAGTTAACATGAGTTATGTTAAATCGTCTAAGTTACAATTAACTTCCTCTGCAAAACAATGTCTCAGCTTACCAACGCAGATGAGAAGCTTGCCCATGTTGCCTCAGTACAGCTAACTGAAGGCCAGAAGCCTCTTATACGGTCCATTCCTCTCCATATCAGTAACACCATGTTTGATCTGGCTTCGTTATTCTGATAAATCAGCAGTCACCTGATTAATTTGTTTGGTCAGCAGTTGCACTTTCTATTTTGAAGATAACTTTGAAGTGTCATTCAATAATGATAATGATTTGTCGACAATTTGAAGTAAAACAAATAAAGTCATTAAACCTACGTTTTTTTATTTTTTTGTCTCAAACTTGCGCCTTGGGGGTGTGTCCATGGCAATTTAAACAATCTACATGGCACATGTCAGGATTTTGAATCAGAATGGTGGCTGCCAACACTTGGGCAGCGGCAGCCGGCGCATGAGGCAGCAATTCTATCCAACAGTGATGGAAGAAGTACTCGCATGTTTTTCTTAACTCATTGACTGGCACTAAATAAATAGTCCTGAGAAAAATGCTGCCATTTGTCCCAAAGTGACTGCAAAAAAAAGTGCCTGCTATTTGTTAAAAAAAAAATCACACACGTGTGAACTGAGTGGTGCAATTCCCCCCCCCCCTATCTCTCTCTCTCTCTCTCTCTCTCTCTCTCTCTCTCTTTCTCTCTCTCTCTCTCACTCTCTCTCATTAGAGACACAGCACTACCCCTCTCACTGTTTCTGGCGCCCCCTACTGCTATTATTAAGTCACATACTCGTGCTCACTTATACATACAAACAGGTACACACACACACACACACACACACAGGTACACGGACATTGCTGCTACTACCCCTCTCACTGTTTCTGGCGCCCCCTACTGCTATTATTAAGTCACATACTCGTGCTCACTTATACATACATACAAACAAACAAACAGGTACACACACAGGTACACGGACATTGCTGCTTGTAGGAGTGGTTGCACCACTCAAAAATCTTTATACCCGCTTATAACTATAACGATGCAATGGGACATAGCTCTGTTTACAAAATGCTGTACCCACTCCAACTGTATATACTTTCCCCATTTTCAACTGTTTTTGAGTGGTGCAACCACTCCAAGGAACAGCAATGTCCGTGTTCACCTATGTGACGTTAAACTATGTGACTAAGAGCACCATTATGACTATGAGTACCAGTAGGGGCGCTGTTGTGCCAGAAACAGAGAGAGAGAGATAGTGCTGCACTGTTGCCTGCTAATGAGAGTTTTCTCATACCAAATAAAGCACCTTTTTAATTGAATTGACTGACACTACTAATTCATAAATCCAGTGCCTTGTTATTATTTTGAAGGCCAAAAAGTCATCAACACTTTAGTTATGTGAATAAAGTAATTAAAATGCATTTTAAAAGGGCTGTTTCCATTCTGAGGCAGATGGAGGCAGACTCTGTCTGCCTAGCAATACAGAGCTATTCAGTGAAGAGCGTGATCTAAGCAAAGAATTATAAAAATGTAAAAGCCGTCAACATCTTTTGAAAATAGATCTCTAAATCTAAAGTTCACAATGCGACAATGTGAGCGAGCGTGTAGATCTGCTATTTTCAAAATGGCAGAAATATTGGGCTTAAGTGGTAGTGATATTTTGTAATAATAATAATAATCCAAATCTACAAATTAACTAGTAAGTAAAGTTTTCATATTATAATTGTATTAGAGAGTAAAAAGTACTGAAAATAATATTGAAATTGTATACCTTTCTGATGGGTGCTAACCCATTCTGAACGGGAACGCATTTTGGTGTTACTTGTTAGCATCATGTTATGCTTTAGCTATTGAAAAATAACAGATCTACAAGCTCATAGCGCGCCAGCTTGTAGGTCTGCTATTTTTGAAAAATCAAAGAACGACTGACATCTTTTAGAATCTGATCTCAGGTCAGAATGGGTTAATCAGACCAGTGTGTGTCCAGTGGAAACCTCGTATGAATCTGATCTCAGGTCAGAATGGGTACTAACGGCATTGGTGATTCATTTGGTATGGTTTGCGTGCAACGATCATACAGTATATATACAGTACCTGAACAATAAAAAAATGCACGCGCGCGCACACACACACACACACACACACACACACACACACACACACACACACACACACACACACACACACACACACACACACACACACATACACACACACACACACAAGCTGTGTGTCAACAAAACCAAGCTAACGGTGTGATGCTTTGTATAGAGCGATGCAGTCCCGCTCCCTTAACCTGACGCTGCCAGATCCAAGAAGCTTGCTACACAAATTTGTTTCACAGCTTAACATGGTTACCCAATACCGCCCCCATCTGGCAGCGTCAGGTTACCGCTCCCTACCAGGGCCCAGGAAATGATTCCCCCCGTGCATTTTTCTCATAGACTTTTCAAAAAGTATTTATTTAAAGACCTTTTAAGAGTCGTACAAAAAGCCAACTCGAGTTGTGACAAATCATGACAACAAACAAAACATTTTGGGCCGAACAAATAATAATTAGAAAGAAGAAAAAACGGCATGTTACAACACTTTTTTCTTGTTTTTATTTATGAGTCTTAAAGCAACAGTAGCTTAGGATACATTCATTAATCTACAACAAAAGGTTAGTCTATGGAGCCCACATGTTTGGTCTGAAATTACGCTATAGGCTACTGGTTTATTGGTTAGGTTCGGTTTCTGCCATATTACTTGTGTAATGCCTCAAATAAATTAGTTGGAACTTAAAAGCAATTTTCACCTACTGTACACTAAAATAATGATTGATGTAATATCAGTGATGGGCAAGCTACTTGGAAAATGTAGTAAGCTACACTACCAGTTACTCTCTATTAAATATAGCTCAACTACAACGAAGCTATCCCCAGATAATTGTAGCAAGCTACACTATAAGCTACATGGCAAAAGTAGCTAGCTACATGGACACTACTTTTTTTTAAAATATTTTTTATCAACTTAATGATCAAGTTTCCACCGAACAAATAGCCTATAGACAGGCAAAAATGCTGAGTTTGATTTTTTTATTAAAAAACAAACAGGAAACAAGCCCTCTGTCTGGCTTTTGGTGTCAACTTTTTCACATTTACTTGTATTAATGTACCTTGCGGTGTCAGGAGCCGGCTGATTCATGTGTTCAGTGTTGGGAAAGTTCTTTTTTTTATTAACTATAGTTCAGTTCACAGTTAATTTTTTTTAAAGGAACTAATTCAGTTCATAATTCAACATTTTGAACTAAAGTTCATGGTTCCAGCATTAGGTGAGTAATTAATTGTGTTGTGCTAGAGATAAAAGGACAGCTGCTGCGTGGGATCCTCTTGCTGCTTAACAACATAACTGTGTCAGACTCTTCTTATCTAAACCAACCAATCATGGATTTTTTTCCAGGGATTTTTTTCCCCCACAAAACTTTATTTAACAGTCAATTTGTAACTTATAGCTTTTGTTGAAAGCTTGGTTCAAAAGGAGTGAAGCTACCATCAAGCTACTGATAAATGTAGTTAAGCTATGTAGCTTCGCTACTTGTAGCTAGCTACTGCCCAACACTGTGTAATATGCTGAAAACACGTGTTCTGTAGCATTTACTCACATTCATCATGGCAATAGATTTGAGTTTAGAAGCATGGTACAGAGTTGATTTTATTTGAAGTATTTGCCCCGCAGGGCAAGTAGGATAAAACCCAAACGTCAGACTCTGCCCTATGTCAGGGGTTCTCAACGTTTTTGGCCGGGGACCCCCGGAAATGCTTTGGCAATGTCTCGGGACCACCGCCCCGCCCCCTTCCGACCCCCAATATAAATTGACTGCTACAATAACCTTAATAAAAGAGACTATACACACCATAAATAAATACTGAAACCAGATATAATCATTAGGGAAGGTGTATGCATGTACCATGTATATGTAAACTCTTCATTTCCATTTTCCAGCCAGTAAACAAACAATTTTCTTTTTAATAATTTGGGGACCCCCGAAAATAATTTGGCGACCCCCCGAGGGGTCGCGACCCACGGGTTGAGCACCTCTGCCCTATGTGATACTCAGTGCTGCAATAAACAACGTATATATGTACTTTTAGGAATTGTTTAAAAACTCAACAAGTGTGGCGAGCACTGGAGACATAACAAAGTTGAAATTCATTTAGATAAGAAAAATAAGTACACAGGCTTTGAATGACAATTTTCTTTTTATTTCCATCAGTGATCGGTATAAACAGTATTGCATCGAATTAACCGACTATACATCCAGCTCCTAATGCACATATATAGAATATCTGGGACAAAGTTGAACAACAACCGTGACCTCGTTTAACCCATTTTGGTATTAGCATTATGTTATGCTTTAGCTATTGAAAAATAGCAGATCTACAAGCTCATAGCGCGCCACCGAGTGGCGCGCTACGAGCTTGTAGGTCTGCTATTTTTGAAAAATCGAACAACGACTGACATGGAAACATAGCTTTTTCAGAAAACTGTCAGGATGTGTAGAAGACATTTTTAGAATCTGATCTCAGGTCAGAATGGGTCAAGCCCAGTTGCAGCAGCTGCAGCTGGTGTCGAACACGAGGCCGGCAGCGCAGCTCTCTTCATAGGTACGTCCCTGAGCACAGTTGTAGTAGTGGTTCTTGTCGGTGGGGTCTGGGTAGAGTCCGTTACTCCTGCTGGAGCAGAATGCAGATCCTCCACCACTGCTGCTTCCACCACTGGTTCCTCCACCACCTCCACTAGGCTGAGGCTTATTGGGCTGAGGCTTAGGCTGGGGCTGAGGAGCTGCAGGGTGCTGGGTGGGGGTGACCGGGGCCAGAGGTTGTGGCCGGGCTGCGCAGCCTGTAGTGTGACAGATTATACCCCATTTATACTCAGTGCCGTCGCTACCTATACGCGCGGTACGCGCTAGCGCGAGTAGGGCAACACGCCGAGGGGGGGCAACAAAAAGTGCCAAAAAGTGCCAAGCCGACTCCCTCAAAATAACAATTTTCTCTGTGGCTCCGCCGCGTAATAACGAGCGGCCGTGTGTGCATCATCGCAAACAGCGCTCTCGTCGGAAGGGGGGCAGCAAAAATATCCTACGAGTAGGGCAACCAAATGGTCAGCTACGGCCCTGTTTATACTTCCATGATGTGCATCGTGTCACATACGGAAAGTACCGGTATAGCAGATCAGTATTCAGTAATGCTGCGTTCACAGAGGCACAGATGCAAAGATACAGTCTACAATTCATTTCCAATGGAAGCACAGCGACATGAAGATACAAGGATATACATCAGATGTTTGTAGCTGCTGCAAAAACTACAACAGCTACAAAAGCTTGAGTTGGTTGAAGAAGAGATGGAACTCAGATGTTGTGTGTGAGAGAGAGAGCATGTTTACCAGATCCGGCTCCATGCAGGCCAGTCTTCAGGGTGCTGATCAGAGGGAACTTTCCAGCGTTACAGAAGGTTCCGCTGAAGTCATCCATGTCCAGACTCCAGACAAAACCTCCACCAAAACCATTATTTTTCAGCCACTCGGCCTGTAGACGGATTTGAGAGTACAGTACATGAAACAGGCAGACAATGGCTTCATTAAGGTACACAATGTGACAACAACTAAGTGGTACCCTGGGGGGAGATTTCCAAACAGAGTTTTAGATTTCTTTGTCTGTCAACATCAAACATAATCTGTAGACTTGCGTCATCATCCAAGGAATCTGTAGGGGCTAATATATATCACAATATATTTTGTGAGGAAAGTAACAGTAATTGTGAGGTATATCTATGTGAAGTCCACTTCTGCATCTTAACCCATTTAGGCCTGAGGTCGATACTACAAATGTCTTCTAAATCCTGACAGTTCTCTTTAAAACGTATGTTTCTATGTCAGTGGTGGTCAAACATTTTCATGTCAAGGACCTTGACATGAAAATATATGTAATTGCCCGCCGACCCCCATCTGAAAATATGTTGTTTCATGAGAAGCAAAGTTAAAAAGAAGTTAAAAGAAGTTAAAAACGTTCTGAAAGCATATACTCAAAGATTTGCACCACATTTTCTCAAAAGATAGCAGATCTACAAGCTCGTAGCGCGGCACTCGGTGCCGCGCTATGAGCTTGTAGATCAACACACATGTATACAGTATGTTATGGACTCTTCTCGCACCTTGATGCCGAAGCTCTTGGGGTTGTCGTATCCGACCCAGACATGGCTGTTGTAGGCATAGGGCACATCCTGGGGGGCGTCCCAGGCCTGGGTGGCTCCCTTCTTAATGAAGTCGCAGATCTGAAAAGAAGGTATGGAAGAATATAGTATGTTCACGGTTCAAGGTGCATGTACAGTACAATGAAGCTTAAGATATAGGGTTATGAAGCAAATGTAATGCCACAATTTCTGTATTCTTCCAGTTTTTCATGTGTCTATGAGGTGACAGTACTTCATTAGACACCCTGGAGTCGTTTGTATGTGCAATGGTGTATTCACTTTGTATTTAGGGTTTCTTCCTGGAGGCTGAACCCTTGACAGTCAAACGGGCCAATGGAATAAACAGTAATATAGTGACACATACAACTACAGCTGTGGGAGCAGTTCAAGTGGATCACCACCCATCAGGCAAACCAGGCATACTTATTGAACTGGTGGGCGTTTCCACATAAAAGCATGATTTTAACAAATACTGTACACTTTTTGTTAAGAGTTCTTCCTCCTTATTATAATAATACCTGATGATCATGTTTTAGGATGTAAAAAAAGGAATAGTTAATAAACTATTGTAGCAGACCACTGACAAGTTCATCAGATGGGGGACGGCCCTATCAGTAGACTGTGTATAGGGCCATTCACTAATCAAATAAACATCTTTACATTATTGAAATAGGAGGCACAATTTGATTACAGTGCAACCAAAGACCTACAGTATATAAGAACTAGAGAACACCAATGACAGTGTCAAGTAAGTAGGACACCACACACAAGTGAAGTAAAGTAATGTTACCAATAATAACACACCTGTTGTCATGCATGAGTTTGTTAAATTAGTGGAGAACATCTCCACACAGAGTGGCATACAACCCCTACCTCATAATAGGCCCAGAATCCGGTGTATTGGGTGTAAGGCCCGGGGGGTCCAGGTCCAATTTGTGGAGCGCAAACGTTCATGTCGGGAGTGGACGGAAGGAAAGTGTGGCCGTAGCTGGGGAATCCAACCAGCAGCTTCTCAGCCGGAGCGCCCTGGCTCTTATAGTAGTTCATAGCGTAGTCCTATAATATGGACAAGGAAACATACAGTATAGGCTACTGGAATCACCAGCCACTCTTTATAATGGAGCCATTTAATTCCTTCACAGTATCACTTAACCCTTTTAGGCCTGACTCACACCTGCACAACTGACTGATGTATACTATATAGCTGATGCATGAGACTTATTTACTGATGCAAGCTCGCAATTCATTTCCAATGGGAGTCACATGGTTTGACACAACATTTGTGTTGTATGAGGGGGGGAGGTGGGGGGGCAGTCGAAACACAGCCGAAAGCCGTACAACACAAATGTTGTGTCAAACCATGTGACTTCCATTGGAAATGCATTGACACTTAACCCTTTGTGTGTCTAAGGGCGCTTTCACACCGGACATGTTTGGTTCGTTTAAAACGAACCATGGTCCGCTTACCCCTTTGGTTCGGTTGGTGTGAACGTGCATCCGAACTCTGGTGCGGATCAAAGAAACGAACCATGGTCCGCTAAAAAAGGCCGGACTCGGTTCGCTTCCAAACGAACCACGGTGCGGTTCGTTACTGGTGTGAACGCATTCGGACTTTATAGAGGACCAAATACAGTACGATAGCCAAAATAGCAGTCGGGCGTCGGCAGTTGTGAGGCTGCATTAATAATTAGTTATAAAAGCATGTCTTTTTTACGGGGATCACTATTGAGCTGACAGTATGATTTTAATAGTAGACGCATATATGTCGAGGCGCACTGCGCAGCGCAAATGTAATGGCAGCGTGGTTCACATGCGCAAAAATAACAGATGTACAAGTTGTACAGATGTACACGGAATGGTATGTACGGTATGGTAAATTTGGAGCGCATCTCTCTCTCTCTCTCAGCGCATGCAAGCAATTATATCTACAGGCCTTTAATATAGCCTATATCAGACTATGCGCTCGCTCTCTCTCTCTCTCTCTCTCTCGTAATGACAGCACAGGAAGACGCATGCAGCCCCTGTGCGCACCTGTGCGTAATGTGACTATATCGTTAGATTGGAAGACAATACAGTCTTGGCTGACAACACCAATTGAAAGTAGAGTTCCCAAGGATTATGGTGATATTTAAATTTTAAAAATCGCATAAGAAATGAGCGAGATATGCCTAAATAAAATGTTAGTGGTCTTGGCAATTTATTTTATTTGTGTGCGATCCGGGGCGACGGCACGGCACAATAGATTTTCATTCCTTTTTCAGATCATCATCATTGTTATGTCATTGCAGTGCAAACCATTAAATATAGCCTATATTAACTTCATAGGCTATTGTACAATATGTGGCATATTTCTTTCACCCGGTATTATTGATGTGAGTTGATCAAAATAGTATTGCCTAGGCTATAATGCTTGACTTGTATAGCCTAGGGCCTAGGCTATACAAGTCACCTGACGACGGCACAGCAACGGCACAGCAACAACAGCAACAACGGCGGCTACAACGCAACGCCTACAAAGAAAGCCCCTGCCAGACTGTTCCGGCGTACCGCGATGATTACATGAAGTTTGGATTCACGTTTACTGGGGATAAAACGTACCCGATTCCGCTGTGTATAGTTTGTGGATTCAAGCTTGCAAACAGCGCATGGTTCCGAGTAAACTGAAGCGCCACCTTCATACCAATCATGATGAACTCGCTACGAAGGACAAACACTTTTTCGTGAGCTTGAAAGAAAAAAAGGAGAAAGACACAACGAAGCAGGCAAGTCTCTTGATACTTGAAAGAATATCCAGCCATCACAGCCAGCGCAATGGCAGTGCTGCTCCCCTTTTCCACAACCTACCTGTGAGCTTAGCTTTTCAAGCCTGACTTGAAAATGAAGAGCTCCGTGTCTGTTTGTCCATCATCCAGCCAGGATAAAAACTCTTTGTTCAGGAAAACAAGCTCAAGGTTCACACTAAGACAGAACTTGTCAAAAATATTTACTTTTCTTTTTATCAATTGTTTTTTACGATTTTCTTTGTACAAAAGTGCTCAAGTTTAAGACCATTGTATTGTGGCAAAAGATTTTTGTTCTTGTTTTTACAACTCCTTTTTATTTATTTAGAAGTATTACTTTGCATTGACAAATTGAACATGTGTGTGCTGCATTTTGTATGAGTTTTCAAAAATAAATTGGTGAAACTGAGGCACTGTCTCTGTCCTTTTCTTTCTCTTTAAAGTAATTTGACGAGTGCTGTCATGTGTGTTTTTAAAAGTATATTGGGTTCATATATATATATATATATATATCATATATTATATATACAGTATATACACACACCATATATCTAGGTGTGCCCCGAGATTTTTAGGCTATGAAAAGTGTGCCCCGGGACAAAAAAGGTTGAGAAACACTGGCCTAGGCTATACAGTAGGCTATATAATGCCAGCACAGTCATTATTCTCTTTCTTTAAGACTAAAGGCAACCCTTGACTTGATGGGCTTTCTCAAATAGACTACTAATAATAATGCGACGATACCAGAAGTCCATTAACGTAATCAAAGCGATGCAATGACAAGTGAAGCCTTAGACCTGAGGACGATTCTACAAAATGTTTCTATGTCAGTCGTTCTCAAACATTTTCATGTCAAGGACCCCCAAAAAAATATGTAATTGCCTGCCGAGCCACCCCCCACCCCCCCAGAAGCAAAGATTTGAGTTAAAAACATTCGCTCTGAAATAATATATTCAAACATTTGCGCCACATTTTCACGGTTTTTCGAAAATAGCAGACCTACAAGTTCATAGCGCGGCACTCAGTGCCACGCTATAAGCTTGTAGATCTGCTATTTTTCAACAGCTATAAAGCATAACATAATGCTCTAAAACAGCAAAAGGGGTTCATATCATGCAGAGAGGAACAATTTACAATTTAGGCATTTAGCAGACGCTCTTAATCCAGAATTACTTACATTAAGCAATAACAAAAGCATGGCAATACATCACATATATAAACAGTAGTTATCATGAATCATGTATAAACTAAGAATGTAACAGTGGAGTATCTATGTAAACTATACTATACTATATATTATACAATATACAATATACATGTGTACTATAAAGTGCTATAAAGTGCTATGACTACATAAAATGCAATTCTAGTGCTGTCTACGTAACGAGCTATAAGTCTGTCTAAAATACTATCTAAGTCTACGTAAAGTGCTATCTAAGGGGCTAGGCTAGGGCAAGTGCTACGGGCCATGGTGGAGTCTGAAGAGGTGGGTTTTCAGAACCTCCTCACTCACCACATTGTAGTATTCGCGATCCCATCCGTGGTCGGTTGAGATCTTGTACAGAGGGCTGTTCTCTGTGAGAGTGTCGCCACTCTGGTAGTCGTAGGACATCACATGGAAGTAGTCCAGGACGCTGGTGAAAATAAGGAGTCAGTATAGTTCTAAAGAAGTACTCCCCCATGTGTGTAAATGCTCTGTGTTTAAAACTCATTTTGGGCGGGAACCCCTTTTGGTGTTTTAAGCATTATGTTATGCTTTAGCTGTTGCAAAATAGCATACCTACAAGCTCATAGCGCGGCACTCGGTGCCGTGCTATGAGCTTGTAGATCTGCTATGAGATCTGCTATAAGCTTGTAGGTCGATCTGCTATTTTTGAAAAATCGTGAAAATGTGGCACAAATCTTTGAATACAGTATATATTCTTTCAGAGTGAATGTTTTTAACTCAAATTGTTGCTTCTGGGGGGGTCCCTGGAACAACATATTTTCAGATGGGGGGGGGGTCTGCGGCCAAATACAGATAATTCTGGCGGTCCTTGACATGAAAAAGGTTGAGCACTACTGACATACAGTATAGAAACATTTTTAATAAAACTTTTAGGATTTAGAAGACATTTTTTTAAGAATCGTCCTCAGGTCTAAATGAGTTATCTAATTGGCTACTGACGCTCCGAGTTGGGGAATCTGGTATGCAGGGCCGATGTTCTCCTTTCCTCCAGCGACGGCAGCGGTGAGCATCAGACGAGGACGGTTGGTCTGCTTCCCTTCAGCCTCGAAGGCAGCCATCAGTTCCTGCAGAGAGACGAGGAGGTGGTGATGGAGAAAGAAGAGGGTGTCAGTATCATCATAGTAACCCCGGTAAGTTATACTGTTCTCTCTATATTCCTAATAATTTAATGTTTCATTTTAACATAATTATACTGTATACACCCTGGACTATGATGTATGCGGATGATATTGTGATATGCAGTCAGAGGAGGGAACCGTGTTGGCACAATTTCTGTATGAATATTGCAATAACGGTAACGTGGAAAAACCTAATAGTGTGATAGCATATATAGGAATATGGTGTGTTAATGAACTTAAACAATGTACAGAATTTACAGTGTATATAGAATATTGTAATTCCCAGCAGTATAGTTAGGCCTACATCAGAAAATCTCTCTCTGTGATGTGTGCTTTTCCCTTTTTGCTTCCTATATGATGAATTCCTGTTCTGTTCTTAAACTACATAGAAGTGTCTATTTGTATGTCTCTAAATGTTTTGATGAATTGAACAATGTGGACCCTGTTGTAAACAAGTGTAATGCTTAATTGGGTCGTCCACTCACAGTTAACAGTCTTTGTATTGAGTTTGTGCTTGAAATGTACTGTAATTCTACAAACTGTTAATAAATATTTCAATCAATCAATCAATGCTCTTTCGACAGGTCTGAATTGGGAATCAGGCTATTTCTGGACTTAAAATATGTATGTTACGTGCATACTTGCGTTGGGAAATCATTTCATCGCGATTACGCGACTGTGGCAAGGCAGAGGCCATAAATGCCGCTTCCACTTGTCATGACAGAAGGCTGACCTGACACAGGACGGTGAAGAGCTCCTTGTACTCTCCGATTGGGTACTCCCAGTCGATGTCCAGACCATCAAACTCGTACTGACGCAGGAACTTGATCACACTGTCGATGAAGATCTGACGGTTAGCAGGACTGGACACCATGTTTGTGAACCTGGAGAGAGAGAGAGAGAGAGAGAGAGAGAAAATCGGAAATCAGCTTTATTCATCATATAGTTTTACAGGTAAAAAAGTGGGAGATCAAGGCAGAGAAAAAGACCAAGCTCTTTTGCCGTAAAAAGTACAGGTAAAGGGTTTTCTTCTGTGTGGGTCTTAGCAATATACAAACTTTTAGTACAGTACAGTACTCTCTTAGGCTCTCTTAGCTTATTTACTGTACAGGCTTTTACTACAAAGTGTAGAGATACAGTAGAAAGAGCTAGCGTCACACAAGGGCTTTTAGTTTTACCCATTCCTGAAGCTCTTAGCTTGAATTTGTCCTCTTGTTTAATACTCACGGTGTGGTGCCCATGCCCCATCCACCAATGGCCATGATGGTCTTCAGGTTACTGTTCCTGAAGAACAAAAAAGAAAAGAATACACTCTGAGTTCTCGCTGTGTGTGTGTGTGTGTGTGTGTGTGTGTGTGTGTGTGTGTGTGTGTGTGTGTGTGTGTGTGTGTGTGTGGTGCATGTGCATGCATGCTCATAAGCGTGTGTGTCAGTGTGTGTGTCTCCTCACTGGTTCTTGAGAGCCTGGAACTCTGCAAAGAACTTCTCATCATCCTTCTCGGTGGTCGTGATCATGTGATTCTCCATTCCGGCGAAGGCATAGATGAGGTGGTCACAGAGACACGGGTCGATGTCCTTGGGCGTCATGCTCCCTCTACCGGGACGGTGCTGTGCCCAGTTGGTGAAATAACAGGACAGGATGTAGGAGGATCCTGCAAGTTATACGACAGACACATTTATGGCTTGTTATTGTAATTTTTATTCTGCCAAATGAGAGCATCATTCAGAGCTCCGGAGTGGTCAAAATACTGCTCTGTGGCCACAAGAATGTAATTCATTCCCGCGTTTTAATTAATTTGTGACCAGAAATTGCATAATTAATTCGCACAAATTAACTAAAATGTATGAATCTACAAATGACTATATCTTGTGGCCGTGAATAGAAATTATATATATTGTGTATATTGTGTGTGTCCATGAAATACCATTTTGATCACTCAATATAGTTAGTAAAAAAGTCCTTTTGAAAACCTACTCCTTCGAGTAGGCATGAGTCAATGTTTGAGAAGCAACAGAGAATCCTGCACAGTGCACACTGTTTTCACTTTAATACAGCAACGTTATAGAGCGTCACAGTCCCGCCCCCTACCAGGGCCAAGGAAATGATTCTCCGTTCATTTTCCTCATAGACATTTCAAAAAGTATTTATTTAAAGACGTTTACGCCGCGGACAAAGCCAACTCTTGTCGTGACAAATCATGACAACAAACACAATATTTTGGGCCGAACAAATAGTTACAACACTTTTTTTGTTGTTTTTCTTCTTTGTAATTATTTGTTTGGTCCAAAATATTGCGTTTGTTGTCATGAGTTGTCACGACTCGAGTTGGCTTTGTCCGCGGCGTAACAGTCTTTAAATAAATACCTTTTGAAATGTCTATGGGAAAAATGCATTGGGAATCATTTCCTGGGCCTGGCGTTGTCATGAAAGGGGGCGGGACTGCTACGCTCTATTGCAGAGACAACATTTCCATCACTTGGAAGGCAGGGCAGAGCGACCGAAATGAAATAAACCTTTTCTTGACGTAAGTGAGGACTTGTGCGGGATTCTCGTTTGCTTTTCAAGTATATATACATGTAGTAAAACCGTGTCCTCGATCCATATAGTATCACTAGCCGGAGTGGACGCGGTGCATGGTCTGAAACCAGGCTATAGTATTATCACACCAAGTGGACAAAGTCTTACCTAGCTGCACGTGCAGCAGGAGAGCCAGCCCTGCAGAGAGAGAGAGACACAAGCAGAGAGGCAGAGAGAGAGAGAGACAGAGACAGAGACAGAGACAGAGACAGAGAGAGGGTTGGTTCAGTAAGAAGAAAACACTCCTTGTCAGTACCAAAATGTGGCCCAAATCTTTATATATTCTTTCAGAGCGAACGTTTTTAACTCAAATCTTTGCTTCTAGGGGGTCCCTGAAACAACATATTTTGAGATGGGGGTCAGAGGCCAAATACATATGATTCTAGGGGTCCTTGACTCCTTGACATGAAATAGTTTGAGAACCACTGATATAGAAACATAGGTTTTTCAGAAAACTGTCAGGATTTAGAAGACATTTGTAGAATCTGGTATCAGGTCGAAATGGGTTACAATTAAGTCCAGCTTCAAAGGGGTGTGGAACCCTAAGCTGATCTTTTATCCCACGATTTTGTAACCCATTTTTCACCCCTGTGTCAATTATCTAATGTGATCCTGGGCTCTACACACCCTCCACCAACCTGGGAAGAGCAACGGACTTGAACTCATGCTTCCTTCATGCATTAGTGTCCAAGTTGCTTCTTTTCACCTGACAGGGGGGAGTTTCCCTGGTTGGACGTAGCGCATGGAAGGAACACGTTATTCCAACCAGTTCCTTTGCTGATCTTGTCTTACATATAGCATACAAACATTTGCCTTCAGTTCATCCGAATAATATTATTAAACCGTTCGTTTGAACACTTGGATTACATTTAAAAGTTAATCAAAAGTTAGTTACCGGTAATACAAAAATAAGTTGTTTTCAATGTCTCAGCTTACCAACGCAGATGAGAAGCTTGCCCATGGTGCCTCAGTACAGCTAACTGAAGGCCAGCAGCGTGTTATATACGCTCCATTCCTCTCCATATCTGTAAAGCATGTTTGATCTGGCTTCATTATTCTGCTACATCAGCAGTCACTGCATTCCATTTGTTTGGTCAGGAGTTGCACTTTCTATTAATCTGAACTGGCGTTTGCTAATTATGCAGATAACTTTGAAGTGTCTTTCAATTATGCTTTGGCTTGCTGCCAATTAGTCAAATAAAAGTAAAATGAAGGTAACTCGTCATACATCTTTTTGTTTTTCCACCACAAACCATGAAGGCCTTAATTCAACATTAAAATGATAAAACATTTAATTTCACTGTGTAGACTCAGGAATACCTACCTGACCTAGAGCAGGTCAAGACCCAAAAGAGAGATTAGACGTTTCATATAGCAGATCTACAAACTTCGTCCACATTGTGAGCTTGTAGATTGGCTATCCTACTTCTTAATAATCATGGAATTCATTAGATTTGTTTGTTTGTTTTTAAATTTATTTTGAACTATAGATATATATATTTAATGTAGGAAAAGAAAATGGGACTTATACTTGAGTCATGGCCCACAAATGGGTCCTGAGTGACCCACTGCTGGGAGAGAGTGACCTAAGGTAGGGGAAATAGCCAATAATAACAGCCAATAACAGCCAATAAAAACACAAAATAACACCAGGACCTCTTTGTTGGGGACGTAACAAGTTAACATCTACAAATAAAGGTAAGAAAGCCTTCTAGTATTCTCCTTTAATGGCAAGATGGCTGCGGTCTGCATATACTCAATTGCTCAGCATCTTCTATTCTGTATCGTCACTTACCTTGTAGTTGGTTCTTCTAGTTCTTCTTCGGCGGTTCCACAGCTTCCTTTGCTTCCACCATCTGTTCCTGCTCCTTCCTGCTCTCTTTCCCGTCCTCTTCTCTGGCCTCACCCATCTCTCCACCCTCTACTTGTCCATCCTCATCATCACCCATGTCTTCCTCCATCTCTCCATCCTCTACTTGTCCATCCTCATCAACCACGTATTCCTCCGCCTCTCCACCCTCTGCATCCCCTGCCAACTCTGCCCCCATCTCTCTCTCCTCTACTCTCTCTCTCGCTCTCCTCTCCTTCTCCCATGGCCTGTGTGTCTCTCCCCTCTTCACTCCCAGAATTGCATGCTTTGAAAGAACAAAAACAGAAAAAGAAAAAAAAAAAGTATAGTTAAGACATTTAAATATGCTCCATCTGGACATAATACAGGACCAATGTCATGGATATTGTGCTCTAACCTACCTTGGAGTAATCCGTCAAACAAGACGAGAATCTTGCGCAGTACAGGCAGAATTTATTTTGAATGTAACAAGCATTCGGATGAAGGGAAACAACATCAGTCAATAAACCAAGTCCCTAAATAAGACAAAAAACATTCATAGTATAAAACTACAAAATAAATACAATAGACCAAAAATACAATAATACAAAATAGAAATAAAAGAATATGTATTACCATCTCTGTTGGTAATCTCTCTATTACCAACTTTGGGGTTTTTTTGCCCACTGGGCAGCGGTTTTACGGAACCGTTCGAGGTTCTTGGTGTGGCGCTCTTTGAGGGCCAACAGCTTCTCACACTATGTAAGTGAGAGAGAGAGCAAGGATGAGAGCACTATAAGAGCCAAGCTACAAATGGGTTCCCATTCTGACCTGAGATCAGATTAAAAAAATGTCTTCTACAACCTGACAGTTTTCTGAAAAAGCCATGTTTCTATGTCAGTCGTTCTTCGATTTTTCAAAAATAGCAGACCTACAAGCTCATAGCGCGCCACACGGTGGCGCGCTATGAGCTTGTAGATCTGCTATTTTTCAATAGCTATTTTTCAATAGCTAAAGCAACACCAAAATGGGTTCCCGCCCAAAATGGGTTAAACTCTAAATGAAAATTAACTTAACACACAAAATATGCTGTATACACAACCAGGAAAATGTCAATGTACAATTATCTGGCCAGTGGCCACAGACATAATTCCATAAGCTGTCATTATTGCAATGCTAGTACAGATGTTGCCGTTTTCTTGAATGCCTAAACACCTGGTTGACTGCACAGCCATTTTGGGCGGGACCCCCTTTTGGTGTTTACAACTTAGAGTATATATATGAATAGAGAAGGCACCCAGAGGAAATCTTGAGGCGAAATGGACATAGTGGCCGGATGAAGGTATTGCAGCCTGGCCCCAAACACATGAACACGCTGTCCGTTGACTAACATTGTACACGTTCACGACGGACGACGCTCGTGCACGTTCAACGGCAGCGCGTTCATGTGTTTGGGGCCACTCACCATTGCAATCCGTCCCAGAATGCACTCTGTTCCTACCAGGAAGGAGGAGTGAATCCGCCTCATGCGCTTTTGAGCAACTTAATGCAAGTGGATGGGAGGAGAACTCGGGTGTCTTCTCTATAGATATATAACTCTATGGTTTACAACCACGCCATCAATATTATTAACTATCATTTATACGAATTGATAAGCATTGTGTCTGGGTTAGGGGCGTTAAATTCATGATAAACTTAACAGTAAATACATTTGGAGGGAATGATCAGAAGGCTGTCCTGAACCATATATGTTTGTTATATGTAGGCTATATATAAATTGACTGTACATTTTGTCTGTTATTATAAATGTTTTGTAAAGAAGTAGAGAGTGTAAAGTTATACTCTATCAAAGGTGTAGCTTTTATAGGACTGTCCATTCTTAAGAACAGCACCCTATGAAGCTTGACATAATGAATAAATGTAAATATTATTTGCATAATAACGTCCTTATAAAGTTGTGATCAGATGGTAGAATTAGTCGTGCTGTATATCAGAGACAGAGTGTTAGACAAACCCTCAGACCGGTCATTAGGTCCAGTGTCAATGAAAACAAAACTGAAATCATGTGTTTTTTTACCACCATCCGACCATAATATCCTTCAGCTCCCTGGGTGTGTTAAGTTCTAACCTCCACCCCTTTCCTAGAAATCTTGGTTTTATTTTAACTTTTTTCAAATTTTTTATCCCACGATTTTCACCCAGTGTCAATTATCTAATGTATAGATGGTGTCCATCTTTGAAGTCCATGCATGGACGAGTCACTCTTCATGGAGACACAGCTGGGTACAGGAGACTCTGCTCTGTGATGATCAACCCTGTTACAAAGAGAGGATCAACAGGATTTAGTTTATTTATAAATAAGAGAAAGTAAAAGATGAGTGTATATATATTTTTTTCATTTGCCGCTTTCTTTTGTTTTAGGAATTTAGCTGTTTTTGACTGGGGGGCAGGGGCATTCAAGCATGGGGCTAAATATGTATTTCTTAAAAAAAAAAACTATAGCTATTTATTTTTTTATTATTTACTATGGTCCACAAACTATACAACTTCCTCTCTCATCTCATCTCTCTTATGTCATTCTTCTTCTCGTCTGTTCCATTCTAAGCCCATTTCGTTTATTTTGTTTTGTATTTTTGTATCCTTTCTTCTCTCTACTCTCATCTTGTCTTGTGTTTTACACTACTTTATACTGCTACGACTCTGCATTCCACCACAGGGATTAATACATTATCTTATCAAGCTTCAGCAGTAAATGTTTTCTTTCTTTTCAGTCTTTCAAACAGTGTCATGTTTGTCTCATGTCCCACCTTGAAGTGTCCTCTGTTCCTCGTGTGCAGGCAGTCAGGCACACTACACTTTGTCTTTCTTTTATCTGTATTGTATTGTGTTTTTGTATGGACGTAGTGTTGGGTGCTTGCACATAGGCACACATGGCATCAACGCATGGTGTTGTGTGCAGGCACACTACACTTTGTCCTTTTTATCATTCATTTTCTAAGAGCCTGCCCAGGGACTACAGATGAAATTTAGCTTCAGCTAACTCTGGTCCTTTTACATTGAAGTGAAAACTGACATTGATTAATGAGCTTTGTCCCTGTCAAATAAATAAATAAATTATCATGATACCAACCTTTCATAGGGCCCATCTATTGGTTTACATCCTCTTAGCATACCATGTATTGAACTGTATTTTCATTTGCTTTTTCTGCAAACTGTTAAAAGTACTCGATCAATACATATAGCTGCTTAGCCGCAATTTGCAACTCTAGATTTTTTTATAATGGGATGAATCTAGAGTTGCAACAAGCTCCATCCACTTCCTATTCATCATTTTTGGTTTGTGATCTGCTTGTCTTAAACGACGTTAAACTCACCAACATTGCAGCTGTAGTCCAAGCTTGAATTATCCTCTTTCATCTGCCGAGCTTGTTTTTCATAAAAATCCCCCGTAGACATGTTATGAGCTACTTTCTGTCAAGACATCCTCTGCAAGTGATTATTTTTCTAAGTGCTGGAGTTTGGAAGCACTCGTCGTACGTCACTGAACGGCCCTGCATTCCACCTGTTTCGAATTTGCACATAATGCAGGAGGCAGCAGCGCGACCCGTTAACAAAAACGAGTGCTTCCAAACTGCAACACTTAGAAAAAGAATCACTTGCAGAGGATGTCTTGACAGAAAGTATCTCATAACATCTCTACGGTGGATTTTTATGAAAAACAAGCTCGGCAGATTGAAAGAGGATAATTCAAGCTTGGACTGCAGCTGCAATGTTGTTGAGTTTAACGTCGTTTAAGACAAGCAGATCACAAACCAAAAATGATGAATAGGAAGTGGATGGAGCTTGTTGCAACTCTAGATTCAACCCATTGTAAAAAAAATCTAGAGTTGCAAATTGCGGCTAATAGCTGCTGAAGAGCCACCGAGGGGCTACAGCGTCAGAAAGCAGCAAATCTGAGACATGGTCCCTAACGTCAACAACATAACATCAACAATGGCACGTTCACACGGGCAGATACAATGATGCAATAACGCGTTTTGAGTTGATTTGGCTAGCTACATGCCTACATGCATTGTTCCGTCTATCAACGTGATTTCGCTGGCTTCCATTGACAACGAATGGTAGACCGCATCGTTTAATCTGCCCGTGTGAACGCCTTATCATTAGATTAATAAAAAAGCAATCCATAATAAAAACTCACCTTAAACACTAAACATACACCTGAAAACAACTTTTCCTTCTTCTTCTTCTTCAACGCATGGGTGTAACGTCACTTCCCCTTCCCAGTCCCGGAAGTCCCATGTGGAGCGAGCCAAGAAATAATAATCATAATAATAATAATAATAATATAGAAGCAGTAAATATGTAGGCATACAGATTGTTGGGCTTTCTATTAATTTATCATTAATATAATAATAATAATAATAATAATAATAATAATAATATAGAAGCAGTAAATATGTAGACCTACAGATGTTTTGGGCTTTCTATTAATTTATCATTAATATAATAATAAAAATATAGAAGCAGTAAATATGTAGGCATACAGATTGCTGGGCTTTCTATTAATTTATCATTATTATAATAAGTATTATTATTATTATTTTAAGTAGGCCTACCCTATAGACGGGTAAAAATATGGTTTGACCCTAAAAAAATTGCAACAAAAGGTTTCTCAACTTTTTTTTTGTAGTATTAGGTGTCCTTAATAACATACTAAAAGTTTACCAAAGTTTGACCACCCGAAAGGTGTTATTTTCAAGATGGCCGCCGCCAGTTCTTAAAATACCATTACTCCTCCATTATTCATCCTAGAAAAATAATTTTGGTGTCTAACCCTATGTTTTGGTTATCTAGGAATCCAATTAGCATATATAAATGCTATAAAAGTACAATGATATATTAAAGCAATTGTTTATAAGGTTATAACAGTGTAATAGGACATTTCCCTTTTCTATAATGCCGTAGGCTACTGCTGTATAGGTGAATTCATCACCTACACAGCAAAAAGTCTGGTGTTGAATTGACTCTCACAGAGTCCATTTCAACTCTTTTTCAGACTCTATATATGTCCACACTGTCTAGAGTTAAATTAACACTTTGGAAATAGTTCAACATTTAACACTAGCCCAAGAGTTCCTTCTTTAACTCTTTATCAGAGTTAAAGTGTTTTGACAAATAACACTGTGCTGAGTTAAAGGTTTACTCTATATCAGAGTTAGATAACACTGCTCTGAGTTAAAGGTTTACTCTGTACCAGAGTTGGATAACACTGCTCTGAGTTAAAGGTTTACTCTGTACCAGAGTTAGATAACACTGCTCTGAGTTAAAGGTTTACTCTGTACCAGAGTTAGATAACACTGCTCTGAGTTAAATGTTTACTCTGTACCAGAGTTAGATAACACTGCTCTGAGTTAAAGGTTTACTCTGTACCAGAGTTAGATAACACTGCTCTGAGTTAAAGGTTTACTCTGTACCAGAGTTAATGAATTGACTCTCACAGAGTCAATTTCAACTCATTTTCAGACTCTATATATGTCCACACTGTCTAGAGTTAAATTAACACTTTGGAAATAGTTCAACATTTAACACTAGCCCAAGAGTTCCTTCTTCTTGAAGTAATTAGACAAATAACACTTTAAATCAGTTTAAAACATTTATTAATTGTCATTCATTCCAACATTATAAACACTATTTAAGCACTTGAAGCATCACTTTATGATCTATTATCCTTCTATTAGGACAACTGGCCCATTTACAGCATAATGTTGTGTATGAGGTCTGAAGCTAAACACAAGATTATAAAAATAAAATATATAACAAAATCACTGGCTAAAATGCATGATATGGCCCTTGTGCATTACGGGGAAACCTCCTTTTTTCCCTCAGTGGTGAGAATGGGGTTAACAATGAAAATCTATGGTTTCTTGGGTTGAACTTGAGTGTCGAGTAGACAACTGGACATTTATTGTTTGTCATGCAAGCTATTTACAGAGAAGTTTTGATGAGCATCATGCATTCAGAGTATCAAGAAGTGAGGCAAGGTGTATAATGAAACTGTCTGAGCTGAAATGTTCTACACCGTTTGATGTTCGGGTACAGTGTTTCAGATGAAGGTTTGTATATATATATATATATATATATATATATATATATAACTTCATTCGTAATGTTTGAATGATGCTCAAACTTCTCTGTAAATAGCTTGACAAAAATAAATGTGGTCTTTTCTCAACACTATGAACAATGTAAAAACCTGCATGTCAGCCTGGCTGAGAATAACTTTACCCACTTCAATTCAAAGAATGCCATTATGGTCTGGTTCAGCAGCAGGGCTCTCAGTTCCACAACTCTGGGTGTCTCTCATTTTCCCATCATCGTCTTCAGGAATGTGTAGAAGATCACAAATACAGCATAGTAAGACTCAGTATAAAATAGCCTGTATCCTGCATCCTAGACTCACTAAATTGAGAAAGGATGCAATCATGTCACCCTCCAGGGGTCCTGGGATGCAATACTGTACTCTGTCGTCATTGAAGTCGGGGCGGTGGTGGCTCAGGGGTAGAGTGCCTGGATGGTAACCGTGAGGTTGCCAGTTCGAACCCGGGCTCCCCCAGAGTTACTGTCGAAGTGTCCTTGAGCAAGACACTGAACCCCTAATTGCTCCTGATGTGCTAGTTGGTGCCTTGCATGGTTTCCGCTGCCATCGGTGTATGAATGTGTGTGTGGATGGGTGAATGTAATGCACAATCTCTGTAAAGCGCCTTGGATAAAGGCGCTATATAAATGCACCATTTACCATTTACCATTTACACATGACATGTCCCTGGGAAAAAGACCACCCGAGGCCCCGGCACCCATTACATTGAAAAACTATTTAAATCACTGAAGACACATTAAACACAAAATGTGCTTTGAAAGTTCAAATGTCCCGAGTGAACGGTTTGCCTGGCATGGGATGAGGTGCTGATCCATGACGATGTAGAAGCTGCCGATCTTGCTCTTCTGATGCCCAACAGCAAGGAGGTACTGCCGTGCATTCTCCTGGTTGCGTAGATGCTCTTCCAAACTGCAGCATAACTAGGGTTGAGATAAGGAAACATTAGACACGAGCTAAGGTGCAGATGTGAATATCTTGCCACTCTCTCTATAGTAGGCTACATCGCACTCTGCGAGTTGACATACTACCAATATGCTAGACAGTAGACACAGATGATAGTGTAACAGGGCTGTTATAAACCAAGAATGAAACACAGCAGTGAAGTCTAGGAAAAGCAGCATTTCTCAGAAGAGAAGAGGAGGAATTACTTTTACATGAATGAAAATCACATCCCTGAAGACTGACATTATTATTATTTTTAAATCTCCATAATATCATTACCTTAAAGACATCACAGGGATTGACCTTTGGAGACTTCGGGCCCCAAGGTGATGGTGGAAGAAGATGAAGCAGCATCATCATCAGGGAGGCCATTTCTGGGCCGTAGGCTAAGGACAGTCACAACAGAGAGAACCAGAGAATTAGTTGAGGAAGAGTTCATGCTTTCACATCACGCCTAGCCGACAAGCAAGATTACACAAAATACCAAACCTATTTTATTTTTATGATTGAATCGCATGGTAAATGGTGCATTTATATAGCGCCTTTGTCCAAGGTGCTTTTATTACATTCACCCATTCACACACATTCATACACCGATTGCGGCGGAAGCCATGCAAGGCACCAACCAGCACATCGGGAGCAATTTGGGGTTCAGCGTCTTGCCCAAGGACACTTTGACATGTAGACAGGACACAGGAGGAGCCGGGATTCGAACCGCCGACCCATGGATCATTGAGCCACAGTCGCCACAATGGGCCATAACATTTTGGAGCCGTTCCGACGGGTCACCACATCTAGCCAAATCAATCATATAGTGATGGAATCTGTAACTGCAATTATTGCAAATAAGTTAAAAGAATACAACTCACTTGATGCAGCATCAGGATCACTTCCTGGGAGACCTGTGTTGCTGTGGGCATCATAGAAGTGTTCCTGAAAATGAATAAATACGTGGCTCATAAGAAATCTCAGAACTTAAACTGTCAATGTCATGCACACAGCTTTATGTTACATCATGCAAGGAGGACATGCTAGTGTCATGCAAATTACTATTATAGCCTGTATGTGGTCCAGCTAAAATAAACCTAGAACATGTTCCCTTACAAAACCCATCCCCACTAGGACTAGGAGTTCAAATTTGATTTGCCAAGCCCATGATATGCGTAACCGTAATGTTACCTTCCTTCATGGAACTGCAGAAAATCAAGCAGTCCTTCAACTTTATCCAATTTCACATACTTCTGCATTTGTCTGTACCTGGACCAGCATTTTTTATCAGACCTGCAATAAAATATATAGTAAATGAACACAACTACAAATGAAGCTTAGAACTATATGCAGTATAGTAGGCTACCAAAAACTGGTTTTGTTTTCTCCCTTGTGAATTGCAAAACCGTCATGATGGTAAATCATCATGATAAAGTTGGAGACTACCGGTACATTAGAAAAGTACCATAACAGTATCTTATCTTAAAGTAGCAACAACATCCTACCTTACCACTACCACCAGAAGATCAGTCAGGGTCTAATTTTAATGTTCAGTGATTCTTCTACACAGAAGGCAACACAATGAGAATTCTAGAGTGAATAAGAATAATGTAATGTTCACTGTTTGTAGCCTTTACAGTTTACAGCATAAACTTGTATTTTTGGCACCAAACGGCCAGTCGGGCCAGACCATGGACTCCATGGTTTGTGTAACATATTCACCATTAAGTCAAGACAAACATTTTGTAAAACCTACAGGCCTACAGTCTCCTACATCTCCGTGGATGTTTCCTTGTAGCTACATTAATGCAGTCTGCAGCACACATTTGTAATTATTTCAATAAGTCTGCACTTACCATGAAATCATGTTAGAAGAACACACATTGAAGAAAATGTGACTTGTCCACCGTGCATGTCTGTTGCTGTTCTCTCTGTGTTCTGTGTAACTAACTGTTCTCTTCATCAATCAATTCAAACTGAAATGCAGGTGTGGGCAGGAGGAGCTTAATTACATCTCTGATGAGTTGGGTTAACACTTGTGTGAACACCATTTAAATCAGAAAATGTTGAAATTACACTTTGGGAGTGGAAATCAACTCTGGATATAATCAACTATTTAAAACAACTCCAAACACTTAACCATTACACTAGATAGTGTTAAAATTACACTTTTTGAGTGGAATTAACTCACTGAGTTGGGTAACAAATTTCAATTCTCCAATTTTTGCTATAGGGCCTACTAAAACAACATTTGTTTAAGCTGATTTTATGAATATGCAGAAAATTCATGTAAATTGGTCAATGTGGAGAATCACCTCCAGGGTAACGTGGGCACTTTTACAACTGGGCCCAGCTTACAGTACAGTATTGTATCATACATTACAGTACAGTACAGAAAAGTAGAGTAGCATTTTTTGGAACTAATAGCTCCATATATATTTTTTTAATCTGAAACTTCACTTAATCCATATTGAGAGTAAGCCGGATGTAATGGCAACGGGCCTGATTTTTTAGGACACTGATAAAGGTCAAAGGTCAGCAAAAAGACTGCAAAGCTGACCATTTTCTGGAACTAATCACTCCAGATATTTTCTTTAAATCTGAAACTTCACCCAATCCATATTGAGAGTAAGCCGGATTTAATGGCACTGGGCCTGATTTTTTAGGACACTTATAAAGGTCAAAGGTCAGCAAAAAGACTGCAAAGCGGGCAATCTTTCCCTCTCAATAACTCCACAACGATAAGGACTTGGGGTCTAATTTTGATATATGTTGTTCAGTTTTTCGAGACGATCAAGTGGATATCTTGTTTGTCCTGGTACGACACTTTTCAAAACTTCAGATCTTACTTCAGGATGGTGTTAGGTTGTACACCTATATGTACCTTCCGAAAGTGGAGGAAGCCAACTTAGGAGTGGCGTACCGGGACAACCAAGATATCCCCTTGTTCGTCTAAAAAAACTGAACAACATATCTCGAAATCGGAATCCAACTCTTAATCGTTTTCGAGTTATTAAGCGAGATAGCGAACCTGTAACCCTAATCAATTAAGAGAACCGTATGTCCGTGTGGGAGGAAACTTATATTGGTGTTTTCAGCGGAACGAGCTGATCAAGAATCTGGTCTCGGTTTTGCTCTACGACCTCGGCAACCCTAACCCTAACCCTAGCACGTTTTGGTGGCTGTGTTAGGGTTAGAGAACAGTAAGTCCGTGTGTGAGGAGAGGTATATTGACGCGTGCAGGGCGACGCGCTGATCAATAATCTGGTGTTTGATTTGGTTTTTGACCCTTACTTTTCCCTGTAGATACATATTTATGATTATCTCTAAGACGATTTGACAAAACTTTACAATTCTGACATGTCAGTCTACCCACCGATACGAATCGGTCGGTACCAGGCCCGAACCGGTGGCATGCACGGTTTGTGCGTGATCTTAAAAAAGCAAATATTAAAAATAAATATAGAGCAGGCTTCGATTTGAGGCCTTCTGCATCAAGTGAGACCCCCCTCCCCCCAACAAGAAAAAAAGAAAAGAAATTTAAATCAGAAAATGTTGAAATTACACTTTGGGAGTGGAAATCAACTCTGGATTTAATCAACTATTTAAAACAACTCCAAACACTTAACCATTACACCAGATAGTGTTAAAACTACACTTTTGGGGTGTAATTAACTCTAGGCTGAGTTTGGTAACACTGGCGTGATCAACTCTTTCAAATGACTCCAACACTGAACCCAATTTAAATCTGAAGGTGTTAAAATGACACTTTGGGAGTTGAAATCAACTCTGCAATGTTTAACCCTGGAATTTTAACTCTCCAATTTTTGCTGTGTATACACAATTCACATTCTGTTGAAGCTTTCAGGAGATTTATTTTGATACCATAACAATAAGGAATATATTCATTATTACTGGGTGGTACTGTCATGTGACATTAAAAGCATGGCTGCCAAGTGATAGACTGCATGGGAATATTACACAAATCATGGAATAAATTTACAGAGAAATGTCTTCCCTTTTTTTTGTAAAGGTGTCTGGCAATAATAATAATAAAAATAAGTCCCCTATAAGGGTAGTGGTTCCCAAACTGTGGGCCGGGACAAACATTGTGAAAATAGGCAATCTATAAAAGCTCACAACGCTGAGTGTCTTTGCAGCAAACACACTCAGTCAGTAGAACCAAATGGCCACTTGTCTGGTCTATGGGGAAGATGGACTCCTCAGTGGGGATACAGTGGAGAGAAATGGCCCCTCATGGGCCTAGAGCAGGGGTGTCGAACTCAACTTGGGGCGAGGGCCGCATTGATCAAAAGATCACTTGATGGGGGCCACAACCAGTTGCGGACACACGCTCGATGTCTCAGTCAGTCACTGCTATAATATCTATCTATCTATCTATCTATCTATCTATCTATCTATCTATCTATCTATCTATCTATGCTCAGACCCAGCCAGCAAGCCACACACATAGACCCCTTTTCCACCGGTTGGTTCCCAATGGGAACCGGTTCAGTTCTTTTTGGTTTTTAGTCCATGAGCCAGAGCTCCAAAATTGGTGGGCAAACTATACCCTATATTAAATTGTTTATATCAATACAAGTAAATGAATACATGATAACCCTTCCACAGTAGTAGCTTTTTCATATTTTCGATTATTTTGCATATTTTCCTACATAATGCCTCATTTGCATATTTAAAAATTTAATAGATCATTGTCTTCATGTAAGTACTCAATTGGGGAAGTTTCACGGTGATAACTATCTAATATATGTATGGTTTTGCCCACTCAATTCATAATTAACGTTTCAATTTTGGAGCTCTGGCTCATGGACTAAAAACCAAAAAGAACTGAACCGGTTCCCATTGGGAACCAACCGGTGGAAAAGGGGCCATAGTGCTCAGACCCAGCCAGCCAGCCAGCCACACACATAGTGCTCAGACCCAGCCAGCCAGCAAGCCACACACATAGTGCTCATACCCAGCCAGCCACACACATAGCTCCGTAAGGGAGTGGTTGCACCACTCAAAAAATCTTCAAAAAACTGAAGAGGCTACTGGAGATTGGAGAACCTGATTTGGACATGATCTGATGCAGGACAATATTATGTCACTATGACAGAAAGAGAAGATGGGTCTGGCCACATTCATTCACCCCATAATCTCAGTGGAAATTGGGGAATATGTTGACAATAGTCGACAGCTCTGCCGATTAATAATCGATTAATTGAACCCACCCCCCATATTAATCAATATCACAACATGGAGGTCTTAGAACTACCACCACAGGGACAGACAAGCCCCAATCTCTCAAGTGCCCCATAGCTTTAATGGGACATGTACTGTATGCGCCACCTCGGACATGCATAGAGGAGAAGACCATGAGGATCTTCTTAACTTTGCTCTTCTGTGCTCCAAGTCCCCAGGGATAAATCTAGTGACCCCCCACTCCCCATACTCCCCTGTACCCACCTGAGGGGAACCCTAGGCCCACTAAACTCTAGACCGGACCCCCCTTTACCTTCTAACCCAACCCCACCTATCATACTCCCCTCTGCACCCGGTAGAGACTTAGGTTCTGACTACTCTGCACTATAAGAGTAAGTAGAGCGTCGCAGTCCCGCCCCCTCGAGAGAGACGGAGAAGAAATCACCGTTCATTTCCCTCATAGACTTTTCAAAAAGTATTTATTTAAAGACGTTTACGCCACGGACAAAGCCAACTCTTGTCGCAACAATTCATGACAATAAACAAAATGTTTTGGGCCAAACAAAGAATTAGAAAGTAGAAAAAAATAGCAGATTACAACACTTGTTGTTTTTCTTCTTTGTAATTATTTGTTTGGTCCAAAATATTGTGTTTGTTGTCATGATTTGTCACGACAAGAGTTGGCTTTGTACGACGCTTATAATGTCTTTCAATAAATACGTTTCGAAAAGTCTATGAGGGAAATGAACGGTGATTTCTTCTATCAGTGGGCCTGGCGTCGGCCTGGCGTCGTCATGAAAGGGGGCGGGACTGCGACGTTCTATAATGCAAGAAATTAGTTTTTGGTGGGGTGTATAATGATGAATTATTTACAGTAGTTTGAGCCAAAGTTTATCCACCAAGCTATCCAAAACGTTTAAATATTGCAATCATGTAGGCTATTATCTATCAACTGACAATATTCTCTGCCACAACCTTCTGAATTACTGAAAATTGTGACTATTAGTTTTGTTGTGTTTTGAGGATATCTTGAAACCTTATTCCAAAAAATATATAAATATTCAGACATTTATTAAATATTTAGTTTATTTAACTTGAAACTGGTGACTATTTCAGAGGGTTTTAACAGAGTCACACACAATATTGGATTTCACAATTATCTAATTGTATCTCTGCAATTTGAACAAGTTCAATGGACTCCTAGACCCCAAAAACATAGGGTTAGACACAAAAAGTACTTGTCTAGGATGAATAATGAAGGAGTTAGGCTATTTTAATGGTTTTTAGGCCATCTTGGACGCCATCTTGAAAATAACACCTTTCGGGTGGTCAAACTTTGGTAAACTTTTAGTATGTTATTAGGGACACTGACACAAAAAACTGTTGAGAAACCTTTTGTTGCAATTTTTTTGGGGTAAGGTTTCATAGATTTACTCACCTACTAAGGGAGGAAAGAACTTAAAAGGTGAAACAATAAAAGTGTTATCATTAAAAGCAAAATGGCTGAACTATTATAGCATAGCTTCCAGAGCGATTTACACATAGGCTACATACATAGAAATAGTCGTCAAACATCATCAGTAGTGATATATCTTTTATTGAGTCAGCTAATTACCCAACCCACAAGAGTGTGTGATTCTACTCAAACTGTCATTGATCTCATTCTGACCTCGGACAAATCCAGAATCTCCAAAAAAGGGGTTATTGTATGTGGGCTCAGTGATCATTTTATGATTTTCTGTACCCGCAAAATACAAAAACTAAAGTATGACTGTCACAAAACAGTCATATCTAGGGACCTCAAAACCTACTCTAGTGAGGCCTTTAACCTTGAACTGGAGAGTCTGGATTGGTCCGATGTGCTCAGGAGCTCACTAGTCGAAGAAGCATGGCTTGGCTTTAAAACCAAATTTACATCAGTACTAAACATCATGGCTCCTTTGAGAACCATCAGGGTCAAAACCCGCTCGGAGCCATGGATGAATTCGGACATACTGACTGCAATGAAAGCCAGAGACAACAAATGCTCTGAACTTCTTAAATGCAAGTCCATGCTAGCCAAGCGCTTCGACAGTAATCTCCAAACCAAACTGTGCAACCTAAAAACCCAGTGTAACAAGCTAAGAAACGGTGTAATTGCCATGACCAAATCTGCCAAATGTAACTTTATCAATGATAAAGCCGAGGAAATCAAAAACAATCCTCGGGAACTCTGGAAGTTACTAAACAACCAACTAGGCTGTGGTCAGAAACTAAAAACCAGGTTTACTAACATAAACATCAAATCGAATAACACCCTCATCACTGACAAGCTTGATGTAGCCAACCACCTGAACATCTTCTTTACAAACATTGCAACAAAGCTGGTTAGCAAACTGCCCTCCCACTCTGGGCGTTTTGGTGTAGAGCACATCAAAGCCTTCTACAAAAACCTTGGTGTTTGTAAAGATGATTTCAAAATGGCAATGGTAACAACCGAGGAGGTACTTAAAAAACTGAGTGCCCTCCAACCCCACAAGGCCACTGGCCATGACAATATCCCCTCCAAATTTCTCAGAGACTCAGCCTTTTCCATAGCTCCAGTCATCACCCACATAGTTAACCTCTCCATCAAACAGGGACAGGTCCCCCAAGATTTTAAACTGGCCAAAGTAACCCCCTTGTACAAAAAAGGGAGTAAATTAGAACCCGGCAACTACCGCCCTATTTCTATTCTAAGCTCCATCTCGAAAGTGATGGAAAAAATAGTCTATGAACAGGTTGAAAAGTATCTTGCCACTAATAAATTGCTGTACGAGTTCCAATCTGGTTTCAGAACATCCCACTCCACTGACACATGCCTCCTCTATTTGAGCGACCACATCAAACACGAGGTGGACGCTGGAAAATACTGCGGCATGGTCATGCTGGACGTCCAAAAGGCTTTTGACACCGTGAACCACTCCATACTGGTTAACAAGCTTAAAGCTATTGGTTTTGATAGCACATCAGTGAGCTGGATGCAATCCTACCTGGAGGGGAGAGAACAGATGGTGGAGGTGAACGGAACACTGTCCCCTCCCCTCCCAGTGAGCTGTGGCGTCCCACAAGGAAGCATACTAGGGCCTTTACTGTTCCTAATATATGTTAATGACATGACTTCAGCTTGTGACTGCAACTTGTTCCTGTTCGCAGATGACTCAGCACTGCTGGTCTCGGACAGGAACAAACTGCAGGTTGAAAAGACCCTCAGCTCTGAACTCGGTAGAATCTGCACCTGGCTCGCTGATAACAAACTATCCTTACACCTGGGAAAAACTGAATCCATCCTCTTCGGATCAAATAGTAATCTCAGCAAGGCAGATGGCTTCTTGGTTAGAGTGGGTGACAATATTATCACACGAAAAGATCAAATTACCTACCTAGGTTCCATCCTGGAGGCCAATCTTTCCGGTGATAAGATGGCCACCAACGTAATCAAAAAAGTCAATCAAAGAACAAGATTCCTTTACAGGATCTCCTCACTGGTCAGCAAAAACACCTTGAAGACCTTAACAGGAGCCCTCGTACAAGGTTTCTTTGACTATGCATCCACCTCTTGGTACCACAGCACCTCAAAGGCCCTTAAAACAAGGCTCCAGACCTCCCAAAACAAACTGGTCAGGCTCCTACTTGGCCTCACCCCCCGAACCCACCTCACCCCTGCCCACTTTGACAGGCTGGGATGGCTTAGGGTCGTCGACAGAGTACAGCATCTTGCAATGGGTCTGGTCCACAAGATTCGATACACCACCAAGATACCCATGTACCTGTCTAAATACTTCCTTAATGTAAACGAAGTCCACACCCACAACACCAGAGGGAGTGCAACAAACCATGTACAACCCAGATTCGGCACAAACAAGGGACTAAATTATTTTCGCTCCTATGCCACCAAAATGTGGAACGCCCTACCAACAGTCATTAAGACATGTGAATCCCTTGACTCCTTCAAAACCGCTCTCAAACTAAGGGCACCTACGGATGGCTGCAATTCGAAACTGGCCTCTGTAAAATCTGAATCCCCCCCACCCCCCCCACCCCATTTTCCCTCACTGTATATTGTATCTTTTCCCTTTTTTGCTTCCCATATGATGAATTTAGCTACATAGAAATGTCTATTTGTATGTCTCTAAATGTTTGTATGTCTTTAAATGTTTTGATGAATTGAACAATGTGGACCCTGTTGTAAACAAGTGTAATGCTTAATTGGGTCGTCCACTCACAGTTGACAGTCTTTGTATTGAGTTTGTGCTTAAAATGTACTGTAAATTCTACAAACTGTTAATAAATATTTCAATCAATCAATCAAAGTGTTAATATTGCAAACCTATCGAGTTTATTTTTGACAGTCCAAATAGTTGATTATGCACGGGCCACGGGGCAGCCTCATGAGTGACGTCACTAACAAGCAACATAGAAGTGAACGGGAGGAAAAAATAAAGTACAATACAATCCGTGGTATTTCGCCGTCTTTGCAACATATATGTATATACGGTATATATATATATATGTATATATATATATTAATATATATTAATAATGTTTCCCTGGTGTTTACAGGAGAATATGCAAGATGTTGATGATGACTCCAGACTCCTCTGTTGCTTATCTGTGATAACTTCTTCAACTGTTCGGATCTTTTTGGGAATATAATAATATACTTAAGTTGACAGTATATGAACAAAAGGCATAATGAGGAAAAACATCAGTCCTATAGCTGCTTTGAATACCTTAATTTATTTTATTTCACTCAGTAATTGCTAGACAGCATGGTCTTGAATTAACATACAGTACCCTGACACAGTTTAGCTCCAATACAACAAAGACAAAGTATAGAACCATGAGCTCCTTATTCAAGCCCAGTTACAACAGTTGCAGCTGGTGTCGAACACGAGGCTAGCAGGGCAGCTCTGCTGGTAGGTATGTCCCTGGGAGCACTGGTAGTAGTGGTTCTTGTCGGTGGGGTCTGGGAAGAATCCGTTACTCTTGCCAGCACAGAATCCAGATCCTCCACTGCTTCCACCACCACCTCCACTAGGCTGTGGCTGGGGTGCTGGGCGCTTGGTGGGGTTGACTGGGGGCAGAGGCTGTGGGCTAGCTTTGCAGCCTGCATGCATGAGAGATAGAGGACATACGTATATCAAGAGAGAGAGAAATGATAACCTATTAGGACCTGAGGCCGATTCTAGTTTCTACAAATGTCTTCTAAATCGGTTAAAGTTCTCAAACTTTTCCGTGCCAAGGATCCCCAAAATGATATGTATTTGGCCAAGGACCACCATCTGAAAATGATTTGTGCCGAGAAGAGACGAGGGATCCCCACAAGAAAAGATTTGTGTACACACGTCTTTTCAACAACAAAAAAATAGCAGACGTACAAGCTTGGAGCGTTGTACAAAATGACTCGCAGTGAACTGGTATATTTCCCTTCGGCACTGGGTACAACTTCAGCATTGTCACAAATTACCACACTGTCACTTACTATGTAATGATGGATTAAGGGCCTTTCTCGGCCCCACCTTTCTCGTGTTTAGTTTCACAAATCTGATTTGCGCCCCGTTGTGTGGAGACCTTTACTATGTAATGACGGAATTGTGTGTTTTAACGTTTTCAGCCTGAATCACATCAGTGTCTATGGTATCAGTATTCATATAAAAGTGTCGATCTGTTCAACTTTAAAGTGAAAAGGATCTTAAAACCACTCCTGGCTCGCAAACTTTGTGTAGGGTTAAAAAGCATGGAAGTGGTTTTGTGTGTGTGTGTGTGTGTGTGTGTGTGTGTGTGTGTGTGTGTGTGTGTGTGTGTGTGTGCTCGCGTGCGTGCGTGCAACCGTGCGTGTGTGTTACCAGCTCCGGTCCCCAGGTGACTCTTGAGGGTGCCGATCAGTGGATATCTTCCCTGGCCACAGAACTGGCCGCTGAAGTCATCCATGCAAATAGTCCAGACAAAAGCTCCACCAAAGCCGCTCTGCTTCAGCCAGTCAGCCTGGAGAGTAGACGGATCGAGTAGTAAACAAGGAGTATCGCCATTTACCCCCCCGAGTAGGGGATATACTGTATATATATATTATGTGGACAGCTATACTTTAAAGTAATAATCTGCTAAATCAATTAATGTGCCAATTAACCCATTCTGAACGGGAACCCATTTTGGTGTTAGCATCATGTTGTGCTTTAGCTATTGAAAAATAGCAGATCTACAAGCTCATAGCGCGCCACCGAGTGGCGCGCTACGAGCTTGTAGGTCTGCTATTTTTTGAAAAATCGAAGAACAACTGACATTTTTAGAATCTGATCTCAGGTCAGAATGGATTAATCAGAACAGTGTGTGTCCAGTGGAAACCTCGTATGAATCTGATCTCAGGTCAGAATGGGCATTAAGGCATGGACTTTCGTGTCATGTCATCACTAATAGTCTCAAAGGTAAAGTTGCAATACTAATTGCAGGTAATTTCAATTAACTTCACCTGTCGCTTGTTGATAAGACACAGAGACGCATATATGTATGCAGAGTGACGTACGTACCTATCCCGGACCTCCGCGGCCATTTAGGGAGCGAGACAAAAGGTCTCACAGGAAACACCAAAACAGTAGACAATGGCTAAACAAATCCAGACCGTTGACATTGACAATACAGCACGTCAAATAGTAATGTTGGCACCTTGATCCCGAAGCTCTTGGCGTTGTCGTATCCAATCCAGGTCTTGCTGTTGTAGGCGTACGGCACGTCCTGGGGGGCGTCCCAGGCCTCGGTGCCTCCATGCTTCAGGAAGTCACAGATCTGCATGAAGGCAGAGATAAAGGTACTTTATTATTGTCACATTATTCATGGACAATATACAGCCTTGCTGTAGCAGTGTTGTTTTTGGCAGCAAATTTTTATTTTAGTTTTAGTCATAGTCTCTTGAATAGTTTTAGTCACATTTTAGTCACCTGGAATGTTTTAGTGTTATAGCCTAGTTTTAGTCAACTAAAGATTTTACTCGACTAAATCTACAGTTGATTTAGTCGAACAAAATGTGTTTAGTCGGGCCTTAATGCCGTCGTAATGGCTGTTTTTCTTTTCACTTGCTGAAAATAGCCGATCTACAAGCTTGTAGATCTGCTATTTTCAGCATGCAACCAAGTGTAAAAATGACTTATACTGGATCTCTTGTCCACTAGTCCCTTCCTAACATTTTAGTCTAGTTTTTATTTGTTGACAAAATCGTCTTAGTTTTAGTCATCATAGCTTTAGTTTTCATGTAGATTCCATGTAGTTTTCGTCAGTGAAAAAAAGGTAGTCGACGAACATTTTTCGTCTTAGTTTTAGTTGAAGAAAACAACACTGGCCTGTAGCATGACAACATGCCATGACAGGGCCCAGGCCGTAGCGTAACGGTCTGGGCACCGGACTGGTAATCCAGTCGCAGTGTGCCGCGGGTTCGACTCCCGGACCCGACACGGCCTTTACTGCATGTCATCCCCCCATCTCTCTCCCGTTTCCTGTCAGCCTACTGTCTGTCCCTTCAAAAATCAATAAAAGGCGTAAGCCGCAAAAAAAATATCTTAAAAAAAAAAAAAAAAAAAAACATGCCATGACAGGCAGTGAAATACTCACAGCTTCCTAAACCTATATAAAAAATGCAATTGGTCAAAAATAAAAAGAGGAATAAAAAATAGCAATTACTGTAGTTCATTTTGGTGTGGCAGCTGTCAATATTTTGTCGGATGACGGACAGTATACAACTTTGAAGTGAGAGTTGCAATTTTAATTGCACTTCCATTTTCCATTATGACCTATATCGACTATCGTCATATAATTGGTCCTCGTTAATGCTCATTATAAGATGGTACAATTTGTGTCTACTCGGTCTGTGTCTGCAGTCCGTCAGAGGAGCCCCCCCCCCCCCCCTCCTATTTAACCCATGTTGACCTGAGATCAGATTCAAAAAATGTTTTCTACATCCTGACAGTTTTCTGAAAAAGCTATGTTTCTATGTCAGTCGTTCTTCGATTTTTCAAAAATAGCAGACCTACAAGCTCGTAGCGCGACACTCAGTGGCGCGCTATGAGCTTGTAGATCTGCTATTTTTCAATAGCTAAAGCATAACATAATGCTAACACCAAAAGGGGTTCCCGCCCAAAATGGGTTAAATCAGATGGTAAAGTATGACTATGCACATGTAGACCCGATGTTACCGGGCTAACACTGGTGTTGTCTTTTGGCCTACAGTACCTCATAGTAGGCCAGAATCCCAGCCTGACGGGTGTAGGGTCCAGCAGGCCCGGCTCCACTTTCCGCGGCCCCCACGGCGGTGTCGGAGGAAGCCAGAACGAAGGTGTGGCCGTAGGTGGCGAAGCCGACCAGGAGCTTCTCAGCCGGAGCGCCCTGGCTCTTCCAGTAGTTCATAGTCCAATCCTATAATGGACACGGAGACATATACTAGCATCAACTGTTCACACCCACAACAAACCATGCATGTACAACCCAGATTCGGCACAAACAAGGGACTAAATTATTTTCGCTCCTATGCCACCAAAATGTGGAACGCCCTACCAACAGTCATTAAGACGTGTGAATCCCTTGACTCCTTCAAAACTGCTCTCAAAGGGCACCTACGGATGGCTGCAATTCCAAACTGGCCCCGTAAAATCTGAATCCCCCCCCACCGCCTATCCCCCGCCCCCCTTTTCCCCTCACTGTATATGTTTCTTTTCCCTTTTTACCTCCTTTATGATGAATTCCTGTTCTGTCCTTTGACTATATGGTGTCTATTTGTATGTCTCTAAATGTTTTGATCAATTGAACATGCATGATGGACCCTCTTGTAAACAAGTGTAATGCTTAATTGGGTCGTCCACTCAAAGTTAACAGTTTTTGTATTGAGTTTGTGCTTGAAATGTACTGTAACTCTGCAAACTGTTAATAAATCAATCAATCAATCAATCAATCAATCAAAAAACAGCACAGATCTTCATCCATGTGCCACAATGAACAATTAGGAGCCTCATCACTCACCACGTTGAATTGTTGCTGCCAAACTTTGCTGTCAGCTGGGCCCTTGTACAGCGGGCTGTCCTCTCCCAGCGCGTTGGAGAAGGAGCCGTGGTAGTCGTAGGTCATCACATGGAAATAGTCCAGGGTACTGCATGGTGAAAGGAGTGCAGGGGTTTCGTAACGCACATTCCCCTGTGCATGCGACGCGTGCATGCGCCGTACGTATGTTTGTAAGCTTTGCTAAACGTGTGTGTGTTTGTGTGTGTGTTATCTATATTACTGACGCTCCGAGCTGGGGAACCTGGTATCCAGGGTCGATGATTCCTTGTCCTGCAGAGACGGCCGCGGTGAGCATCAGACGAGGACGGTTGGTCTGCTTACCTTCAGCCTCGAAGGCAGCCACCGCCTCCTGGTGGTGGTGGAGAGGTGGTGTCAGTGCCATGCTCAAGGATGGTCTTCTTCTTATATTATTTAATTATTATTAATAACTATTTCTATTCAATGTATGTTGTTGCAGTGGTTTAGCCATATATGCTCTCGTTTGACATATTTTTAATTACTTTGTACTTCTAAACTGAACGAAAGCAATCTCCTGCAGGAAAAATACAGTTCCATCTGAATCTGAAAGTCAGTCCAAGTAGGCTACAGTCCAACTAATTATTACTGTACTGTCTAAATATTCCTAAGAGAATGATTCAATATAGCATTGTTAACCATACGTGTACACTAATAATACCTTTTAACTATGGACACAGATTCAACTACAAAAAGGTCTCTGCCAGGTCGAGTTGGCACACATTTTGGATGCCATGCAGCGATACAAAAAAAGATATTCCTCTGCGAATTTGGTCTGGCATCGCTCAGTTGTTGTGATTGGATTTCACTTCCTCTGAAGTATAGTGAGGGACCAATCAGGGCCCAGTATGCAAATATGGGATGGGTTTATCACCAGAGGCGTTTTAATTTATACCCCTTAACGGAAAAGCAGCTTTAATACACATAGAGATTTCAGACGAATATCTCGCAGTGGTATTAGTCTGGCCATGTAAGGCTGACCTGAGATCAGATTCTAAAATGTCGTCTACATCCTGACAGTTTTCTGAAAAAAGCTATGTTTCTATGTCAGTCGGTTTTTTTGATTTTTCAAAAATAGCAGACCTACAAGCTCGTAGCGCGCCACTCGGTGGCGCGCTATGAGCTTGTAGATCTGCTATTTTTCAATAGCTAAAGCATAACGTGACACCAAAAGGGGTTCCCGCCCCAAAATGGAATGAGTTATTGTCGGCTTCAACGTCCTGACCTGAGCGAAGACGGTGAAGAGCTCCTTGCTGGGACCGCTCGGGTACTCCCAGTCGATGTCCAGACCGTCGAAGCCGTACTGACGCAGGAACGCCACCGTGCTGCTGATGAACGTCTGTCGGTTAGCGGAACTGGACACCATTTGTGTGAACCTGGAGAAAAAGAGAGAAGACAAGACAGATAATTATACCGGTACGGTGCTTACTTAATCTTTTGCTGAGGTTTCGTCGTGTCACTGGACCTGGACTGGGCCTGGACTGGACTGGGCCTCATGTTAAATACTCACTGGACATATTGACCTATTGACCCTCATGTTAAATACTCACTTTGCGGTGCCAAAGTTCCATCCGCCAATGGCCAGGATGGTCTTCAGGTTGCTGTTCCTGAAGAACATAAAATTTAAAATACACATTGAATTATCACGCCTTTGTGTGCGTGCGTATGTTTGTGTGTGGGTGTGTGTGTGTGTGTGTGTGTGTGTGTGTGCGTGCGTGTGTGTGTGCGTGCGTGTGTGCGTATGTTTTTTTTTCAACAATGTATTTATTTTCCTTTTTTACACACAAGTGACAATACACATATACAAAAAACAACAATGAACAGTACAAGACAATTACTGGTATAAAGAAAGCAAAACAACAATAAAAAAAAACAAAAAAAAACGTGTGCTTATGTTTGTGTGTGCGCGTGTGTGTGCGTGTGCGTATGTTTGTGTGTGTGCGTGTGTGTGAGTGCGTTCTGTGTGCGTGCGTGCATGTGTGCGTGCATTTGTGCATGCGTGTGTTTGTGTGTGTGTGTGTGTGTGAGTGCTTGTGCGTATGTTTGTGTGTGTGTGTGTGTACTCACTGCTTCTTCAGAGCCTGGACCTGTCCATAGAGCTTGACGTCGTTCCATTCGAGAGTCTTCAGCTGGTTGTCGTCCATGGTGGCGAAGGCGTAGATGAGGTGGTCACAGAGACACGGGTCAATGTCGCTGACCATGTACTTCCCAGCGCCGGGACGGTACTGTGCCCAGTTGGTGAAGTAACATGAGAGGATGTAGGAGGATCCTGCAAGGTGTGAGAGACACAGGGCTGTATTTTGCGTGTCTTAAGTACCAGGTCTTATTACTTAACTTAGCATTGATCACGCCTCCATGTCTTAAGTTAAGTAATAAGACCTGTCTGACCTGGTACTTAAGACACTTAAAATACAGCCCACAGAGTTATAACTTATAGGGCTTCTTGTTGTTGTTCTTTATTCTGCTGTTTGAGGGTTTAGCCGATCACACCAAGTGGACAAAGTCTTACCTAGCTGCACGTGCAGCAGGAGAGCCAGTCCTGCAGACAGAGACAGAGAGAGAGAGAGAGAGTTGGTTGTTTAAGTACAGGGAAAACACTATATACACTATACACTATGTATCACTATTTGATGCTGTACTGCTCCGTTGTTGCATGTCTGAGAGGTCATTTTGACCGTTTCTTTTTTAGATTTTGAAGTTTATCTTTGAGCCCATGAAGCTTTCAGAAGGTTCCCCTTACATCATCATTCTATCATCTCAGAAATGTATGACATCTGAAACATTTTCTAAATATGAATTTAAAGGAGAATTCCATACTAAAAGGCTTTCTTACCTTTCTTTGTAGTTGTTACGTCCCCAAAGACTCCCCATCAAAGAGGTCCAGGTGTTATTTTGTGCAAAAGCTCCTTATTGGCTATTTCCCCTACCATAAGCCCTCAATGAATTGCATTGAATGGGATCTATGGGGTGTTTTGCTAATTCGCTTATTTCCATCGAAATAAGTAGTAAAGTGTGCCGCTTGGGTTATTATTTACATTATGAAGAGAGGATATATACAAAAAATATATATAATTTTGAGCGATGGAAATAAGCGAATTAGCACAACACCCCATACATCCCATTCAATTCAATGCAATTCATGTAGGGATTATGGTAGGGGAAATAGCCAATAAGGAGCTTTTGCACAAAATAACACCTGGACCTCTTTGATGGGGACGTAAGAACTACAAAGAAAGTTAAGAAAGCCTTTTAGTATGGAATTCTCCTTTAAGCACACATGCTACTTGTGTCTCATTTTACTTCAGTCATGCTAGTGTTAACATACTCGACTAGATATAATGTTTAAAATGATGTTGTATAGGCTATACTCTTTAACATAATTGACCGGTTTCTATTCACAGTTAATTTCCTCTGCAAAGACAAATGGAGGATTCGTTCTCAACAACAATGTCTCAGCTTACCAACGCAGATGAGAAGCTTGCCCATGTTGCCTCAGTACAGCTAACTGAAGGCCAGAAGCCTCTTATATACCTTCTATTCCTCTCCATATCAGTAACACCATGTTTGATCTGGCTTTGTTATTCTGATGAATCAGCAGTCACTTCATTTGCTTGGTCAGACTTGGCCTTTCTACATTAATTGTGCTGATAACTTTCAAGGGTCATTCAATAATATTATATAATGATGATGTTTATGTGCTTCGTGATAAAGGGCTGACAATAGCAGATCTACAAGCCCACACGTGACGCGTTGTGGGCTTGTAGATCGGCTATTTTCAGCAAGCATAAAAACAGTCATTACGACGGCATCAAGGCCCACCAAAATACATCTTAGTCGACTAAAATCTCATGATATTTAGTCGACTAAAACTATACTAACACTAAAACATTCCAGGTGACTAAAATGTGACTGAAACTAAATGAAAACCATTGAAGAGACTATGACTAAAACTAAAATCTAAATTTGCTGCCAAAAACAACACTGATTGCTTGGAGCTTGGAGTTCAACATTCCATAATGTGCCGAAAATATGCCCTTTAGATCCAAGGTGCAAGTTAAGACCGTTGATAATATGCCCTTTAGATCCAAGGTGCAAGTTTAGACCGGTGATAATATGCCCTTTAGATCCAAGGTGCAAGTTAAGACCGTTGATAATAATTATGCCCTTTAGATCCAAGGTGCAAGTTTAGACCGTTGATAATATGCCCTTTAGATCCAAGGTGCAAGTTAAGACCGTTGTGTACAATGACACAATGTGACACCATAAAAATAGGTATACCTTAAAGATTGAGTGCTGTGATTGTTGTACTTGTTCTGTTTTGTATAGGAGTTATCATTGCTTATCATTGCTAACCTGGGGGTCTACCCCAGGTGTGGTTATAATATTAAAATATGTCTTCCCTGTGTATCTTTGAGTGGTGCAACCACACTCCCTTACGGAGTTATGTGTGTGGGTGGCTGGCTGGCTGGGTGGGTGGCTGGCTGCCTGGCTGGGTGGGTGGCTGGGTGGGTGGCTGGCTGGGTGGCTGGCTGGGTGGGTGGGTGGCTGGCTGGCTGGGTGGGTGGGTGGGTGGGTGGGTGGCTGGCTGCCTGGCTGGCTGGGTATGAGCACAAAAACAGCATGGTTGTTTTTCAACACTTGTGCGCAACCTAACACACACACACACACACACACACAAACACACACACACACACACACACACACACACACACATTAACTGTATATATGATGATGTCCGGTGTGCCAGTACAGGACAGTGACAGTACAGTAGCCTACATTAGAGGGTACAGTAGTTGTCTGAAATTATTTATTAGGAACAATCCCTTGAGATGAACCATCTCGTTTTCAAGGGGGTCCACAATTCACAAAATACACTTCATACGTAAAGACATTTTTTTACAAACAATTCAACCAGACAAAACAATACAATTCCTAGATAAACAAGAAACAAACAACAAAACAAAAACTGCAACAAGACAACATTTCACATAAATGGACATAACGTAGACATAACACATGGATCATTGCATCATGGATCTGCTACAGTGATGATTAGTCTCAAGATGAGAGGACAGCACAGTTTTAAACAAATGAAAAGATGTTATTAAACGAATATGGACCGGTAGATTGTTCCAGTCACAAGGAGCTTTGAACATAAATGGTTTTTTGCCAACTGATGTGGGTATATTGAAGTAAACCTGTGAGCAATGTCTAAGTTGATGTGTAGAAGTGTATGGTATCATAAGCTGTTTCAGATACTGTGGATAATTGAAATGAATACATTTAAAGATGAACTGCAGCCAGTGCTGCTGTCTTCTTGAGGTGGGAGATTAATTAAGTTGAGATTTTCGTATAAGGTACAGTGGTGGGTCAAATATGGGCAGTCAAGGACAAATCTGCATAAACGGTTGTATACTAAATTCAAGGGAAGAAGGTTTGTTTTAGGGGCAGTCTGATAAATTACATCTGCATAATCAAGAATTAGTAGTATGAGTTGTTGAACTAGTTTCTTTCTTACTGTAAAAGTAAAACAGTTTCTGTTGCGGTATAGAACACCAGTACTGAAGTTGATTTTCCGGACTATGTTATCTATATGACATTTAAATGAAAGATTTGAGTCGAGCCAGAGACCAAGATATTTGAATTGTTCAACTCTATGCAGTTGTGTACCATCGAGACAGGAGATATTGAATGATTGATTGTTAGTTTGTGCTTTAATATTTTGATTAGTCCCGAAGAGCATAGTGTTTGTTTTGCTTTTGTTGATTAGTAATTTCTTAGATATAAGCCATGATTCTAGATGTAGAGTAGAGGGACCGGCACACGGTAACCGTTCCGGACGCGGGGCGGCCCCCCGGAAACCGGCCCGGCCCCCCGGAAACCGGCCCGGCCCCCTGGGCGCGTTCCTGGGGGTCAAAAGGCCCAATCGAAATACACCACTTTAGTAACATCATATTCATAACCCTAACCCCTCCCCCATTGTCATACATACAACGACAGCTGTGGGTGAGGCTTAAGTTCAGGTGGGTGGAGCATCATCATCATCATACTTCCGGGTATGATTATGATGATGTAACGCGCATTCCCTCTATAGATAAGAAGTGCCCGTGGTTGAGCACGCTTTTTTTTTTTTTTTTTTTTTAAGATATTTTTTTGCGGCTTACGCCTTTTATTGATTTTTGAAGGGACAGACAGTAGGCTGACAGGAAACGGAAACCCGCGGCACACTGCGACTGGATTACCAGTCCGGTGCCCAGACCGTTACGCTACGGCCTGGGCCTGAGCACGCTTTTGAGCAGGCATTTCACTTGTAGTTTCCTTTCAGATAACCACTCCAACAGGAGTCAAACAAACTACACGCCCCAGAATCCCTCACCAGAGCTGGCTCTGATCATCACTGCCCACATAGCCGCGAAACATGTGAAAACGATGCCTCTGAACCTCAGCAGACACACGAGGATGTGTGACTGACTGCACCCTAACTGCACTGAGGGACATGGAAAATACACTATACGCTACATTAGTATTACACATACAATCATTATACCAAACAGAGCTTGATTCGTGCTCGTCGTACGCTGGCCAGCCTCAGGGCCGTAGCTGACCATTTGGTTGCCCTACTCGTAGGATATTTGTGCTTCCCCCCTCCCGACGAGAGCGCTGCTATTCCTCATGCAGATTGACTATTTTTGCTGTTTGCGAGGACGCACACACGACCGCTCGTTGTTACGCGGCGGAGCTCGGCGTGTTGCCCTACTCACAATTACAATTTACAATTTAGGCATTTAGCAGACGCTCTTAATCCAGAGCGACTTACATTTAAGCAAGAACAAAAGCATGGGAATACATCACATAAAAGCATTTATCATGAAACATGCGTAAGCTAAGAAGGTAACAGTGGAATATCTATATGATGAAACTATACATACACTATACATAATAAACTATACATATTCACTACTATGCTATACATATGTACTATGGCGTGCTATGACTATATACAATACAATTATAGTGCTGTCTACATAACATGCTATAAGTCTGTGTCAAATGCTATCTAAGCCAACAGAAATGCTACCTAAGGGGTTAGGGTAAGTGCTATGGGCCATGATGGAGTCTGAAAAGGTGGGTTTTCAGGCTACGGCGGAAGATTGGGAGTGATGCTGCAGTTCTGACTGCAATGGGAAGTGCATTCCACAGTTTTGGAGCCAGAAGGGAGAAGAGTTTGGGACGTGTGGAGCGTTGTCCCGGCGTTTTTAGTGAGGGTACTTCCAGTTTCCCTGCGTTGGCTGATCTGAGTGCGCGGGAGGGTTTGTAGGGTTCAATCATACTTGTAAGATATGGGGGAGCCATACCTTTGGTTGCTTTGAATGCCAGCATCAGAGTTTTGAATTCTGTGCGGGCAGAGCGCAGTGCATATTGGTTGCGACGGCACTGGCCAAACTCCAGAGTTGAATTGTGTTTAGAACCTTTTTCTACATCTAGTCTACTGAGGAGTGCAATTATAGCTAGTCTCCATTGTCGCATTGTTGGACCTTGAAAGGTCAAGTTTCGGTTACAATTTGGGGAAGCTGTATGAGTGGTGAAGACAATGTCATATCAATTTTCCTTCCGTAGTTAAAAATTGTGACAGGAGAATAAATAAAAACTTTAGACAGTGTACTGGTAGTTTCGAATCCCATCATTTATTTCATTTCCATCAGCGATCGCTATAGACAGCATAATAGTCTTGGATTAACCCTCCATGCTCCAATACACCTAAACGACAACGTATAAGACAACGTGGAACCATCGTCCTCCTCGCTCAAGCCCAGTTGCAGCAGTTGCAGCTGGTGTCGAACACGAGGCCCCCCGCGCAGCTCTGCTGGTAGGTGCGTCCCTGGTAGCACTGGTAGTAGTGGCCCTGGTCGCTGAGGTCTGCGTAGAAGCCGTCGGGCAGGCAGCGGCAGTAGAGAGACGGGCCGCCGTCTCCGCTAGGTTTGATCATGGGCTTGAGCTGCATGGGCTGGATATGAGGCGGCAGCTGAGGCTGATCATTCTGGGGCTGGGAGAGTCTGTAGGAGGATCCTATATGAGATATGTTGAGAGATACAGTGAGTTATAGGGCTTGTTTTAAGCCCAACACACACAGTCTGTCAAGCGAGTGCGCAGCGACGCAGCACAGGCGTTGCCGCGCGGCAATGCCTGGAAAAAATAGAACAGTGGCGTATCGGAGCGTCAGGCGAGGCGTGAACGCGCGTCGGACGCCGCCGGTGTGGGATAGGTTCATTGAAAATAACGGAGGCGGCTGTTTTGACGCGCAGCATTCACAGACGGTGTGTGTTGGGCTTTACACAAACATTAAATTCCCATTAGCCTCGATACCCAGGCTTTCATATTTACGTCATATGTGGATGAGCAAATCGACATGTTACGTCATGATGAAGTACGATGATAATAAGAGCGCCCCTCAGTTCACACGGGTGTGATTTTCGTCTTCTGTTTGAGAGTATCACACCACCATATAAATGTGGACAAAGTCTTACCTAGCTGCACGGTGCACAGCAGGACCGCCAGTCCTGTAGAAAGAGAGATACAAGCAGATGAGAGAGAGAGATAGAGAGAGAGAGAGAGAGAGAGAGAGAGAGATGAAAATGGGGGTTGGACGTTTCAGTAAGGAAAGCGCAACACATACATGTGTTGTATTAACATACATACTCTACCTCTATATGACTGTTTAAAATAATGTTGAATTCATTAACATAATCGACCTGTTTATTTAATACTTTTGTCTTTTCTCTCTGCCCCCACCCCCCTTTTTCCCTGAAAACGATTCACGATGGAGCTTACACAATTGAAGTTCCAGAATGCGGCTTTATGACAAAATATACGAAGTATGAATGAGCGTTTACGAGTCACATGAATCAGGATGCAATCTGTTTAAAACACAAATATATTCCATTACGTTTACAGTTAATTTCCTCTGCAAAGACAAAATGGCAGAATTTATTCTCAACGATGTCTCAGCTTACCAACGCAGATGAGAAGCTTGACCATGTTGCCTCAGTACAGCTAAATGAAAGCCAGAAGCCTCTTATATATACGCTCCATATCAGTAAACCATGTTTGATCTGGCTTTGTTATTCTGATGAATCAGCGGTCACCTCATTTGCTTGGTCAAACATGGCTTTGCTACATTAATTGTGCTGATAACTTTCAAGCGTCATTCAATAATGTTATGATTCGCTGAAAATCAGAAGTCAAATAAAGGTTGTCATTATTATGGGTTTGTATTAAAACTAGGCCTATTCCACACCTTAATAAAGGTAAATATGTGAAATAATGTGTGAAACATTAATTTCACTGCTTTGAGGTAAAAGCATAACACTGATGTTGGATTAAGCAACATTTGAATATAGCCTATACCGCTCATACCTTCTCTGTAGCTATCCATCTATCCATCCACCCATCTTCAACCGCTTATCCGTAGTCAGGTCGTGGGGGGAAACAGTTCCACCAGAGAGCTCCAGATTTCCCTCTCCAGAGCAACATTAATAACTTCGTGCTAGGGGATCCAGAGGCGTTCCAAGGCAAGTAAGTCGATGTAATCCCTCCATCTGCGCCTTGGTCTGCCCCGGGGTCTCCTCCGAGTGGGACGTGCATCGAGGGCCTCCCGAGGGAGACGCTCGAGAGGAATCCTAACCAGATTCCCAAACCACCTAAGCTGGTTCTCTGTAGTTGACCACATCGATACCTATTTGAAGATCAGATGGAGCACATAAAGCACTGCCATCCTTTAATATAATATTACAGTTGGGCTATTATTATGCAGTAATAATAACCTGAATGAGAATGAGCATGTGGATATATGTCTGTTGGACATGAGAGATTATTTAGATTCTGTAATGAGAGATTGGACACCTCTCCAATGTGAGAGCTTTTGTTTAACCCGTGTCTCTTAACATCACTGTATATCACATTATTAATGCTTCTCCCATAGATTCTAAGGGCCGATTCATACTCCTTCTGTTCTTTAGTTATTGTTGGCAGTTGAATATAGCTTGTTTTCACCAAAAACGCTGTCTGGGAGCATACAGCATACTACAGCATACTCTAAGATGATGACGATTCCCTATCTGAAATACTCTGTTCTACTGCAATAACAATTATTTGTCTTTTTAATATTTGGATAATTTCAGAATTTATCAACACTCAGTTGGATATATAACGGCCGGACAAATACAGGACAGACAGGACCATTCCTATCATTTATTTATTTATTTCATCTGTGATTGCTAGACAACATGGTCTTTGATTGCCAAGATCAAATACACCTAAAGAACAACGTAAGACAACGTTGAACCGTGACCTCATTCAAGCCCAGTTGCAGCAGTTGCAGCTGGTGTCGAACACGAGGCCAGCAGCGCAGTTCTGCTGGTAGGTACGTCCCTGGGCGCACTGGTAGTAGTGGTTATTGTTGGTGGGGTTTGGGTAGAGTCCGTTGCTCTTGCCGGCGCAGAATCCAGATCCCCCATTAGGATGGGGCTGGGGCTGAGGTTGGGGTTGAGGTTTGGGCTGAGGTTTGGGCTGAGGGTTGGGCTGAGGTTTGGGCTGTGGCTGGGGTTGGGGCTGGGGTTTGGGCTGAGGCTTGGGTTGTGGTTGGGGCTTGGGAAATGGTGGCAGAGGTTGTTGGTGAGATGTGCAGCCTGCATTAGAGATAGAGGACAAATTGGATAATACTGTATGTCAGTAGATGTAACTCTGATGGAGTCTGTGTAAATATTAAGACATGTAATTGGTTTTGTGCGTGCGTGCGTGCGTGCGTGCGTGTGAGTGTGAGTGTGTTATACCAGCTCCGACTCCCAGACCAGTCTTGAGGGCGCTGATCAGTGGGAATCTCCCTGCGTTACAGAAGGTTCCGCTGAAGTCATCCATGTCCAGACTCCACACAAAACCTCCACCAAAACCATTCTTCTTCAGCCAGTCAGCCTGTCGTGTAGACGGACCGAGTGGTTAAAAGAAAAAGTGCGGAAACAGTAGACAGTATAGACAGACAGTGGCTATACAAATCTGAACAATAATTATGTCAAATATACTCATGTTTCACCTTGATGGCGTAGCTCTTAGGGTCGTCGTATCCAACCCAGATACTGCTCTTCAGGTTGTAGGAATAAGGCACATCCTGGACGGCATCCCAGGCCTGAGTGGCTCCAGTATTAATGAAGTCGCAGATCTGACACGAAGAGATTTAGATTTAAGGTAACAAACAATAATAGAGAATAGAAGGAAAGGATAATAATAGCACGCGCGCACACGCACACGCACGCACGCACACACACACACACACACACACACACACACACACACACACACACACACACACACACACACACACACACACACACACACACACACACACACACACACACACACACACACACACCTCATAGTAGGACCAGAATCCAGTGTTTTGGGTGTACGGTCCACGGGGTCCAGGGCCACCGTCGAAAGAACCAACAGCAGTTTGACCCCCAGAAATAACAAAGTTGTGACCATAGGACGCGAAACCAACCAGCAGCTTCTCAGCTGGGACGCCCTGGCTCTTCCAGTAGTTCATAGCGTAATCCTACATTGGACAAGGAAACATACTGGCATCTTCAACGGCCACTCTTTACAGTACAGAAATTCATTGATAAAGGATCACAACATATCAAACAGAGTCTCAGTTTCAGTTTCAGTTTATTTTTATTTATAGTGCAACATCACCCCATGGGGTCTCTGTGCACTTCACAACAATACACAGCAAAAAAGCAGAAAATACAATAGCACAATAACACAATAACAAAATACACATGGATGACATAAGTACCATACGTTAGGACACAGTTAAAAATGCGTTCAGAAAATCTATTAAAATAGTATATAGGGTTTTGAAACCACGGGGCAGAGCACGGTGAATATAGTGATTTCAGTGAAACTAGCGGGAACAATAATGCATAATTTCTCGCACTCTTCTCGCACTTAAGCTAGTATTGCACCATTCTAAACTACATTTATTATGGAACATAAACTGTAGGAAAACTACTGTAGGAAGACATGCACAAGTACATATGATACTCTTTTTCTGAGGGGCGCCTACTGTATATACAGGTTTAATGTTTGTTTTTAGTTCAATATTTGTTTTAAAAACGACATCGACAATGAAATGAAAATGTACGTCATCTTGTCCCTAACACAAACATTAAATGCCATTAACAATAAAGAGAATTTAATGTTTGTTTTGACACCGTTTGTTTTACATCATCATATAGTTAGACTTTAATATATTAGCGCCCCTCACTTCACATGGGTGTGATTGTTACTCTCTGTTTGCTCATTTTCTTTCTGCATTAATGTCTGAAGGAATAGCCAAACTAAAATAACTTTTACTCTTATGTTATGTACCACCTCTACACAAGATGTAACAATACGTACAACCTTGAACCTTGATCTCTCGCCAGGGACGTAGCTGACCATTTGGTCGCCATAGGCCTACTCATAGGATATTTGTGCTCCTCCTCATCCAGATCGGCTATTTTCGCTGTTTGCGAGGACGCACACACGGCTCGTTATTACGCGGCGGAGCCGTTATTTTGAGGGTCGGCTTGGCACTTTTTGGCACATTTTGTTTCCCCCCTCGGCGTGAGGCAGCGGTGGCCGAACGGTTTGCGGAGCGGTCTTGATATCGGAAGGTCGCTATAGTTCGTATCCCCGGACCGGCACGTTAAAATTACCACCGCTGAAGTGCCCTTGGACAAGGCATTGAACCTCTACTGTTACTGCTGTCATGTTGTAATTATTATGCAATTTGTTAGTTTTCTAAGTTTATTATTTTCTTAATATATATTTGAGTAAAAGGTATATTTATGAGTTGAAGTTCCGTCATTTCCGGTGCTATGCCCATATATGGTTTGCATCGTTGATGGTTCACAATCATTGTTCCACTTCCGTTCCGTAGAGATGCCGGGCGGTTTGTTTACAGCGTGTTGCTGACCAACAGTGTTGCTGTGTTTATGGGCACTTCAGAGGGCAAAGACGTCCTTTCATTCCCTTCGGTTTATGCAGCAGCGCCAGTGAGGTGTGTTTGTTTCCTTTCTGCATTTGTTATTGTTTCTTATGATAATGTTTCGGTATTGTTTGGTTCTAATCTGAATGTTCGTTTTATGCTTTATTTTACAACAGTTTGACGTTGTGGATTGATTGTGTGACAGACAATAAATCTACCAGTGATCAAAGAACTACCTTGCCTCGTTCTGAGTCCGTTGGGAGTGACATCTACCATGAAATGTTCTATGAGCAGGGCCTGGCTGTAAACAAGTTCTTGAGCTTAGTACAGTTACCCTGGGTAAACATAGTACCTTTCCTTTCCTTTTTGTTGCCCTATACTCGCAGTGCGTATAGTGCGTATATCTAGGTAGCGACGGCACTGGCTCTCGCACCACTCACCACATTGTAGTATTCACGCATCCAGCCGTGGTCGGCTGGGTCTTTGAACAGAGGGCTGTTCTCTGTGAGAGACGACTGGCTCTCGTAGTCGTAGGTCATCACATGGAAGTAGTCCAGCACACTGTGATGAAAGGACATCAGAAGTGAACGCTAGCAGAGATTCTCAACCCGTTTAATTTCAAGGACCCCCAGTGTGACATGCATTAGTCTACGGACCCCCATTTAATGGCATTTCTATCTCTGCGACCCCAATTTATATTGTAAAATCAATGTTAATTTAACTCTGAGAGTGCAGTACAAATGGAACCAAATGGAAGGGTCCATTTGTACACTCTCAGAGGGGTAAAAGGACATCATCTCAGAGGATAAAAGGACATCAGGAGTCAAGGTTTTCCTGGTTTAGTTCTGAAGATTTTTTTCCCCAGCTGTGTACGTTGGTATGTTAATCTACATGCTTCCACGGTGCTATAAAGGTTAGTGCGAGTGAAATGTTTTTTTCGTTCAAATATTAAAGTGTAAAATAGCTCTGTGTTCTCACAACTGAAATAGGAAGTGATGAAATAAAGAAATGGACACTTTCATTTGGAAATAATAATAATTAATGCGTTCTCTCTCCTGATTGGATTGGAAATTGGCAACCCACCTGAAAATGTATTTTATATTTATTGTATTATTTATGTATTATTTATATTTACCAAAGAGTATAACAGAGACGGGGAGACAAACAAATTTGAGCTTTAACCTTTTAACAAAATGTGTTTGTGTGTGCGTGCGTGCATGCGTGCGTGCATGTTATACTGACGCTCCGAGTTGGGGAATCTGGTATGCAGGGACGATGTTCTCCTTTCCTCCAGCGACGGCAGCGGTGAGCATCAGACGAGGACGGTTGGTCTGCTTCCCTTCAGCCTCGAAGGCAGCCATCAGTTCCTGCAGAGAGACGAGGAGGTGGTGATGGAGAAAGATGAGGGTGTCTGTCAGTATTTTCCTCAGACGGATTAATTCCAGGGGTCAGCCATCACAGTAGCCACACCAGGCTGCAGATCAGTCGCACCATTACTCCGCCCCACATATGTGCAAGGCTTTATAAACAGCCATAACTCCAGTCCCCATCAGCATGCGAAAGCCCTCAAACTCGATATAGGTGCTCTTAAACGGCCGATATTAAGGGACAGGCTGTCCAGTTCCAGCTTTAACATGATAGATAGGAGGCTGACCTGACACAGGACAGTGAAGAGCTCCTTGGTAGGTCCACCAGGGTACTCCCAGTCGATGTCCAGGCCATCGAACTCGTACTGACGCAGGAACTTGATCACGCTGTCAGTGAAGATCTGACGGGTAGCAGGACTGCCCACCATGTCCACAAACCTGGAGAGAGAGAGAGAGAGACAGAGAGAGAGAGAGAGAGAGAGAGAGAGAGAGACATGGGGGCTTGTACTCATTCATGATGGTAGCCTGGATCCAGACCACTTCAGTCTGATGATCAGGCTATACGTTCACTGGAGTAATATGGTTCCTCTTGTTCAATACTCACGCTCCGGTGCCCATGCCCCATCCACCGATGGCCAGCAGGGTCTTCAGGTTACTGTTCCTGGAGAACAAATAAAACAAAATAATACACTCTGAGTTCTCACACTTTTTGTGTGTGTGTGTGTGTGTGTGTGTGTGTGTGTGTGTGTGTGTGTGTGTGTGTGTGTGTGTGTGTGTGTGTGTGTGTGTGTGTGTGTGTGTGTGTGTGTGTGCGTGCGTGTGCACTGCACGTGCGTGCGTGTGCGTATGTGTATGTGTATGTGTGCGGCTGTGTGCGAGTGTGTGTGTGTGTCCTCACTGTTTCTTGAGAGCCTGGAACTCTGCATAGAACTGCTCATCGTCCTTCTCGGTGGTCGTGATCATGTTGTTCTTCATTCCGGCGAAGGCATAGATGAGGTGGTCACAGAGACACGGGTCGATGTCCTTGGGCGTCATGCTCCCTCTACCGGGACGGTGCTGTGCCCAGTTGGTGAAATAACAGGACAGGATGTAGGAGGATCCTGCAAGATAATGAGAGACTTGGTATGGGGGCTTCTAGATAGTTTTCTTTATCCCGTTTGAGAGTATATCACACCATAAGTGGACAAAGTCTTACCTAGCTGCACGTGCAGCAGGAGAGCCAGTCCTGCAGAGAGAGAGACACAAGCAGAGAGAGAGACAGATGGGGTTGAAGGAGGAGTGTTTGGTTCAGTATAAGGAAAAGCACTATACTATACTACTATTACTGTATTCTACCACGTACTGTTGTACATAATTATGTTTAAAATGTGTTATTCAAAAACATACATTATGGATTGCAGCTATGGATAGAGATTTAACCAAAAATTCCATATTATTATAAATGATAAATTTGTTATTTTTATTATGTTTGTATGTTTTAGACGTTAACACAAAAATATATTCCATTTCCTTTTCACAGTTAATTTTCCTACTGCAAAGACTAAAGGCAGAATGTGTTCCTATATTCAGCACCAATGTCTCAGCTTACCAACGCAGATGAGAAGCTTGCCCATGTCGCCTCAGTACAACGAACTGAAGGCCAGAAACGTCTTATATATAAGGTCTATTCAGCTCCATATCTGCAACCCATGTTTGATCTGGCTTCGTTATTCTGACAAATCAGCAGTTATTTTGCTTAGTCAGTGGTTGCACTTTCTATTCCCCATCACGTGGCTATTGCTACATTCATTGTGCTGATAACTTTCAAGTGTCATTCAATAACAATATGATTTGCTGACAATATAGTGTAGAAGTCACGGTTAAAGCATTATACTGTTGTTTCATATCAAGTTGTCTGTAGATGTTTCAAATGTTTTTTTGGAAAATTGATACTTAAAGGACCACTTCAACACTTTTCAACCTATCTTCATATAATAGGTAATCACTAGTAATAATCATGATAAAATGGCACGATTATTTTCTACTCAGTCTGTGTCTCATAGGAGGGCTGTGGGCAGATTATTTTTTAAACAAGACAAAAATGTTTACATTTTCATTATCGTGAGAACGATGACTTCCATTTTCGCATTGCAACTTTTCAGGACTAGAAAGCCTGCAGTTTTTATTAGCTTGTATTCCCCATCGATGATGTCACTGGAAGACGGTTTCTGAACTGCCCACAGCCCTCGTATGAGACACAGACCGAGTAGAAAAAAATTGCGCCATTTTCTCAAGATTATTAGTGAGGACCTATTATATGAAGATAGGTTGAAAAGTGGCGAAGTGGTCCTTTAACTACTACAAGTTACCCAACCCACCGAGCATTTTTTTGTTTAATTAGACGTCTAATACACGTCTAAAGGGCCGTCGAAAAATGGGTTAAAAATGTAAGTTTTTTTTAGCGATCTACTGTAGGTCTATATATACTGTAGACGTTTAAAAATCTGCTAATCAATGTCTAAGGTAAGCTTAGACCGCTAAAATACTTTCATTTTTAGACCAATTATAACCCATTTTTAGATGGGTGGCTAATAGACGACTATTGCTCAGTGGGAAGGTCAAAGCAGGATAATACACTGCATGGTGGTCATCTTTCCTGACGTAGATCCTAATTGACATTTCACACTGATTGCAGGAACGGCGACTCTGCGCTCTGAAACACATTGTTTCCAATGACTTGCTATGACAGTTTGTCTCTGTGTCATGCAAAGCTAAGCTCTTTGATGAATACACTTGTTTATGTAAGTAAGTCATGGTTGTGTTAAAACGACGGTCTGAATATTTTGAATACATGTTGACACCTTGGGAGGAAAGCATTGTGTTGGAAACCCTGCAAGCAGACATGTCAGCTTTGTCTGTTTTGTCAGTTTTGTCATCTTTAATGTGTGTCTACAACAGCTTGGTGTTAGTACGTACTACACAACAATAATTGTGTAGTGTGTTTCCCCTCAATAGCTCTACATAGATAGATAGATAAATAGATAGATAGATAGATAGATAGATAGATAGATAGATAGATAGATAGATAGATAGATAGATAGATAGATAGATAGATAGATAGATAGATAGATAGATAGATAGATAGATAGATATATAGATAGATAGATAGATAGATAATTACTTTAGAAATACATTGAATTTGTTGTTTGTTTTTGTTATGTGTGGTCTTTCTAGGGGTTTAATACAAGTTTTTTTTAATACTATCCTTGTGTATGTATTTCTCTCTCATATCTCATGCATTTTGTACACTCATGTCTGCCACCTTCATTGACCGATGTACATGCGTGATGTGTACGTGAGAATATGTATAAGAAAGATGGTGATCTGTTTTTATTGCAATAAAAACATATTTGTGCTGTTTGAACGTTTTCAGAATGTATTAACAATCAAGTTGAGACATAACAACTAGATGCAGAGAAAGGCAGATAAGAAACAGTTCTGGTTGTTTTGAATCCCATAATTTAGTTTATTTATAAGACCGCATGGTCTTGGGTTGCCCAGCTCCAATACACCTACTGAACAACGTTGAACCGTGACCTCGTTCAAGCCCAGTTGCAGCAGTTGCAGCTGGTGTCGAACACGAGGCCAGCAGCGCAGTTCTGCTGGTAGGTACGTCCCTGGGAGCACTGGTAGTAGGCGTTCTTGTTGGTGGGGTTTGGGTAGAGTCCTCCAGCCTTTCCGGCGCAGAATCCAGATCCCCCATTTGGATGGGGCTGGGGCTGAGGTTGGGGCTGAGGTTTGGGCTGAGGGTTGGGCTGAGGTTTGGGCTGGGGCTGGGGTTGGGGCTGAGGCTGTGGCTGAGGCTTGGGGAATGGTGGCAGTGGTTGTTGGCGAGATGTGCAACCTGCATTAAAGATAGGGGACAAATTGGATATATACGTATGTCAGGAGATGTAACTCCGATGGAGACTTTTATTTGTAGAAACGTTAAAGCATGCATTTGGTTAATTTGTACGATGTGTGCGTGAGGGTGAGAGAGTGCATGTTACCAGCTCCGGCTCCCAGGCCAGTCTTGAGGGCGCTGATCAGAGGGAACTTTCCAGCGTGACAGAAGGTGCCGGTGAAGTCATCCATGTCCAGACTCCAGACAAAACCTCCACCAAAACCATTCTTCTTCAGCCAGTCAGCCTGTAGTGTAGACGGACCGAGTGCTTAAAAACAAGTGCTGAAACAGTAGACAGTAGCTAGTCTGGCTACAAATGTCAGAAAACATTGTACCTTGATGGCGTAGCTCTTAGGGTCGTCGTATCCAACCCAGATACTGCTCTTGAGGTTGTAGGCATAAGGCACATCCTGGACGGCATCCCAGGCCTGAGTGGCTCCAGTATTAATGAAGTCGCAGATCTGACACGAAGAGATTTAGATGTAAGCTTTATTGTCACATCATGATTATGATGATCATGCATGCACAATACAGCCTGTATAGCATCATGACAAAACCGTGAAGTTCTTCAAGTACTCTTCCTCAACAGTGTGGAAGTCAATTAAATAAGTCTGAATAAAAATAGGGAAATTAATTACGCATGCAGCTGGGACCACTTAGCCGCATTGATTTGCAGAACATTATCAATATGTCATAACTGGGAAACGTTTTCTGTGAAAATATAGGTGAACATAGTGAAAATAGTATTTCAATAAATACCTCATAGTAGGACCAGAATCCAGTGTTTAGGGTGTACGGTCCACGGGGTCCTGGGCCAGCGTCGTAAGAACCAATAGCCGTTTGGCCGCCGGAAATGCCAAAGTTGTGACCGTAGGTGGCGAAACCAACCAGCAGCTTCTCAGCGGGGGCGCCCAGGCTCTTCCAGTAGTTCATAGTCCACGCCTATATATGGACATCATAGTTCATAGTCCAGGCCTATATATGGACATCATAGTTCATAGTCCAGGCCTATATATGGACATCATAGTTCATAGTCCAGGCCTATATATGGACATCATGGTTCATAGTCCAGGCCTATGTATGGACATCATAGTTCATAGTCCAGGCCTATGTATGGACATCATAGTTCATAGTCCAGGCCTATGTATGGACATCATAGTTCATAGTCCAGGCCTATATATGGACATCATAGTTCATAGTCCAGGCCTATATATGGACATCATAGTTCATAGTCCAGGCCTATATATGGACATCATAGTTCATAGTCCACGCCTATGTATGGACATCATAGTTCATAGTCCAGGCCTATATATGGACATCATAGTTCATAGTCCAGGCCTATATATGGACATCATGGTTCATAGTCCAGGCCTATATATGGATATCATAGTTCATAGTCCAGGCCTATATATGGACACCAGGCCATTTTTGTACCCATTTTGACCTGAGATCAGATTCTAAAAATGTCTTCTATATTTCTGTCAGTCGTTATATATATATATATAAAATAGCAGACCTACAAGCTCGTAGCGCGCCACTCGGTGGCGCGCTATGAGCTTGTAGATCTGCTATTTTTCAATAGCTAAAGCATAAACATAATGATAACACCAAAAGGGTTCCCGCCCCAAAATGGGTTAAATTCTATAGAGCAGTGGTTCACAAACTTGTTCACGTCAAGGACCCCCAAATTGACACTACTTAGCCCGCGGACCCGCCATTTGAAAACATATGCCAGGGACCCTCCCATAAAAGAAGATTTCTACGGCTCTAGCAGTGATTCCCAACCCGTTTAATTTCAAGGGCCCCCCAGTTTGACATGCATTAGTCTACGGACCTCCATTTAATGGCATTTCTATTTTGGTTCCAAACTATTATTTAGCTGGGGACCCCCTGGAACTCCCTCTAGGACGCCTGGGGGTCCCCGGACCCCACTTTGGGAACCACTGCTATAGAGTACAGATAGATATTAATCCATGACACATACAGTACCACGATAGGACGCTCCTCACTCACCACATTGTAGTATTCACGGTACCATCCTTTGTCGACAGGGTCCTTGAACAGAGGGCTGTTCTCTGTGAGGGTGTCGCCACTCTGGTAGTCGTAGGTCATCACATGCATGTAGTCCAGGACGCTGGTGAAACGAAAGAACACCCGCCGGGGTCAGGGTTTTGTCGGTTTATTGATGTGTTTCCGCTGCGTGTGTGTATGTTGATGCTTGGTACTGGTAGTGATTAATGAAGCCATATTACACGAGAGGGTGTGCGTTACTGTCATTAATGGCACGCCTGCATTACTGCAAGAATGAGCCGAAGGCGAGTTCTGTATGCAGTGCAGAAGTGCAATATTGCAATTATACAGTTACCCTTAAAACTAAGATAGTCGCCAAAAATGTCCCAAGAAAATAGCTAGCCTAGCCACCGAGTCTGCTGCGCTCTGGGAGAACAACACCGCTGAATTCTTCGTTTTAATTAGGTGCTGCAGTTTGAAGCACGGCTAGAAGGCTGTTTCAACCAATCGGATTGCTTCCTGTTGTATAATGTGTGTCTGTATAGTGTTATCTATACTGACGCTCCGAGCTTGGGAACCTGGCCCTTGTACGCAGAGTCGATGTTCATCCTTCCACCAGCGAGGGCGGCGGAGAGCATCAGACGAGGACGGTTGGTCTGTGTACCTTCAGCCTCGAAGGCAGCCACCATCTCCTGCAGAGAGAGAGAGAGAGAGAGAGAGAGAGAGAGAGAGAGACGGAGAACGTGTCTGTATTATCCTCAAGGATGGCTTCATTAATACCACTTACTTCTTAATTACTTCTATGTATTATTGTTGCTCTCATGTTCCTTATTGCTCCCAGACTGGAAGGAAGGAAGGCTGGGTGGGTGGCCTTAATTCCCACGGAAAAAAGGCAGGAAATTTCAGGACGGTGGCATCGGAAAATCTCTCTCCTTTAACGACTTGTTCTGACTTGTGCTCTTCCAACAGGGCTGCTCTGTATAGGCCAATATGCATTGGGAAATACTATCTATCATACAGTTGTGATCATCATGTGTAGGCCTACTATCATATACACAAGCCTGACCTGGCACAGGACAGTGAAGAGCTCCACGGTATTTCCAGCCGGGTACTCCCAGTCGATGTCCAGACCATCGAACTCGTACTGACGCAGGAACGTGATCACGCTGTTGATGAAGATCTGACGGGTAGCAGCACTGCCCACCATGTTCACGAACCTGGGGGGGGTGGTGGGGAGAGAGAGAGAGTCACAAAAGGGCTTTTTACCCATTCCTGAGGCTCCTGCATGTCACTGGAGTAACTGATCCTCTGGTTTAATACTCACGGTGTGGTGCCCATACCCCATCCACCGATGGCATAGAAGGTCTTCAGGTTTGTATTCCTGAAAAAAGCAAACAAAAAATGAACACTCTGCATTCTCACAAAATATTTGCGTGTGTGCGTGCATCCGTGCATGTGTCCACTCACTGGTTCTTGAGAGCCTGGAACTCTGCAAAGAATTGCACGTCGTTCTTGGCGGTGGTCGTGATCATGTGATCTTTCATTCCGGCGAAGGCGTAGATGAGGTGGTCACAGAGACACGCGTCGATGTCCTTGGGCGTCATGCTCCCTCTACCGGGACGGTTCTGTCCCCAGTTGGTGAAATAACAGGACAGGACGGAGGATCCTATAGAGAGGATTTAAGAGACACAGTTAGAGAGACGTTATACTTTATTTAATTCTGCCATTTTGAGTATAGTATCACACCATAATGTGGACAAAGTCTTACCTAGCTGCACGTGCAGCAGGAGAGCCAGCCCTGCGGAAAATACAAGCGGAGAGTCAGTGAGGGAGAGAGGTGGGGTTCGGCTGGTTCAGTGAAAATACAAGGAGAGAGTCAGTGAGGGAGAGAGGTGGGGTTCGGCTGGTTCAGTGAGGAAAAACACTCTGACGTAAAGCTGCAGTCTGTTGCTGCCTAATTGGCCAGGGGAGATTATAAGCTTCAGGCAGTACTACTTGCCTACCAGTGACCATGTAGCCTATACTTCCTGACATGTTCTATAATGGCTCTATTGTCGTCACTGCCTAATAGTGCCTATACCCCTTATCCCTAAACTTATTTGCCTCTTTTAACTATTTTGAAAAACATTTTACATTTTTCAACTAGCCGATCTACATCGACAGATAGTGAACTTATAGAATAGTAAGTTTAGGAATAAGGCATAAGGCAGTGACTAGAATAGAGCCCTATATAGACAGACCTGCACTTCCAACCACTGCAAATACTAGTTATATTACTATTACTAGTTAACATACTCTAGAATGGTTTAAAATTACATTTCACTCATTGGAATAATTTCCACAGCTTTAACCCTACTTATCATGATATTTACAAAGAAATGTATTAATATAAAGCATCAATTAGACTTTAAGCTTCATATGAATCAGAATGTTAAACAATTTATTTAATCACACGAATAGATTCCGTTAAAAGTTAGCGTTGATTTCGTCTGCAAAAACAATGAGAGAATTCGCTCTCAACAACAAGCTTACCAACGCAGATGAGAAGCTTGCCCATGTTGCCTCAGTACAACTATAACTGAAGGCCAGAAGCCTCTTATATACCTTCTATTCCTCTCCATATCAGTAAACCATGTTTGATCTGGCTTCGTTATTCTGATGAATCAGCAGTCACCAGCAGAGTTGCACATTCTAATTTCTATGTACAAATAAAGTCAAATGTAAGTCAAATAAAGGTTACAATTTTACACATTCCACCACTTACAATTTAGGCATTTAGCAGACGCTCTTAATCCAGAGCGATTTACAGTAAAGCAAGGTAAACACGTCCTACTGTAGGTAAACCTCAGTCACATTGACACTTTTGCATGCCTTAAAGGACCACTTCACCACTTTTCAACCTATCTTCATATAATAGGTCCTCACTAATAATCAGGAGGGCTGTGGGCAGTTCAGAAACCAGTGACATCATCGATGGGGAATACGAGCTAATAAAAACTGCAGGCTTTCTAGTCCTGAAAAGTTGCAATGCGAAAATGGAAGCCATCGTTCTCACGACAATGAAGATCTAAACATTTTTGTAAAAAAATATTGTTTAAAATATAATCTGCCTAATGATGATGTCACTGGAAGACGGTTTCTAAACTGCCCACAACCCTCCTATATGAGACACAGACTGAGTAGAAAGAAATCATGCCATTTTATCATGATTATTAGTGAGGACCTATTATATGAAGTTAGGTTGAAAAGTGGTGAAGTGGTCCTTTAACAAGTTCACCCTATGAACACTAAACACTAGTTTTAATTTATTTTTTGTCAGTGAAAAAAGGATAGTCGACGAAATCAGCACAGACACAAAACACTAACTATGTCTGTTTTGTTGATTGATTGATTGATTGATTGATTGATTGATTGATTGATTGATTGATTGATTGATTGGTACTCACAGTTTGTAGAAAAATAATCACAGTAAAGTACAGCTCAGTACAGTTGAGGGAGTTCCTGGGGGTCAACATGCAGCTAAATGATAGTTAGGGACCAAATGGACCCTTATGGGTCTGTAACTCTGAGAGTGTACAAATGGACCCTCATGGGTCTGTGACTCTGAGTGTGTACAAATGGACCCTCATGGGTCTGTAACTCTGAGAGTGTACAAATGGACCCTTATGGGTCTGTAACTCTGAGAGTGTACAAATGGACTCTTATGGGTCTGTAACTCTGAGAGTGTACAAATGGACCCTCATTGGTCTGTAACTCTGAGAGTGTACAAATGGACCCTTATGGGTCTGTAACTCTGAGAGTGTACAAATGGAACCTCATTGGTCTGTAATTCTGAGTGTACACATGGAACCAAAATGGACCATTTTTACACTCAGAGTTAGGTCACATTCATACCAGAGAGCTTTGCTGCGATTAAAACGAATCCTGCTGCGCATTGTCAGAAAGTGCGCTTCGTTTGGCAGGTGTGAAGGCTCATTTGAATCCTAATGCTCAGCAAATAACCGCATTTTACTCCGCCCAAAAACGTGGGTTTCGCTTCGCTTCGAATCGCACTTGACTACGATTCGGTGCAGGTGTGAATGCAATCCGCATTCCGCAGTAAATAAAGGAAATGAAGCAAACATAATGTGGCGGGTGAGGAGCTGAACACAGTTGGAGACGGAGAAGGCATATTTTACGCAGCGCAAAGATGTCCCGTTACTGTGGATAGACGTGGTCGAATAAGGAGACTGAAGCCCTGATCGAAATGAGGACGTGTACATTAATCAATTGCTTAAGAAAACACATAAAAACACTGCAGTGTAGACTATTATAGCCTACAGAATATTCTGTCTGTCTGTCTGTGCGTGCCTTAAACATGGAGTGCTATGGAGTGCTGTCACTGTGTGGGGACTGGGGAGTTATATCAGTGCGCTCATGCAGCGCTGTGCCTCCATGCCCAAAAGAACAGTGTGTGGCGGCTGCGTGCGTAGAGAGAGAGAGGGGGGGGGGGGGTCCCAGACGGCACGACACATGCACGTTATGAGTGTAATTTTATCACCATAGATTTCACTGTGTAGGCTAGTTTATGAATGGAACACATTGATAAAGGTCCCCCTGCTGCGTTTCCAATTGCTGCGAATGACAGTGTGAAGGCAAACCGCAGCCAATTAAATATGCAAGAACCTCAATTTCCCCGCCCATACGGATCTGAGTCTACCGAAGTATTAGGTGAGAATCTGACCTTAAATTAACATTGTTTTTACAATATCAATTGGGGGTCTCTGAGATAGAAATGCCGTTAAATGGGGGTCCGTAGACTAATGCATGTCAAACTGGGGGGTTGAGAATCAAACAGCTTCTCTTACGCGCACACACACACACACACACACACACACACACACACACACACACACACACACACACACACACACACACACAGTCATTAATCACAAGTAACCTATAATCAACAATGAAACCACAACGATGGTCATTGATTAACTCAGGAACCACATTTGCATAAAGGTTGCAGCTAGAGGCGGGCCCCAAAAAGGAGCCTCATTATATAAACTCAAAGAATCCCCGTCTCATTCCGTTACCTTTTTCCCCCATGCCAGAGGGAGCTCCCCGGCATCAAAGTCTGCGGAGAAACTTCTACTTTTCTACATCTACAGCCCTCCAGAACCCCCCAAAGACCCAGATCAACATCTACAGCCCTGCAGGACCCCCCAAAGACCCAGATCTACATCTACAGCCCTGCAGGACCCCCCAAAGACCCAGATCTACATCTACAGCCCTCCAGGACCCCCCAAAGACCCAGATCAACATCTACAGCCCTCCAGAACCCCCCAAAGACCCAGATCAACATCTACAGCCCTCCAGAACCCCCCAAAGACCCTGATCTACATCTACAGCCCTCCAGAACCCCCAAAAGACCCAGATCTACATCTACAGCCCTCCAGAACCCCCCAAAGACCCAGATCTACATCTACAGCCCTCCAGAACCCCCCAAAGACCCAGATCTACATCTACAGCCCTCCAGAACCCCCCAAAGACCCAGATCAACATCTACAGCCCTCCAGAACCACCCAAAGACCCAGATCTACATCTACAGCCCTCCAGAACCCCCCAAAGACCCAGATCAACATCTACAACCCTCCAGAACCCCCCAAAGACCCAGATCTACATCTACAGCCCTCCAGAACCGCACCCAAAGACCCAGATCTACATCTACAGCCCTCCAGAACCCAGATCTACATCTACAGCCCTCCAAGAACCACCCAAAGACCCAGATCTACATCTACTCTTTTGTAGTATTCCTCTCTGGTGTAACTCAGAGAACATTCCAGACCAGGTGTGTGACCGACCGGGGCAGACAAAATGGCTTCAAGTTTGACTGATGTCCAGGAAGAGGAGCTGATGACCGGCCGCGAGTTTCACCTGTCCCGCGATTCCCGCGGTTGGCAAGTCATCCGTTCCGGTGACGTCCTGGGTTCCAAGGGATTCAAGTCAGGGTATCACAGCTGGGACGTTCACGTCGGACACAACCAACGCTGGTCGGTAGGTGTGTGTGTCTCAGGGCGTGAATCCTGGTTCCTAGAGTTCCACGAGGATGAATACAGAGCTGTGTACTCAACACAGCTTAGATCCGACGAGGATGAGGAGACACCGGTCTCGGACGACGAGGGCATATCAGAACCTGAGAGTTTCGAAGATCGGACTGTTCTCTCGGTGAATGAGAAAGCACGGAGGATCAGAGTCCAGCTGGACTGGGACAGAGGACAGCTGTCCTTCTCCGATCCCGATTCTAAGACACGCCTGCACACCTTCACACACACCTTCAACATCACACTCTTTCCATGCATTTATAATGGTGATTATAATGCTGCTGATGATGGTATGTATCTGAAGATGTTACAAGGACCGATGGAACAGAAGGTCCAGGAATCCCTGGAGGATTTAAAGCAGGACCTGATTTGGTATGGTTATGTTAAAACAGATTTCGACATGACAGAGAATCACATCAAGGTTCAGGCCAGGAACACAGAGACGCAGATCAAGGAACAGTTTGAGAATCTCCGTCAGTTCCTTAAGAAGGAGGAGGAGGCCAGGATGGCCGCTCTGCGGGAGGAAGAGGCTCAGAAGAGCCAGCAGATGAAGGAGAGTATTGAGGCTCTTAGCAGAGACATGGAAACCCTCTCCGACGCAATCCAAGCTGCCGAGGACCGGCTGAGAGCCGACGACCACGTCTCATTCCTGCACAACTACAAGACCACCATGGAGGGAGTCCAGCTCACCCTGCAAGACCTACCGCCGTCCATGCTGATAGACCAGGCCAAACACCTGAAGAACCTGACCTTCAGAGTCTGGGACAAGATGAAAGACATTGTCTCCTACTCTCCTGTCGTCCTGGACCCCAACACTGCTGGTCCATACCTCACGCTGTCCGGTGATCTGACCAGCGCGAGACGTGGAGAAGAAGACCAGCAGCTACCTGGACTCTACAAGAGGTCTGGCACGTGCGGTGTCCAGGGTTCTGAGGGCTTCAACTCAGGGTCTCACAGCTGGGATGTTGAGGTTGGAGACAGTGAAAACTGGGAAGTAGGTGTGTGTGATGAGTCTGGAGACATAATGGGAGGATACTGGTTTATAAACTTCTATTCGGATGAATACAAAGCAATCTACCAGTACCCATGGTCCTCATCAGAGTCTGATGACTATCAGAGCAGTACCGTTATCTCAGTGAATGAGAAAGCCCGGAGGGTCAGAGTCCAGCTGGACTGGGACAGAGGACAGCTGTCCTTCTATGATCCTGATTCTAACACACACCTACACACCTTCACACACACCTTCAACCTCACACTGTTTCCATTCATCTTTAATGATGATCAGTCTCTGAAGATGTTACCAGGGAAGATCTGCGTCACTCTGGAAAACCACAGTTAGAACATCCAGTGTCCAATGAAAAAAAAAACCCTACAGAATGTATTGATCTGGTATTAAAACCTCTTGAGCCCCATTGCCCCGCCTCTGAACAGCGCTCAGCGGGTCAATGGAGACCCAATTGGTTCCAACTCCGATGTTGCAGATTTACCCCCTTTACACCCTGTTTTTTTTTTTTTTTTTTTATCCCACGATTTTGTAACCCAGTTTTCTTTTCACCCAGTGCCAATTATCTAATGTAATCCTGGGCGCTACACTTCCTCTGCCAACCTGGGGGGGCAGCGGACTGACCTCATGCCTCCTTCTATGCATGAGGAGTCCAAGCTGCTTCTTTTCACCTGACAGAGGGGAATTTCCCCGGCCGGACGTAGCGCGTGGAAGGGACACGTTATTCCGACCAGTTCCTTTCCCCTCCATCAGGCGCCCCGGCTGGCCAGGGGAGGCAGTTTAGAGACCAGGATTATACTGAATGTTTTTGTGAGGGTATCTACCCTAGGGGACACAGGGAGAACATGCAAACTCCACACAGAAAGGCCCTATCGCCAACCCCCGCCTCGGGTATGGGCACTGATGACGCGGAGGAGGGAACACGCCGCCAGTGCCCACAGCGTCCCCAGCGGGAATCGAACCCAGGACCTTCTAGCTGTGAGGCGACAGCACTACCAACTGTGCCACCGTGCCCCCTGGGGGTTTTTAAGGGCTATTTTATGGCAGGTCATTTATTATTCATTATTAATTAATAATACAAATTATTATTATTATTTTAAATTGGTTACAGTGATTATTTAATGAATGTTTCATTCAGTTTGAATTATACAACAGAGTTGACAAATCATGACAATAAACAAATGTTTTGGTCCGAACAAATAATTAGAAAGAATAATAAAAGGGCAGGGTACAGCACTACAATTATATGTATGTGTATTGCATTGATATTTGCATAACTTTCATGACATGTTTTACAGCATTCAATGGACAGGGCTTTGATTCCATTGCGGTTTTACTCTTTTAGTTGACTAAGTGAATACAGTATGTACCCCATCATACATTACAGTATATACCTATTGTATTATATTTACCTATTAATGTTCTCATGTTATCTTTTATGATAGGGGTCAATTTGACCATAGCTATTTAAAGGGACACTTCACCCTTTTTGCAAAAAAATACATGTTAATGACGTTTAGAAGCTTTAGAACACTTTCCTGGGGGTCTTTATGTGTGTAATATGTGGTTTTAGATATTTTAGATTGTAGCAGTGAGCACAGTGTCTCTGATGTCATGGACACTGGTCTCACTACCTTCCTGGACTACAATTCCCATCATTCTTTGGTGCACTGCTCCTCCTTGTGGATAGGGGGAGAGCTGTCTTAGTGAGACAGCATGTAGTCCAGGAAGGAAGTGAGCCCAGTGGCCATGACATCAGAGACACCGGGCTCACTGCTACAATCTAAAATATCTAAAACCACATTATTACATACATAAAGACCCACAGGAAAGTGTTCTAAAGCTTCTAAACGTCATTGACATATATTCTTTTGCAAAAAGGGTGAAGTGTCCCTTTAAATGTCATACTCGATACCTTCAGCTATTATCTAGTACCATGCCCTGATGTTTTTCAGGTGTTTCCCCAGGGGATTGTCCTGCGTTACACCTGCATATTAGGGGTGGGACAATATATATATATATCGCCACATTATTGTATCATCCTCCCAATATCGTGATATTGATTATTGATTAGTTAGTACTTGTAGTAGCCTAGTAGTAGTAGGCTACCCATTGTTGTGGACAGACAAGTTGTGGACAAGTTGTAAAGTTGCAGTCAGTGTTTTACTTTTTGGAAGCAAGATTCATGCACTTTTGTTTGTGACACAAGAAATCTTGTAAGCGTTTGGAATAAATACATGATTCCAGATTTTTGACTTTTATGGTGATTTTGTCATTTTCAGTTACAGATATGGTGATACAGTATATCATTGCTGAAATCTCTTGCAATCGCAATATATCAAAATATCGTGATATTACCATAATCGAGGGCCTAAAATCGCCACAGATATTGTATCCTGCGGAACCCTTATCGTCCCACGCCTACGGAATATGAATACCCATAGGCTTGGCTGGACTGTGCATCACATGCTACCCATGTTTTAAAACAATATTCTGCGCTCTGATGATCTTTTCGAAATTGAATAACACTCATTAGGAAAAGGCAGATGAAAATAAATAACTTAGAAAGTCCTGGTTGTTTTTTAATCCCATGGTTTATTTTATTTCCATCATCACGAGACAGCGTGGTGTTTGATTAACTGACTGTTTACAGCAATAAGCTCCAATAATACACCTAAAGAACAACTAAAGATAAAGTGAAACCTCGTTCAAGCCCAGTTGCAGCAGCTGCAGCTGGTGTCGAACACGAGGCCGGCAGCGCAGTTCTCTTTGTAGGTACGTCCCTGGGCACAGTTGTAGTAAGCGTTCTTGTCGGTGGGATCTGGGTAGAGTCCGCCGGCCTTGCTGGCGCAGAATCCAGATCCTCCGCTGCTGCTTCCACCACCTCCACCACCTCCACTGGGCTGTGGCTGTGGTTTGGGCTGTGGTTTGGGCTGGGGCTTGGGCTGGGGTTGAGGCTGGGGAGCCGGTGCCTTGGTGACTGGGGTCGGAGGTTGTGGGCGAGCTTTGCAGTCTGCATGAAAGATGAAAAAGAGTATATATATGCCAGTAAATGTTTCTCTGATGGAGTCTGTAGAAATAATAACAAATGCTTTTTTGTGTGTGTGTATTAGAGAGCATAATGTTACCAGCTCCAACTCCCAGGCCAGTCTTGAGGGTGCTGATCAGAGGGTATCTTCCAGCGTGACAGAAGGTTCCGCTGAAGTCGTCCATGTCCAGACTCCAGACAAAACCTCCACCGAAACCATTCTTCTTCAGCCAGTCAACCTGTAGAGAGGGAAAAAACAAAATAACCATGTCAGGAAACAGTAATAAGACAGTGGGCTGGCTACAAAATACAAATCTGAACAAATAATGTTAAATACTGATTTTGCACCTTGATCTGGTAGCTCTTGGGGTCGTCGTATCCGACCCAGTATTGGCCGTTGTAGGAATAAGGCACATCCTGGATGGAATCCCAGGCCTGGGTCGCTCCTATATTAATGAAGTCACAGATCTGGAATAAAGTACAGGTTCACGTTTAGTGTTCAAGGTGCTTTTATCTTCACACGCATGTACTGTACAGCCTGTAGCATATCAGGCAGCACATATACTAGTTTATTAAATGTTAGGACAATCACCACACCATGTTGACCCTATAGGCCTACCTCATAGTAGGACCAGAATCCAGTCTGCTTGGTAAAGGGTCCAGCGGGTCCCGGTCCGTTGTTGGCAGCACCAATAGCAGTGTCAGAACCCACCCCGAAGGTGTGGCCGTAGGTGGCGAAACCAACCAGCAGCTTCTCAGCCGGGGCGCCCTGGCTCTTCCAGTAGTTCATAGCATAGTCCTATATGGACAAGGACCTCTTTACCATAAACACACATTCATGCATATTATGCAACGCCCCAGGATTCGAGCATGGGTCTCCTGTGTGGAAAGCCAACATCTTAACCACTACTAGCCGAAAGGGTAATTCCCCCTTGGTTTGGTTGGCTTTTGGTCTATGGTCTGGATCCAGGCTAGCGCTGAGCCACTACAGATACACTCCCCCCTTTTGACAGCCTCCCACCGGGACACCCGGTCCGAGTCATGGCACCATTTGTAACGCCCGGAATTCGAACCCTGGTCTCCCGTGTGGAAAGCCAACTTCTCAACCGCTAATAGCTAACTAACGGGGAATTCCAATTTGCTCGAGATATTAGGCTTTTGGTAATCAGGCACTAATGCTACACGTACACAACAACACACATGCGCAAAAGTACAGATGCATGGAACCTCCTCACTCACCACGTTGTAATATTTACGCATCCAAACCATGTCAACCGGGTCACTGAACAGAGGGCTGTTCTCTGTGAGGGTGTTGGAAGCCTCGTAGTCGTAGGTCATCACATGGAAGTAGTCCAGGACACTGTGCAAAAGGACGTCAGGAGTCAGGGTTTTACTGGTTTCTATCTAAAGAGGTGTTCCCCTATGGGTGTGTTTGTAGGCTATGGTTAATCCCATTATATGTTCTTAATTAATGTCTTGTGTGTTATCTATACTGACGCTCCGAGCTGGGGAATCTGGTATGCTTTGTCGATGGTGTCCTTTCCGCCAGAGACGGCAGCGGTGAGCATCAGACGAGGACGGTTGGTCTGCTTACCTTCAGCCTCGAAGGCAGACACCGCCTCCTGCAGAGAGACAGGAGGAAGTATGAAGCTATGAGGCCGATTAAGGATGGCCTTATTGATCTCGATGTATATTGTTGAAATATTTAGGCAACACTATGTACCTGTTTAGCAATCTATTCTCATGTATCCCTGAGAGAATAATTACATATTACAAGATGTACACAGACAAGGCTGGACAGGGTCATAACATAACAACATGAAGTGCATTTAGGCTTATTGGCGTGCTAGAAGGCTGACCTGACACAGGACAGTGAAGAGATCCTTGGTGGGTCCGTTGGGGTACTCCCAGTCGATGTCCAGGCCATCGAACTGGTACTGACGCAGAAACTTGATCACACTGCCGATGAACGTCTGGCGGTTAGCGGGACTGGTCACCATTTGTGTGAACCTGGAGAGAGAGAGAGAGGGGTCATAAGAGCGCTTTGACCCATTGCTTAATTTCCTGGATTTCATCCTCTTGTTCAATACTCACGGCCAGGTGCCCATGCCCCATCCACCAATGGCCAGCAGGGTCTTCAGGTTACTGTTCCTGCAGGACAGAAAACACTATGAGTTCACACTCCTCTCTGTGCATGCGTGTGTGCGTGCGTAAGCATACGGTATGTACTCACTGGTTCTTGAGAGCCTGGAACTCTGCATAGAACTGCTCATCGTTCTTCTCCGTGGTCGTGATCATGTTGTTCTTCATTCCGGCGAAGGCGTAGATGAGGTGGTCACAGAGACACGGGTCGATGTCCTTGGGCGTCATACTCCCTCTACCGGGACGGTGCTGTGCCCAGTTGGTGAAATAACAGGACAGGATGTGGGAGGATCCTGCAAGATAATGAGAGACGCAGTTAGGTCTTGTCGCTGTTGTTTTATTCTAGCGTTTGAGAGTATCAAACCAAGGAGACAAAGTCCTACCTAGCTGCATGTGCAGCAGGAAAGCCAGCCCTGTAGAAAGAGCCATATGGAGAGAGAGAGGGAGGGAGGGAGGGGGTTGTTTCATTAAGGAAAATATGAAATTTATTTCGTCCTTCAAAAACAAAGTGAGAATGTTTACTACGCAACAATGTCTCAGCTTACCGCAGATGAGAAGCTTGCCCATGTTGCCTCAGTACAGCTAACTGAAGGCCAGAAGCCTCTTATATACGGTCCATTCCTCTCCATATCAGTAACTCCATGTTTGATCTGGATTTCTTATTCTGATGAATCAGCAGTCAGTCACCTCATGCATTTGCTTGGTCAGGACTCAGGAGTTGCACTTGTTATTTTCCACTGCCTTTGCTAATTTTGTCCTGATAACCCATAGATTGATATATGATATGATGCAGTTTGCACTGAAATTTGTCTTGAGCACCAGCATGGTGACATAACAATGGAAAACTCTGTAGACCCACATAACGTCAGAAGTTACTCTAGAAACATACAATAAACCGACAAAAACAATAGTCTGATAGCCATGTAAACAAAACGCCTGTGGTCTCCGAGGCTGCCCTAGCTGTGGCCAACCACATTAATCATGGATGTGTTGACAACAATTAGAAGTGAAATAAAGGTTGTCATTATGGTTGTTTGTTTGTTTTGGTGTAATGTTTATTTGTTTGTTTTGACACATTCCAACATGCAAACATCTTCTAAATAAAACAATCTGTGGTTTATTGTTTTTAACCAAATTGTATGTCTGACTTGCAATGTACTGTATGTGCACGTGTGGCTTATTAGGTTTTGATCTTTTACACTGACCTTGTTGTGATGTTTGTTTTTGTGCTGTATACTCTCAATTAGTTCTCCCTAGTTCCCTTGTGATTTACCCTTGTAATTTTATGTTAGGTATCTTTGTTTTTGTTTTGTGCTTCCTATTTGTTTTTGTCTGTTTTATTGTTTTTGTTTTGTCGTCTTCTTTTTCATAATATAGGCCAAATCTAAGCCCGGCTTAGATTTATTAGATTTCTCAGAATCAATGGCCAGAACCTTATAGTTTTTATTTTATTATTATTATTTATTTATACTTTGATTAGTATAATTTGAGTTATGTTCAAATAAGGGTAGGCGCAATAAGCCTCGGCTTCTGCCTTCACCTTTTCGGTACCACTAGTTACTAGTGGATAAATGTATGTACGTCTGTATGTACTCCTTTTTTCCTTTTATGGAACGAAATAAAATCTATCTATCTCTATCTAATTGTAGTTTCTTATGTCAAACCACACAAATCAAATCAATGGCTGCCACAGCTTTATGACATGAGCATAATATGCAAGATGATGATGATTTCCTATCTGCGTTCCTCAGTTCTACTGCAACGAACAACGTGTTTGGATCTTTTCGTAAATAATGACTCACATGCACTCAAGTGAAAACGACTGAATGAGAGGAAAAGTCAGATAATAAAAATAACTTTGAGATTCCCAGCCTCTTTGAATACCATTTTTACCATTTCAATTTTATTTCCATTAGTGACCTGCATGCATGCGCCACAAGACGGCATGGTCTTGGATGGATTACCCAGCTCAAATACACCTAAAGAAGTAAGACCAACTGGAACCGTGACCTCGTTCAAGGCCTGTTGCAGCAGTTGCAGCTGGTGTCGAACACGAGGCCAGCAGCGCACTGGTAGACCATTGTGCACTGGGAGCACTTGTAGTAGAGGGTTTTGTCGGTGGGGTCTGGGTAGGAGGGACCGAAGGGGTAGGGTCCGCCGTCCGGCTTGTCATCGCAGTATCCAGTAGCAGTGTTAGCACTGCTGCTTCCACCACCGCCTCCAATAGGCTGGGGTTGAGGCTGTGGCTTGGCCTGGTTTGATCCTGCAAGATAATGAGAGACGCAGTTAGGTCTTGTCGCTGTTGTTTTATTCTAGCGTTTGAGAGTATATCAAACCAAGGAGACAAGGTCCTACCTAGCTGCACGTGCAGCAGGAGAGCCAGTCCTGTAGAAAGAGCCATATGGAGAGAGAGAGGGAAGGAGCGAGGGAGGGGGTTGGTTGTTTCATTAAGGAAAACATGACATTAATTTCCTCCTTCAAAAACAAAGTGAGAATTTGTACTACGCAACAAATGTTCAGCTTACCAACGCAGATGAGAAGCTTGCCCATGTTGCCTCAGTACAGCTAACTGAAGGCCAGAAGCCTCTTATATATACGGTCCATTCCTCTCCATATCAGTAAACCATGTTTGATCTGGCTTCATTATTCTGATGAATCAACAGTCAGTCACCTCATTAATTTGCTTGGTCAGGACTCAGGAGTTGCACTTGTTATTTTCCACTGCCTTTGCTAATTTTGTCCTGATAACCCATAGACCCATAGATTGATTTATGATATGATGCAGTTTGCACTGAAATTTGTCTTGAGCACCAGCATGGTGACATAACAATGGAAAACTCTGTAGACCCACATAACGTCAGAAGTTACTCTAGAAACATACAATAAACCGACAAAAACAATAGTCTGATAGCCATGTAAACAAAACGCCTGTGGTCTCCGAGGCTGCCCTAGCTGTGGCCAACCACATTAATCATGGATGTGTTGACAACAATTAGAAGTGAAATAAAGGTTGTCATTATGGTTGTTTGTTTGTTTTGGTGTAATGTTTATTTGTTTGTTTTGACACATTCCAACATGCAAACATCTTCTAAATAAAACAATCGGTGGTTTATTGTTTTTAACCAAATTGTATGTCTGACTTGCAATGTACTGTATGTGCACGTGTGGCTTATTAGGTTTTGATCTTTTACACTGACCTTGTTGTGATGTTTGTTTTTGTGCTGTATAATCTCAATTAGTTCTCCCTAGTTCCCTTGTGATTTACCCTTGTAATTTTATGTTAGGTATCTTTGTTTTTGTTTTGTGCTTCCTATTTGTTTTTGTCTGTTTTATTGTTTTTGTTTTGTCGTCTTCTTTTTCATAATATAGGCCAAATCTAAGCCCGGCTTAGATTTATTAGATTTCTCAGAATCAATGGCCAGAACCTTATAGTTTTTATTTTATTATTATTATTTATACTTTGATTAGTATAATTTGAGTTATGTTCAAATAAGGGTAGGCGCAATAAGCCTCGGCTTCTGCCTTCACCTTTTCGGTACCACTAGTTACTAGTGGATAAATGTATGTACGTCTGTATGTACTCCTTTTTTCCTTTTATGGAACGAAATAAAATCTATCTATCTCTATCTAATTGTAGTTTCTTATGTCAAACCACACAAATCAAATCAATGGCTGCCACAGCTTTATGACATGAGCATAATATGCAAGATGATGATGATTTCCTATCTGCGTTCCTCAGTTCTACTGCAACGAACAACGTGTTTGGATCTTTTCGTAAATAATGACTCACATGCACTCAAGTGAAAACGACTGAATGAGAGGAAAAGTCAGATAATAAAAATAACTTTGAGATTCCCAGCCTCTTTGAATACCATTTTTACCATTTCAATTTTATTTCCATTAGTGACCTGCATGCATGCGCCACAAGACGGCATGGTCTTGGATGGATTACCCAGCTCAAATACACCTAAAGAAGTAAGACCAACTGGAACCGTGACCTCGTTCAAGGCCTGTTGCAGCAGTTGCAGCTGGTGTCGAACACGAGGCCAGCAGCGCACTGGTAGTACATTGTGCACTGGGAGCACTTGTAGTAGAGGGTTTTGTCGGTGGGGTCTGGGTAGGAGGGACCGAAGGGGTAGGGTCCGCCGTCCGGCTTGTCATCGCAGTGTCGCAGTATCCAGCTTCCACCACCGCCTCCACTAGGCTGGGGTTGAGGCTGTGGCTTGGCCTGGTTTGATCCTGCAAGATAATGAGAGACGCAGTTAGGTCTTGTCGCTGTTGTTTTATTCTAGCGTTTGAGAGTATATCAAACCAAGGAGACAAGGTCCTACCTAGCTGCACGTGCAGCAGGAGAGCCAGTCCTGTAGAAAGAGCCATATGGAGAGAGAGAGGGAAGGAGCGAGGGAGGGGGTTGGTTGTTTCATTAAGGAAAACATGACATTAATTTCCTCCTTCAAAAACAAAGTGAGAATTTGTACTACGCAACAAATGTTCAGCTTACCAACGCAGATGAGAAGCTTGCCCATGTTGCCTCAGTACAGCTAACTGAAGGCCAGAAGCCTCTTATATATACGGTCCATTCCTCTCCATATCAGTAAACCATGTTTGATCTGGCTTCATTATTCTGATGAATCAGCAGTCAGTCACCTCATTCATTTGCTTGGTCAGGACTCAGGAGTTGCACTTGTTATTTTCCACTGCCTTTGCTAATTTTGTCCTGATAACCCATAGACCCATAGATTGATTTATGATATGATGCAGTTTGCACTGAAATTTGTCTTGAGCACCAGCATGGTGACATAACAATGGAAAACCGTAGACCGTAGACCCACATAACGTCAGAAGTTACTCTATAAACATACAATAAACTGACAATAACAATAGTCTGATTGCCATGTAAACAAAACTCTCCGAGGCTGCCCTAGCTGTGGCCAACCACATTAATCATGGATGTGTTGACAATTAGAAGTGAAATAAAGGTTGTCATTATGTTTGTTTGTTAGTTTATTTTGGTGTAATGTTTATTTGTTTGTTTTGACACATTCCAAGATGCAAACATCTTCTAAATAAAAAAATCTGTGGTTTATTGTTTTTAAACAAAATGTATGTCTGACTTATCAATGCAATGCACTGTATGTGCACGTGTGGCTTATTAGGTTTTGATCTTTTACACTGACCTTGTTGTGATGTTTGTTTTTGTGCTGTATACTCAGATTTTTTTTAGTTTTTGTTGTCCTTTTTTTGTCCGTTTTTTGTTTGTTTGTATGTTTTGTTTTTGTTTCGTCTTGTTTTTGTTTTGTTATGCTTGTTTTGTTTCTGTCTTGTTTTTGTTTTTTGTTGTATCGTCATCCTTTTTATAGCTATTTTGAATATTAAAAGGGCTAGCATCATAAGCTGAGGTTTCTGCCAAACACTCCCTTTTGGTCAACAAAAAAAAACCCTGAATACATTGTATAAGGTGTGTTTATTTTAAATGACCAATAAACTTGAACTTGAAATTGTAGTTTGTTATGTCAAACCACATCAATGGCTGCCACAGCTTTATGACATGAGCATAATATGCAAGATGATGATGATGATTTCCTATCTGTGTTCCTCAGTTCTACTGCAACGAACAACGTGTTTGGATCTTTTCGTAAATAATGACTCACATGCACTCAAGTGAAAACATACAACGACTGAATGAGAGGAAAAGTCAGATAATAAAAATGACTTTGAGATTCCCAGCCTCTTTGAATACCATTTTTTACTATTTCAATTTTATTTCCATTAGTGACCTGCATGCATGCACCACAAGACGGCATGGTCTTGGATGGATTACCCAGCTCAAATACACCTAAAGAAGTAAGACCAACTGGAACCGTGACCTCGTTCAAGCCCAGTTGCAGCAGTTGCAGCTGGTGTCGAACACGAGGCCGGCAGCGCAGTGCTGCTGGTAGGTACGTCCCTGAGCGCACTGGTAGTAGGCGTTCTTGTCGGTGGGGTCTGGGTAGAGTCCGCCGGCCTTGCCAGCGCAGAATCCAGATCCTCCACTGCTGCTTCCACCACCTCCACCTCCACTAGGCTGTGGCTTGGGCTGTGGCTGTGGTTTGGGCTGGGGATTGGGCTGGGGCTTGGGCTGGGGCTTGGGCTGGGGTTGAGGCTGGGGAGCTGGTGCCTTGGTGACTGGGGTCGGAGGTTGTGGGCGAGCTTTGCAGTCTGCATGAAAGATGACAAAGAGTATATATATATGTCAGTAAATGTATCTCTGATGGAGTCTGTAGAAATAATAAAGATTGTGCTGTTTTGTGTGTGTGCATTAGAGAGCATTTTACCAGCTCCGACTCCCAGACCAGTCTTGAGGGTACTGATCAGCGGGTATCTTCCTGCGTGACAGAACTGGCCGCTGAAGTCATCCATGTCCAGACTCCAGACAAAACCTCCACCAAAACCATTCTTCTTCAGCCAGTCAACCTGTAGACGGGCCAAGAGGGTAAAAAAACAATATTAGTATGACAGGAAACGGTATACAAATCTGAACAATATGTTAAGTACTGATTTTGCACCTTGATCTGGTAGCTCTTGACGTTGTCGTATCCGACCCAGAGCTGGGCGTTGTAGGAATAAGGCACATCCTGAATGGCATCCCACGCCTGAGTGGCTCCTTTATTAATGAAGTCACAGATCTGAAATAAAGTACAGGTTCTTTATCTTCACATGCATGTACTGTACAATACAGCCTGTAGTGTAGCATATCAATCAGGCAGCACAATTCTTGTGCTCCCATGCTTCCTTATCAGTGTGGAGGAAAAAACTGAAATAAGTATTCATAAATGCAATATCATCCCCTACCCTAAATAATGAATTAATGAATGAATACGTATGAATAAAAATAGGGTAAACATGAAAGATCTGCTCTTTTTAGAATAGAACAAATTAATGTTCTAATATACGCCAATCAGACAAAGTGAAACACCTGTGTTGGTCCCCAACATGGCAGGTGTATAGGACTACATTTAAAACTCGTGAATTACTGATGCATTGGTTACAAGAGAGTGCTTTTTGTGTTATACTTTTAGCATAACCTTTGACTGTATCTGTACTGTCAACAAACCTGCTAATAAAGTATTTGAGATATCAATCAATCAATCAATCAATCAATCAATCAATCAATCAATCAATCAATCAATCAATCAATCAAAAATCACACCCGTGTGAAGTAAAGGGCAGTCTTATCGTCATGCATCATCTCATTCCGGCCAATCACAATTTGCATCCTCACCTTTGTCCTCAAAGTTTGTGTTAACACACTTCTGTCTTCAATGTTTGTGTTTACACACTTCTGTCTTCAATGTTCGTGTTTTAACACACTTCTGTCTTCAATGTTCGTGTTTTAACACACTTCTGTCTTCAATGTTTGTGTTTTAACACACTTCTGTCTTCAATGTTTGTGTTTACACACTTCTGTCTTCAATGTTCGTGTTTTAACACACTTCTGTCTTCAATGTTTGTGTTTACACACTTCTGTCTTCAATGTTCGTGTTTTAACACACTTCTGTCTTCAATGTTTGTGTTTACACACTTCTGTCTTCAATGTTCGTGTTTTAACACACTTCTGTCTTCAATGTTCGTGTTTTAACACACTTCTGTCTTCAATGTTTGTGTTTACACACTTCTGTCTTCAATGTTCGTGTTTTAACACACTTCTGTCTTCAATGTTTGTGTTTACACACTTCTGTCTTCAATGTTCGTGTTTTAACACACTTCTGTCTTCAATGTTTGTGTTTACACACTTCTGTCTTCAATGTTCGTGTTTACACACTTCTGTCTTCAATGTTCGTGTTTACACACTTCTGTCTTCAATGTTCGTGTTTTAACACACTTCTGTCTTCAATGTTTGCGTTTACAGACTTCTGTCTTCAATGTTTGTGTTTTAACACACTTCTGTCTTCAATGTTTGTGTTTTAACACACTTCTGTCTTCAATGTTTGTGTTTTAACACACTTCTGTCTTCAATGTTCGTGTTTTAACACACTTCTGTCTTCAATGTTTGTGTTTACACACTTCTGTCTTCAATGTTCGTGTTTTAACACACTTCTGTCTTCAATGTTCGTGTTTTAACACACTTCTGTCTTCAATGTTTGTGTTTACACACTTCTGTCTTCAATGTTCGTGTTTACACACTTCTGTCTTCAATGTTCGTGTTTTAACACACTTCTGTCTTCAATGTTTGCGTTTACAGACTTCTGTCTTCAATGTTCGTGTTTTAACACACTTCTGTCTTCAATGTTCGTGTTTTAACACACTTCTGTCTTCAATGTTTGCGTTTACACACTTTTGTCCTCAATGTTTGCGTTTACACACTTTTGTCCTCAATGTCTGCGTTTACACACTTTTGTCCTCAATGTTTGCGTTTACACACTTTTGTCCTCAATGTTTGCGTTTACACAAACACTCAACGCAGGGCATAGGAGGGGCTCTAGCGGCCCTCAAAAAAGCCTAGATACTATGCGATATATGCGTGCACATCTGATATTACGGGTAACACCTGTGTTGTCACATGAGTTCATTAAAATCTCCACAGCCTGGGCCATGGCTCAGCGGTCCAGGCACCTTGGCTGGTAATCCAGTCTGGCAGTGTGCCGCGGGTTTGACTCCCAATCCCAACAGCCTTTACTGCATGTCTTTCCCCCCCATATCTCTCCCCCATTTCCTGTCAGCCTACTGTCTGTCCCTCCATACAATATATAAAATAAAGGCGAAAGCCACAAAAAAAACATTAAAAAAAAAAGAAGGTCTCCACACCATGGCAACCCTACCTCATAGTAGGACCAGAACCCAGTCTGCTTGGTAAATTGACCAGGAGGTCCATATCCGCTGTTGGGAGAACCAATGGCAGTCTTGGAAGGAGAGGCCAGTTTGTAGGTGTGGCCGTAGGTGGCGAATCCAACCAGCAGCTTCTCCGCTGGGGCGCCCTGGCTCTTCCAGTAGTTCATAGCGTAATCCTATATGGACAATAAAATATAAAGATAAACTTTATTGTCCATTCAATTTACATAAAAAGGAAAATTTAAACATTACATAGAATACACAAACGCATTAAAATTCTACATAGAATGCAGTCACATAAGACATAACACAGCAACAGTGATCATCAACTATTTAAACATTTTCTTATTTAAAATGTCCCCAGCAGTCGGCACAAAGTCTTATAACCCTTATTTTTCGCAAATTTTGCTCTAAGCATCCTGCCTGATGGTAACAAGTCAAAGTCATAGCGAAGAGGGAATCATTGTAAATCTATACTCATCATACTGGCAATGGCATCACCAGCCACTCTTTACCGTAAACATTACAGTATACAGTATGCTACGCCCGGGATTCGAACCTGTACAGTAGGTCTCCCCGGTGGAAAGCCAACATCTTAACCGCTATCCTACAGGGGAATTCACCTTGATTCTGGGGAGATATTAGGCTTTTGGTCATCAGGCAGAGGCTCTGAGCCACTACTGCTACACACACAATAACACAGATGGAACCTCCTCACTCACCACGTTGTAATATTTACGCATCCAAATCTCGTCAACTGGATCCTTGAACAGAGGGCTGTTCTCTGTCAGAGTGTTGAACGACTCAAAGTCGTAGGTCATCACATGGATGTAGTCCAGGACACTGCAGTGCAAAAGGACGTCAGGAGGTTTATTTTCTAAAGAGGTGTTCCTCACATGGGTGTGTTTGTATGTTAATCATGTCTGTGTGTTTATCTATACTGACGCTCCGAGCTGGGGAATCTGGTATGATCTGTCGATGGTGTCCTTTCCGCCAGAGACGGCAGCGGTGAGCATCAGACGAGGACGGTTGGTCTGCTTACCTTCAGCCTCGAAGGCAGCCATCATCTCCTGCAGAGCGAGAGACAAGGAGGTGGTGATGGAGAAAGATGAGGAGGTCAGTATTATTCGTAAGGATGGCTTTTTAATAGCAAATTTTAGAATGCCTAATTATGTATTTGATTTTATTGGAACCACAGCTCCTTGACTATAGTCAATCCAGCAGCTGACTCCCCCCACGGACTGCTACTTTCTACTCTACTATCTGTGTCAGCAAATAATCCGTTTTAACGTAAGTGTATAAGAAAGCAATTTCTTGCAAGATGAATAACGTGAATACGATGAATGATCTGAATCTGAACGTCCGTACAGTTTAGAGCTGCTTTTATTAAACCGAAACACAGTCCCAGTAAGTGATGTATATCCCTGAGAGAATCGTTAAATACCATATATGTACACCATAAGATGTACACAGAGAATTGAGGCTGGACAGGGACATAACAACATGAAGTATGTGTTACTTTAGCCTGACCTGACACAGGACAGTGAAGGTCTCCTTGGTGGGTCCGTTGGGGAACTCCCAGTCAATGTCCAGACCATCAAACCCGTGCTGGCGCAGGAACTTGATCGTGCTGCCGATGAATGTTTGACGGTTAGCGGAACTGGACGACATTTGTGTGAACCTGGAGAGAGAGAGAAAGAGAGAGAAAGAGCGAGGAATCATGCTTTTACACATGATTTCTGAATCTCCTGGAATTGATCCTCTTGTTAATCAAATACTCACGGCCAGCCGCCCATGCCCCATCCACCAATGGCCATCAGGGTCTTCAGGTTGCTGTTCCTGCAAAATAGAAAAGAAAACACTATGAGTTCTCTCTCTCTCTCTCTGTGCGTGCAATATGCATGTGTGCGAAAGCATGTACTCACTGTTTCTTGAGAGCCTGGAACTCTGCAAAGAACTGCTCATCGTCCTCCTCGAGGGTCGTGATCATGTTGTCTTTCATTCCGGCGAAGGCATAGATGAGGTGGTCACAGAGACACGGGTCAATGTCAGAGGGCATGTACTTCCCAGCACCGGTACGATGCTGTCCCCAGTTGGTGAAATAACAGGAGAGGATGTAGGAGGATCCTGCGAGGTGTAAGAGACACAGTTAGGTTTTTTTTTGTTGTTGTTGTCATTCTATTCTGTCGATTGAGAGTATATCACACCAAGGTGGACAAAGTCTTACCTAGCTGCACGTGCAGCAGGAGAGCCAGTCCTGTAGAAAGAGAGACAAGCAGACAGAGAAATGGGCGGGGGGTTTGTTGGTATGGTAATTTGTTAGACTGACAGCTGTGATCTGGAAGTTTCATGTTCTACTCTAGCTTGGCCGGCCAGGGGAGATGTTGTGTTCATGAGCTTCGGACAATACTACTCACCACCCAGTCGCTGTGCTATCCTGACACCATTGTCTAAATTGGTCAATGGTAGGCTATAGCTAACCTGACTCCGCCATCTGGTGGCAGCAGTGAGTTCGTCCTCCTGCTCCCATCTGGTCTCTCTCGGGCAGAGACGATGTACTCCGAATTAAATCTGATCGGAGCGATATGCAGCCGTATCCGAGACTGGTGACACATTGTAGCTGTGCCACAGCGCAAATGTAAACACAAGCTAACAAGACTACAACACAAATTTATTACGGAGATATCAGATTTATGTCCCGCTGCTTCCGGTTCATCGTTTCTGCTTGAGAGAGACCAGATCAAGGTAGGAGGAGGGAACTAGAGAGAGACCAGGTCAAGGTAGGAGGAGGGAACTAGAGAGAGACCAGGTCAAGGTAGGAGGAGGGAACTAGAGAGAGACCAGGTCAAGGTAGGAGGAGGGAACTAGAGAGAGACCAGGTCAAGGTAGGAGGAGGGAACTAGAGAGACCAGGTCAAGGTAGGAGGAGGGAACTAGAGAGACCAGGTCAAGGTAGGAGGAGGGAACTAGAGAGACCAGGTCAAGGTAGGAGGAGGGAACTAGAGAGACCAGGTCAAGGTAGGAGGAGGGAACTAGAGAGACCAGGTCAAGGTAGGAGGAGGGAACTAGAGAGACCAGGTCAAGGTAGGAGGAGGGAACTAGAGAGACCAGGTCAAGGTAGGAGGAGGGAACTAGAGAGAGACCAGGTCAAGGTAGGAGGAGGGAACTAGAGAGAGACCAGGTCAAGGTAGGAGGAGGGAACTAGAGACAGACCAGATCAAGGTAGGAGGAGGGAACTAGAGAGAGACCAGGTCAAGGTAGGAGGAGGGAACTAGAGACAGACCAGATCAAGGTAGGAGGAGGGAACTGAGACAGACCAGATCAAGGTAGGAGGAGGGAACTGAGACAGACCAGATCAAGGTAGGAGGAGGGAACTGAGACAGACCAGATCAAGGTAGGAGGAGGGAACTGGTGAACTCAATACTGCCGCAATCTGGCAGAGTCAGGTTAGGCTATAGCTAGACCACCTCCAACCACTGCAGACGTGCTAGTTATTATTGAAATTATGGTAAAAAGGCTGTACCATACAGACTGTTTTAAAGTTTTATGCTTAAAAAAATCCAGATTGTACCGTTAAGAAGGATTTATATATTACATATACGCAAAATATATGTATTATTTAAGTATGAATAAGTCGTTATGCATGCTGATGTAACCAGATAATTTCCTCTGCAAAAGCAAAGGGAGAATGTTCTATGTCTCAGCTTACCAACGCAGATGAGAAGCTTGCCCATGTTGCCTCAGTACAGCTAACTGAAGGCCAGAAGCCTCTTATATACCTTCCATTCCTCTCCATATCAGTAAACCATGTTTGATCTGGCTTTGTTATTCTGATAAACCGCAGCAGTCAGTCACCACATTCATTTGCATTTGCTTACTCAGGAGTTGATACTTTTCCACTGCCTTTGCTATTATTGTCCTGATAACTTTCAAGTGCAATTCAATAATGTTATGTTAGGTTGTGGCGATTAGAAGTCACATCGTATCAGACGTTGATATTATTCCGACATGTCTTCGATGTCATCGATAGTTTTTGACGGGCCTTTATGTCTGATTTGTATGTCTTATGCGATGTATGTGCATGTGTGTCTCTAGCCTTATTAAAGATGGAGTGACGTGATATGTGTACTTTTTCTGTTTTGTATGTGTCTATGGACTGTTAACATTATTATAATAGACCCCCAGGTGTGTTTAGAATATTGAAATATGTCTTCCCTATGTGTATTTTTGGTCTCTTCCTGAAAGCTTGAAAGCCTTTGAGTCAAAAGGCCCAATCGAAATGCACCACGTTAGTGTCATCACAATATCATACCCTCACCTAACCCCTCCCCCTTCATCATACAACACATGCAACAGCTGTGGATCACAGCCTTCCATCTTTAAGGTCTTAATAATGATGATATTATGTTAGTAATACACTGACTTTGTTGTGCCATTTACGTTCATGATGTAATCTTGGATTTATGGATTTATTACTATTTTAACTATCTTACAGTATGTATTTTGTATAATACATACTGTGGCCAGACAGTGGCCTTGTGGTTAGAGTGTCCGCCCTGAAACTGTGAGGTTGGGGTTCGATCCCCGGCCGGGTCATACTAAAGACTGTAAAAATGGGACCCAATGCCTCTATGCTTGGCACTCCGCATCAAAGGGTTGGATTGGGGGGTCAAATCTACTAGTAATCAAATGATTCCCGAGCACGGCACGTCGGCACGGCTGCAGCTCACCGCTCCTTGGCTGCGGCTCACCGCTCCAAGAGATGGGTCAAATGCGGAGAACAAATTGCACTGCGGTAACGTGTGTGACAAAACGTATGACTTTGACTATACTGACGTTCCGAGCTGGGGAATCTGGTATCCAGACTGGCTTTCCACCAGAGACTGCAGCGGTGAGCATCAGACGAGGACGGTTGGTCTGCTTACCTTCAGCCTCGAAGGCAGACACCAGCTCCTGCAGAGAGACAGGAGGTGGCAGTGATCAAGGAGAGAGTGGAGGCTACGGCATTCACTTCTAGTCATTTTTACTAGTTGACTAGTTGCCTAGTTTACTAGTCGACTAGTTGTTTAACTACGTATTATGTAAAAATATATATATTTATGTGTACATTTAAAAACTGTGTACATTGGAGACCATAACTATAATCTACCTGATCTTGAGGCCTACAAAATGTACAAAATGTAGTTGGTCGACTAGTGGATTTACTAGTCGACTAGTAAACTAGTCGACTAGTTGCTTAATGCCCTAGTGGAGGCTGACGGTATTATCCTAAAGAATGTAATTTATTTTACGCCTACAGAAGTAGGACATTGTATTGTATCTAGCAATATATTATCTATATTATTATTCTCAACATAATGCATAAGCATAAGAGCATACAGTGAGCATACGGCATTATGCATACGCATAAATCAGCAAAGTGATACTGTCTACCGACTACTGAGAGAATAATTAAATATTGCATATAACAAGATGAACTAAGGAAAACACAGGAAAGGTGCTGACCACAGAGGGCTATAATGTTGAGAAGGACAACTCTTATTAGCCACGATGCAAAAATGATTTAAAAGACACCAACGTTTTGACAACAATAGCCTCCCTCGGGGTTGGAACGAGATTAAGGCAAAATGATTCAAAGATACAGAATACTGATTCAAAAGAGAATGTTAATTGCTGGTGGAGGACAAAAACATTTTCATACTGTAGCAGCAGAATAAGTCTGCACAACAGGCAGCTGCTGCTCCCGACCACGTTTTAAAGTGCAAACTATAGTACAGAAGATGAACTATGTAAGTTACTGTAGGCTTGAGACAGCCCTGTGATAGAAGGCTGACCTGTCACACAACAGTGAAGAGCTCCTTGGTAGGTCCAACAGGGTACTCCCAGTCGATGTCCAGACCATCAAACTCGTACTGACGCAGGAACTTGATCACGCTGTCGATGAAGGTCTGACGGTTAGCAGGACTGGACACCATGGCTGTGAACCTGGAGAGAGAGAGAGAGAGAGAGAGAGAGAGAGAGAGAGAGAGAGAGAATCGAGTACCCTGTCACTGGAGTTATTGATCCTCTTTTTTCATAGAATCAGTCTCGTTACATCACAGTTTTACAAGTAAAACATTGGCTGAAATTTGTTTTTGTGCATGCAAGAAAGAAAGAAAGAAAGAAAGAAAGAAAGAATGAAAGAAAGAAAGAAAGAAAGAAAGAAAGAAAGAAAGAAAGAAAGAAAGAGAAGAAGAGGAGGGAGGGGGGATTAAGGTGGGAAAAAGGAAAAATAAAGTTTGAGCAAAGCTTTTACCACAAACTGTACAAGCAAAGGGTTTCCCCTTCCCCTGTCTGTCTGGGTCCCATGCAGGCGCTTTCCTAGTTCCTACAGTACAACGGATATTGCCAAGCCATATAGTATACTCACTTTGAGGTGCCCATGGCCCAGCCACCAATGGCTAGCAGGGTCTTCAGATTAGTGTTCCTGAAAAATAAAAAATAATGTAAAGAAAAGACACACTGAGTTCTCATGCCTAAATAGTGCGTGCATGCATGCTCTCTCACTGTTTCTTGAGAGCCTGGAAATCTGCTGGAACTGCTCATGTTGTTGTCCATTCCAGTGAAGGCATAGATGAGGTGGTCACAGAGACACGGGTCAATGTCGCTGACCATGTACTTCCCAGCACCGGGACGGTACTGTCCCCAGTTGGTGAAATAACATGAGAGGATGTAGGAGGATCCTGCAAGGTGTGAGACATGCAGTTAGGTGGTTGATATGTTTTCTTTCTGCTGTTTGAGAGTATTATCACACCAAGTGGACAAAGTCTTACCTATAGCTGCACGTGCAGCAGGAGAGCCAGTCCTGCAGAGAGACACAAGCAGAGAGAGGTGGGGGTTTAGTAAGGATAAGCAGTCAGTTTTACAGCTGCTTTTCGAATAGGATGGAATCCCTTTATTTAATTTATTTGTTTGGCTATAGGGGAGATATTGCAATTATGCAGTAGCAGAATTGGTGTTCTTTCCGACACCATGGACTACATTTCTCAATGGAAGAGTGGCTAGACCACCTTCAACCGGTGCAGATACTAGTTATACGTGCTCTATAATGATTAGAATAATTTGCATAAAATGTTAAGCTTAATTGTAATTAATATGACAGCACGTACTGTAGGCTATACTCAAAATGTCGATCAAGTATAAATTAATCGTTATGCGTCATATGAATGTTTCTTTGAACACAATAGATTCCTTTTCCAGATCAAGATCATCTCATTTTACAGTTAAATGCTTCTTCAAAAACAACAGGACAGTGTGTTTTCAACAACCAAACAAACATCACCATACCAACGCAGATGAGAAGCTTACCCATGTTGCCTCAGTACAACTAAGTGCCCGAGCTATGCCTCGTATATTCCTCTCATTATCAGCAAACCATGTTTGAGCTGGCTTCATTACTCTGATAAATCACCTCATTCATTTGCTTGGTCAGGAGTTTGATAAATTCCACTGGCTTTGCATGTTCCGTTGATAACGTTTAAGTGTGATTCAATATTGATATGATGTTCTGACAACTATTCAAATAGTTCGTTTGTTTGCCCGTTTGTTCAAAGACACAATCTGTGAAACATTTCATTCACTGTTGACAGATCACTTTAATTTACCCTACGATCAAAAACTCCCAAATGTACAAGAATTTTTGCCATATCACAAACATGTGTGGGAATTTACGAGGTTCTGTAAATCTTACCCTAGATATGTAGGCTACTTGGAGGCATTAAAAACACCAGTCCAGTGGCAGGTTTGACTTAGACTTAGAGCAAGGTCCAGTTGCCTGTCATGTTTTTCTCCCAAACAAGGCATTTTCTTACAATAATTACGCTATTAAATTACATATTTAAACATGTCATTTATATGTTTTGCCTGTGTACCAGAGTTTTCTTTAAAATACAATATTTTTCACTTCACTGTTTAGAGATAATAGATACTCAACCTGGATGATACCACCACAGATATATGATCTGTTATAATCTCACCTAAATAACAATAGTCGATTTTGTTTAAGAAAACATTTGATTATTTTATCCAGGGGGTAAAAAAACAAAAAAATACATCGATAACAATAGCTATATCAAGCAATACTGTGACTACATTACCATGATGACTTTTCTAATGTAATATTTTTTGATATATTTGATTAGAATATTTGATTGGCTTATATCTTCTAGAATTGTGCACCCGTTACTTTATTACGTGGAATTACTCAACCGAGTGCTCGCTTTTGCTTTCTTCTTCAAGTTCTACTGCGGTATAAACACCATTTATATTACCGTTATAACAAGTTTCTCCGAATTGATTAACACTCGAGAGGAGACATATAACTGGACGAGAGGAAGGCAGATAGGAAGAATAACTTAGACAGTCCCAGTTGCTTTGACTTTATTCCCATCAGTGATCACTAGACAGCATGGTCTATAGACCGATTCCGTACCGGTTTCATGGTCGCAGCCTACGTATTTCCTGTAGGCGGACTCGACATAGCTGCGGGAGTACAACCCTCACCAGGCGCACCTCTTCCACTACAGTGAACGGCAGAGTGACTGATGTTAGTTTGCCTCAAACTTTACTCCTTTACCTGCTTTTTTACTAACACTAACATTACAAAGATGCCCAGAACATCGAGATGAACCTGTGTAGTTTATGGCTGCTCCAACAGTAGTGGCAACATAAAAATAAAATAAAAACGGAATGTCTAATATCCACCGCGATGGCGGAGACCAGAGCCATTGAGTAATGGTTGAGACGAAGCAGTGAAAGATACATAACGCCAGTCTTACCCAATACCAAATATTTCTGTTTTATTAACACAAGGCTGCTGTACTTTATACCTCATACTTTAAATGCTTAGTATGAGGTATAAAATACAGCAGCCTTGTGTTCATAAAACAGAAAGATTGGGTATTGGGTAAGACTGAAATTATGTATCTTGCAGGATTCTTCACTGCTTTGTCTCAACCATTACTCAATGGCTCTGGTCTCAGCCATCGCGGTGGATATTAGACATTCCGTTTTATTTTATTTGTTATGTTGCCACTACTGTTGGAGCAGCCATAAACTACACAGGTTCATCTCGATGTTTTGGGCATCTTTGTAATGTTAGTGTTAGTAAAAAAGCAGGTAAAGGAGTAAAGTTTGAGGCAAACTAACATCAGTCACTCTGCCGTTCACTGTAGTGGAAGAGGTGCGCCTGGTGAGGGTTTTACCCCTGCAGCTATGTCGAGTCCGCCTACAGGAAATACGTAGGCTGCGACCATGAAACCGGTACGGAATCGGTCTATAGGCTAGGGTTAAGATAATATTTACACACAGCTCAAATGCTCCTAAAGAGCAACTAAGACAACGTGGAACCGTGACCTCGTTCAAGCCCAGTTGCAGCAGCTGCAGCTGGTGTCGAACACGAGGCCGGCAGCGCAGCTCTCTTCATAGGTACGTCCCTGGGCACAGTTGTAGTAGTGGTTCTGGTCGGTGGGGTTTGGGTAGAGTCCGTTGCTCTTGCCAGCGCACCATCCAGATCCTCCACCACTGCTGCTTCCACCACCTCCACTAGGCTGGGGCTTGGGCTGTGGCTGAGGTTTGGGCTGAGGTTTGGGCTGTGGTTGGGGTTGGGGAGCTGGGTGCTGTGTGGGGGTGACTGGGGGCAGAGGTTGTGGGCGGGATTTGCAGCCTGCATTAGAGAAGGAGGACATAGAGAATATATGTATGTCAGGAGATGTAACTCGGATACAGTATGTGTACAAGTTGCGTCTGGTTTTATGTGTGTGTGTGTGTGTGTGTGTGTGTGTGTGTGTGTGTGTGTGTGTGTGTGTGTGTGTGTGCGTGCGTGTGCGAGTAAGAGTGCATCTTACCAGCTCCGGCTCCCAGGCCCTTCTTGAGGGTGCTGATCAGAGGGTATTTTCCCTCGCCACAGAAGGTGCCGCTGAAGTCGTCCATGTCCAGACTCCAGACAAAACCTCCACCAAAACCGCTCTTCTTCAGCCAGTCGGCCTGTAGACGGATATAGTGGTACAGTAAGTATAACACAGGACATACAGTAGAGTAGACAGTGACTACAGATCTGAATATTAACGCTGCACCTTGATCTGGTAGCTCCTGGGGTTGTCGTATCCAACCCATAAATGGCCGTTGTAGGCATAAGGGACATCCTGGGGGGCGTCCCATCCCTGCGAGGCTCCCTTCTTAATGAAGTCGCAGATCTGAAGGAAGGAAGGTAGAGATTTTAGATTCAAGGTTCAAGGTTCTTTATTGTCAGATGCATGTACAATACAGCCTGTATAATGCGTGCGTGCGTGAGTGCATGCGTGCGTGCGTGCGTGCGTGAGTGCATGCGTGCGTGCATGCGTGCGTGCGCGAGCACGCGCGTGCGTCAGTGGTCAGACTTGCTGAAAATATCAGGGGTCTGGCCTTTGAACAGGCAAATTTTACCCCTTTCAATTTGCATTATAATTTGTATTGGTTATGGCCGTTACTGGCCATACTGTCTCCTGTCACAAAGGAGAACACTACAGAGCCACAAATACTTTTAATTATCATCGTTATTCAAGCGATGCATGCCGCGACAAACACGGACGAGCCAAGCGTATATAGTTGCCTCGAGCTAAAGCTACTGAAACATTAGGTACTAATAATTTCAATCTTTTGCTTTGATCAGAAAGGATCAACTGAAAGAATCAAAGCTTAAAAGCAGCCTTTAAAGTCACAAATATGGTTTGGCTTATTATTACACAAGATGGATTGTCGTCATGCTGCTTTTGGCCTCGCTCACACCTAAGACACATTTCTGTCACATGGTTTCATGACACAACCTTGTTGGATGGCTGTCTTCTGCCCCCCCGCCCTCCCCCCCGCCCATGCAACAAGGTTGTGTCTTCAAACCATGTGACTCCCATTGGAAATGCATTGAGGCGGCCATGACACACAGAACACAAGTGTGTCTTGCGTGTGTCTTTAGGTGTGACTGTGAGTGAGGCCTTTCTGAACAAAGGTCAGAGACAAGACACTGAGTGAGTCGTCTTCTGTCATTGCACATCACGCATCGCATGCGCAATGCACTTCCAATGTTATCGGTTATCGGATGCATGAGATGAATACTTGGTGAACACATCTTCCACAACCCTACCTCATAGGGGAGGCATAGGCCTACTATGGTCCGACGGAGCATTGGTTCGAAGGAGCATTGGTCAGAGGTGCGTTGGGGGTCGGGAGAGGGTTGGGGTTAGGTTTAGGTGTGCTGCCCCGGGGGAGGTTAGGGTTAGGGTGAGGGTTTGAGGTAGGTTGTCGTTCGGAACCAATGCTCCGTCGGACCAAACACATGAACCCACCTCATAGTAGGACCAGAACCCTCTCTGAGCAGTGAAGGGTCCGGGTGGTCCCGTGCCACCGTTGAAAGCACCGATAGCGCTGGGGCCGCCGGACCAATAGTCGTGGCCGTAGGTGGCGAAGCCAACCAGCAGCTTCTCCGCCGGGGCGCCCAGGCTCTTCCAGTAGTTCATAGCGTAGTCCTATATGGAAGGAGGAAACATACTGGCATCAACAGCAACCATTCTTTGCAGTGCAAACATTTATTCATCACATTGTACATTTCCATTTTAGCCGTCTCTTGAATACTGTAGTTTTCATTTAGTTTAATTTAGTCACATTTTAGTCACCTGGAATGTCTTTCTGTTAGTCTAGTTGTAGTCGACTAAATGTCATAGGATTTTAGTCAACTAAATCTACAGTTGATTTAGTTGACTAAAATGTGTTTTGGCGGGCCTTGATGCGCGACACGTTGTGAGCTTGTAGATCAGCTATTTTCAGCATGCAGCCAATACAAGTGTAAAATGACTTATACTGGATCTCCTGTCCACTAGTCCCTTCCTAACATTTGTTGACGAAATTGTCAGTATATTTAGTCTTAGTTTTAGTCATCATAGCTTAATTTTCATTTAGTTTCCATTTAGTTTCCGTCAGTTGTAGTCGACGAACATGTTTCGTCGTAGTTTTCGTTGACGAAAACAACACTGATCGCACTCACTCACCACATTGTAGTATTCACGCATCCAGCCGTGGTCAGCTGGGTCACTGAACAGGGGGCTGTTCTCTGTGTTGGTGGTGGAACTCTGGTAGTCGTAGGTCATCACATGGAAGTAGTCCAGGATACTGGGATAAAAAGGACAACAGAAGTCTGGTTTCTTGTGGTTTATTTAAAAAAACATAGTACTCCTCTATATGCTATGCTTGTGTTTGTATGTTAATCCCTGTATGTGCTCCATGCCCTAGCCTAGCCCCTTAGATAGCACTTTATGTAGACTTAGATAGTATTTTAAACAGACTTATAGCTCGTTACGTAGACAGCACTAGAATTGCATTTTATGTAGTCATAGCACTTTATAGTACACATGTATAATATATAGTATAGTATGTATAGTTTACATAGATACTCCACTGTTACATTCTTAGTTTATACATGATTCATGATAACTACTGTTTATGTATGTGATGTATGCCATGCTTTTGTTATTGCTTAATGTAAGTCGCTCTGGATTAAGAGCGTCTGCTAAATGCCTAAATTGTAAATTGTCTCAGTGTTTGATGTGTGTTTGTGTGTTATACTGACGCTCCGAGTTGGGGAATCTGGTATGCAGTGTCGATGTTCTGCTTTCCTCCAGCGACGGCAGCGGTGAGCATCAGACGAGGACGGTTGGTCTGCTTCCCTTCAGCCTCGAAGGCAGCCATCATCTCCTGCAGAGAGACGAGGAGGTGGTGATGGAGAAAGATGAGGCGGTCAGTATTAGGATGGAAAATACTCCTTTATTAAGAAGTAGGAAATGTGTACTGCATTTAGAATGAATAACTATTTCCTTGTCTTTCGGAAATGTGTACTGCATTTAGAATTAATAACTATTCTCTTGTCTTTCGTTCTTGTTGTTTTTGTAGGCTACGGCTTTTATCTCCAACCTTTGCAAAAAAAAGCTAATTGCAGCCATGCACTCTACAGCGTAGGAATTGCCCAGCGTGGTCCCAGTAAGCGATACTGTACTGTCCGGTGGATCCTATTGGTCGAATGTGAACAGAAATAAAAGCCTGGGTACGGAGGCTAAGGCTGCAGGGACATGTTAGTGTAGGTTTTAACAGGACAGAAGGCTGACCTGACACAGGACAGTGAAGAGCTCCTTGGTAGGTCCAGCTGGGTACTCCCAGTCGATGTCCAGACCATCAAACTCGTACTGACGCAGGAACTTCATCACGCTGTCGATGAAGGTCTGACGGGTCGCAGGACTGGACACCATGTTTGTGAACCTGGAGTCGGAGACGAGTTGAGAGACAACGGGAAAGAGTCAGACGACATGGTTTCACCCGTTCCTGAGGCTCCTGTCGCTAGAGGATAGGAGACCTCTTGCTTAACACATTCTAACCTGAGATCAGATTCTATAAATAACTTCTTATTTTTTTTTAATTAAATTTTTATCCCACAATTTTGTAACCCAGTTTTTCTTTTTCACCCAGTGCCAGTTTTAGAGACCAGGATTACGGCATGTTTTTGTGAGGGTATCTACCCTAGGGGACACGGGGAGAACATGCAAACTCCACACAAAAAGGCCCTATCGCCAACCCCTCCTCGGGTATGGGCACTGATGACGCGGAGGAGGGAACACGCCGCCAGTGCCCACAGCACTCGGAAATCGAACCCAGGACCTTCTAGCTATGAGGCGACAGCACTACCAACTGTGCCACCGTGCCCCCTATAAATGTCTTCTACATCCTGACAGTTTTCTGAAAAAGCTATGTTTCTATGTCAGTCGTTCTTAGATTTTTCAAAAATAGGAGACCTACAAGCTCGTAGCGCGCCACTCGGTGGCGTGCTATGAGCTTGTAGATCTGCTATTTTTGAATAGCTAAAGTATAACATAATACTAACACCAAAAGGGCCCGGGGTTCCCGCCTAAAATGGGTTAATACTCACTTTGTGGTGCCCATGGCCCAACCACCAATGGCTAGCAGGGTCTTCAGGTTACTGTTCCTGAAAAACAAAAATAGATTCATAAATGAAATGCACTCATGCCTTCATGCAAGTGTGTGTGTGCTTGTGTCTGCGTGTGTGTGCGTGCGTGCATGCGTGCTCACTGGTTCTTGAGAGCCTGGAACTCTGCATAGAACTGCTCGTCGTCCTTCTCGAGGGTCGTGATCATGTTGTCGTCCATTGAAGCGAAGGCATAGATGAGGTGGTCACAGAGACACGGGTCAATGTCGGAGGGCATGAACTTCCCAGCACCGTGACGATGCTGTCCCCAGTTGGTGAAATAACAGGAGAGGATGTAGGAGGATCCTGCAAGGTGTGAGAGAGAGATACAGTTATAGGGCTTGCTGTTCTATTCTGCCATATCACACCAAGTGGACAAAGTCTTACCTAGCTGCACGTGCAGCAGGAGAGCCAGTCCTGCAGAAAGAGAAGAAGAAATACAAGCAGAGAGAGAGTTAGGAGAGATTGGGGATGGGTTGGTTCAGTAACAAAAAACACCATACGTTTAATGTCAGCTAGTCTCCTTTCCACGAAACGGAAACCCCTGCTTGGCCAGGGGAGATAAGCTTAAACATACTTCAGGCGATGTATAGTCAACCAGTATGAATTGACACAGTGGTATAAACTCTAGAGTACACACTGCAGCGCAACCACTGTGACTGCAGATGAAGTTATTTTGTTTACCATCTGTTTAAAATACAGAGTGCATTAAAATAAGAGAAGATTGCCGCTTTAAGGGTATAGTTTATGACAAAAAGGGTGCTTTATCATCAAGCAGCCTTTATGCATCATAATCATAATGTTTAACAACTTTGACAATGAATTCAAAATGAATCAAAATTTCTTCTCCACAACAATGTCTCAGCTTACCAACGCAGATGAGAAGCTTGCCCATGTTGCCTCAGTACAACTATATAACTGAAGGCCAGAAGCCTCTTATATATACGCTCCATTCCTCTCCATATCAGTAACACCATGTTTGATCTGGTTTGTTATTCTGATAAACCAGCAGTCACTTCAATTTGCTTGGTCAGGAGTTGGCTTTCTATTCTGCACTGGCTTTACTAATAGTAGTACTGATAACTTTCAAGGGCCATTCAATATTGATATGATTTGCTGACAATTATAAGTCAAATAAAGGTTGTCATACTAGTTTGTTTTTGTTATGTTGTTTTTTTTACACATTCCACCACCTAAACATAACACTATACCTTCAAACCTAACCCGAGAGAGAGCGAGAGATGTTTTTGAAAACCTTCAACTCTTTATTAAAAGCAACAGAGGGGTAGTTGTCCCAGGTCTAAGACATAGCCAATAGAGCACCGAGGTCCTGACGTAACTCGCTCATCCCTTCGATTCCCCTGGTTCGCGGAAGTAATTTCTCTATATGGAGAATAACATGGGGTGATCTTAATAATATATAATATAAGCGTTGTGGTCCAAAAATAAACAATCTGTCTCGGCGTCATTGTCAGGGAGGTGTCTCTGTATCGTTTGCAACAGTCAGTCACTATATGATACAGTCTGCTTCTAGTGAAAATGTAACTAATTCAGTAGCAGTAACATTAGCGTTTTCTCTCAGTCAGTTGATTCTTCATATTCATATGAGTGAAGCGGCCGGGATGACATGTTTATTTTTCAAACTGTTCTTAAATGAGGCGATCTAAAACCCCCCTATGGGGATTCCAATACAAATAAAAAGTGCACCCTCTACCGATATTGACGTCAGACTTCGGTGCTCTATTCAGATCTTTATCGAGGGACTATGTTCAGCTAGACATTTCAAATAATATATGATGTAGTTTACTTTCATGGTAGGTCACTGAAATGGTTCTCAACCTTTTCAAGCCGTGACCGATAATGATATTTGAACTGAGATCACCAGTTTTTTCCCTTCTTTCTTAGGTATGAGAAAGTTCAGTGTGGGTATGTTAAGCCAGGGAGCATTAACAAAGAGTTAATACCGTACAGTGCGTACACTAAATACAGTGTTTATTTCGGGTCAACTTCTTACAACAACACATAACTGTGTTATAATAATAAGCCCTTCACTATATGTTAATTTGTGCTGTGGTCGTTTTTTGAGGGGTGTTATCCCCGCCTATAAACGCAAACATTAAAAGCCATTTTCCAGGAGGGAAAAAAAGTCTGGGCTTGCAGTCCACTTCAGTACAGTACAGTACAGTACAGCAGAGCACGTAGCACAGCACAGTACAGTACCACTAACGTCACTCTCTGCTGATTTCTGATCGTCTGCAGCCTTGTTAAATTGATGCACACACGCACACACAAACACCCGGACAAAGTGGGGTCCGGGGACCCCCAGGGGTACCTGAGGGAGTTCCAGGGGGTCCCCAGCTAAATTATAGTTTGTAACCAAATGGACCCTTATGGGTCTGTAACTCTGAGAGTGTACAAATGGAACCAACAGGTCCATTTGGTTCCATTTGTACACTCAGTGTTAAATTAACATTGATTTTACAATATAAATGGGGGTCCCAGAGATATAAATGCCATTAAATGGGGGTCCGTAGACTAATGCATGTCAAACTGGGGGTCCTTGAAATTAAACTGGTTGAGAATCACTGCTAGAGCCGTAAAAATCTTCTTTTATGGGGGGTCCCTGGCGTATATTTTCAAATGGGGATATATTTGCAAATAAGTTGACAGTGTTTCAGTGTTGTTTTTGGCTGCAAATTTCTATTTTAGTTTAGTCATATTCTTTGGAATGAAAATTAATTTAGTTTTAGTCACATTTTAGTCACCTGTAATTTTTTAGTGTTTAGTGGTTAATTTTAGTCGACTAAATATTATAAGATTTTAGTCGACTAAATCTACAGTTGATTTAGTCGAACAAAATGTATTGCCAGCATGTTTTTAATTTGAGCTCTTATTTTGAAAAGCCGCATTTCTGGTCCACTAGCAGTAGACATAACCTAGGACTCTACACAGAGCTGGGCAGGCCTTGTTTACAATGTGAATCCAGACCGGAGCTCTGGAGAGCTCCACATCGTCGGCTCTGTGCCGTCAAAGAAACGTTGTTTTGACCAAAAATGCCATCTGGGACAAGGAATAGGAGATACAGGCGATTGGAAGAAATGGATAGAATGGATTATTATGGCGACGGCGATCTAAGATGGACGATCCAGTGCTGTGCTAACACAGCTAGCTAACCGGCTAACGTAAGTAGCATTATGGGTCGCTCGATCGAATGCACTATTAAAGCGCAATTGCCATTGATCTTCGGCAATGGCGTTAAGCGTCAGTATCAAAATTAGGCTTCAATTGACAAAGGACTTTGGCAATGGCGGTATACGCCATAAGTACTTTGGCCTCAGCAGTGGGTGTGTTTTTAGTAATTGACGCCGTGTACAGTATTTATTTCCCTGTACAGGAAATTGTACATGACATTTGTTTCTTCTTATTGTTGTTTGAGTTATTGCTTGCCAAGTAGCCTATAGTTTACATTTGGCAGGGGTGAGGCTTCTGTGTTGTCTTAAACATTAGTAGTCAATGTTTATCTGTTGTTGTGATGCAGTAATGTTGGGCTGTCTTTGTTGGTGTGCTGATGATATTATATATTATATATTTTATAATGAAGTATTCGTTTCCCTGGAACAAAAGGGGGACTCAATGACAACAAACAAAATAAACAAATCGGCCAAAATTGTCATTTTAAACATTGGTATCGGCACAGAATTTAAATATCGGTATCTTAAACTATATTTAAGCTTTCTAAATGATGCATTGTGTACACTGGATTCTCTCCCACCTTGCTGTGACTGTCTATATATACACCCTATGATGTGTATGTGAGAATATCTAAGACGATGATTTTGACAATGATTATCCCTGCATTAAACAACTTATTTGTATTGTTTGGTTCTTTGTTTGGTATTGAAATGACACACTCCCATGAAGTTGCTTTAATCACACATTTTATTTAATTTCCATCAGTGTGGAGTGGACTTGTATTGGTCTTGTATTAACAGACTATATTTACAACAACCAGCTCCAAGTCACCTCAGAACACTAGTGGAACCACCGTGAGCTGGTTCAAGCCCAGTTGCAGCAGGTGCAGCTGGTGTCGAACACGAGGCCGGCAGCGCAGTTCTCTTTGTAGGTACGTCCCTGAGCACAGTTGTAGTAGGCGTTCTTGTCGGTGGGGTCTGGGTAGAGTCCGCCGGCCTTGCTGGCGCAGAATCCAGATCCTCCGCTGCTGCTTCCACCACCACCGCCACCGCCTCCACTAGGCTTGGGCTGGGGCTGGGTGTGGGGATGGGGCTGGGGCTGGGTGTGGGGCCGGGGAGTTGGGTGCCAGGACGGGTGCTGGGTGGGGGTGACCGGGGCCAGAGGCTGTGTGCGAGCTGTGCAGCCTGCATTATAGGGATGGGAGGACAAAGTGGGTTTGTCTCAAGAGATATGGAACTCTGATGCAATGTTTGTTGAAAATATTAAAGCTTGCCTGTGTTTGTGTTTGTGTGTGCGTGCGTGCATCTGAGAGAGAGAGAGAGAGAGCATGTTACCAGAGCCTCCGGTTCCCAGGCCGGTCTTGATGGCGTTGATCAGAGGGTATTTTCCCTGGCCACAGAAGGTACCGCTGAAGTCGTCCAGATCCAGACTCCAGACCATGGCTCCACCGAAACCGCTCTTCTTCAGCCAGTCAATCTGTGTATAGACGGACCGAATTGTATATAAGTACCTTGTGAAATAGTACAGTACACTGTGGCTAAGGCTACGAAGTTGAACAATCAAGTCAAACGGTACTGTTGCACCTTAATGTTGAAGCTCTTGATGTTGTCGTATCCGACCCAGGTCTGGGTGTTGTAGGCGTAAGGCACCATCTGGGGGGCGTCCCAGGCCTGAGTGGCGCCTTGCTTCAGGAAGGTGCAGATCTGAATGAAGATATGGATGCATGGAAGTTCACGTTATCGCCACATGCCTGTAGAATATACAGCCTGTATATAGAGGGTATGTGCATGCATAAAGTGAGTGGACAATCAAGTGGAAAAGTGTCATGGCACAGTGAGTTTGTTTAATGCAATCAGATAAGACTTTTCTGTTTGGATGTATGGGCTGTCAAGGCCAGAAAGTAGATTTTTGCCACTCAGTAGGCGTTCGCCACTAAGACACTCGACTGCCGCTCTCTTGCACGGCAGTGCGTTGGTCCGACATGCGTTGCGTCGTGCTTGCGGTTAGGGTTAGGTTTAGGGTTTGGGTTAGAGTGTCGGACTGATGCCGCCGAGAAACACTGCCGCCTGCCATGGGTGTTCCACGGCTGATGCCGTTGCCGGAAAATGCATTCGCTCTGTCTCTATTTTAGAGCCCATTTCAAAGAAGAAAGCTGGTCTGATGCACTGGCTGTGACTCATATAGGCTACTGTATGGTGTGCACACGCAAACACACCCACCCACACACACACACCTCATAGTAGGCCCAGAATCCGGCCTGGCGGGTGTACTGGCCAGCGGGCCCAGGTCCGTTGTTCTTATCTCCAACAGCGGTCAGGGTTCTGGAAGACAGGGCGAAGGTGTGGCCGTAGGTGGGGAATCCGACCAGCAGCTTCTCAGCCGGGGCGCCCTGGCTCTTCCAGTAGTTCATAGCGTAGTCCTAATATATGGACAAGGAGACATTACACATGAGTGTGGAGTGTACACAATGTAAAGAGGAATCTCCTCACTAATACTCACCATGTTGAAGTAGATCAAGGGACCCTTGTCAGACGGGCCTCTGTACAGTGGGCTGTTCTCTCCAAGAATGTGCTCCCAGGAGCCGTGGAAGTCGTAGGTCATCACATGGAAGTAGTCCAGGATACTTCATGGTGAAAAGGACATTTTATAGGAGTCAGTGTCAGTGGAGTTTCACCTGCTGTAGGCTACATTAATGTTGTGCATACTGTATGTGCTTGGTGTGTTTTATCTATACTGACGGTCCGATCTTGGCAATCTCGTATCCAGCGACGATGGTTGCCTTTCCAGCAGAGACGGCCGCGGTGAGCATCAGACGAGGACGGTTGGTCTGCTTCCCTTCAGCCTCGAAGGCAGTCATCAGCTCCTGCAGAGAGAGAGAGAGAGGAGGTGGGCAGAAAGATGAGGGTGTCAGTATTATTTGACTCCTAATTCAGGTTCAGGTTCAGGTTTATTTGTCATATGTATAGATACAGAGTATAAATACTCTGTATCTCTCTGTCTTATATACACAGGACCAAAACAAACATCTATAGTGCAAAGAAAAAGACAAAAACACAAAAAAGTGCAAAGTGAAGTGACAATACAGTGCAATACAGTTCAAGGTCAGCTGTTCAGCAGCCTGACTGCCTGGGGGAAGAAACGATTATTTGATGCTCTGGTAGCGTATTTTTGGAAGGGAGTGGTTGGAACAGGGCATTTGTGGGCTTTTCTCATACAACGAGTGGTGTAGATGTTGTGGAGACTAGGTAGTTCTGTGCTGCCGATGAATTCTGTTTACTGTATCTGAATCTGAACATCTGTATTGTAGAGCCGATACTGTACTGCATATCCTAGCTCTGGTCCATAGCATTAGTGTTAGTTAGTGTCTCAACTTATCCGTAACTCATCACAGTATGTTACTTTTCAGCCATTGCTCGCGTACCTCCGGTAGCACAGCCTCTCGACTCTGGTAAAAAATAATGAATACAGTTTCACTACTCACCAAAACAAAGACGGTTTTAAGATTAAGTTTGAAGCCTATACTGTCCATAGTGGGATAACACTCTGAGCCCCCCACCTCCCGTCTAAAATACACTATTTGGTCAGAAAAAAGAACATTCCACCGGATGGAAGATAGTCCGGGTAACTCAGTTGGTAGAGCTCTCGCCTTTGGACCACCACAAGGTCATGGGTTCGATCCCATGCAGGCACCGCACCACCAACTCATAGCGTAGGAGAAGCACGGCTTGGCAAGCTGTGAGCTAAAGGTATACCTCCACCTCAGCAGTCCATCTCCCAGGGGTACAGCACATTGTAACAGGGACAGACTCCATCTCCCAGGGGTACAGCACATTGTAACAGGGACAGACTCCATCTCCCAGGGGTACAGCACATTGTAACAGGGACAGACTCCATCTCCCAGGGGTACAGCACATTGTAACAGGGACAGACTCCATCTCCCAGGGGTACAGCACATTGTAACAGGGACAGACTCCATCTCCCAGGGGTACAGCACATTGTAACAGGGACAGACTCCATCTCCCAGGGGTCTATAGCACATTGTAACAGGGACAGACTCCATCTCCCAGGGGTACAGCACATTGTAACAGGGACAGACTCCATCTCCCAGGGGTACAGCACATTGTAACAGGGACAGACTCCATCTCCCAGGGGTACAGCACATTGTAACAGGGACAGACTCCATCTCCCAGGGGTACAGCACATTGTAACAGGGACAGACTCCATCTCCCAGGGGTCTATAGCACATTGTAACAGGGACAGACTCCATCTCCCAGGGGTCTATAGCACATTGTAACAGGGACAGACTCCATCTCCCAGGGGTACAGCACATTGTAACAGGGACAGACTCCATCTCCCAGGGGTACAGCACATTGTAACAGGGACAGACTCCATCTCCCAGGGGTACAGCACATTGTAACAGACTCCCTCGGCCGATACAGACACAATGAGCCTCTCCCGGCCTACAGTCGAGAGGCTGCGCTAAAGGGAGTATGAGGGCAATGGCTGAAAAGTTACATATCGCAGTTTCTGTACGTAAGACGTCCCTGGGCGTCTTAAGGATTAAAAACGAGCTGAGCCTTAGACGTCGCTGGACGTCCTAGCGCATCCTCAATGATACGGGCGAGATAAGAATATTCAGAATTTTTCCTATTTTTTTTTGTCCCGTTCGCCTTTCGGCTGCCATATGCTACGCTCTGGGCTCATATTAGCTTGCCGTTGACTTACATGTTAGCGCGGCGGAAAGAATGACTCGTATCTCCTAATCCAGGGCCTCTCCGTGGTTATGAACGGATCGATATGCTGGCGCTTCATTTCTGCTCCTCATCCATCTCTCCCGCAAAATATGAACGCTTTTTGGATCATATATCGTATAAATTAAAATCGCAATGTAAGCTAGAAATGTAAAGTAAAAGCGCTGAGACAACCCCGGCCACCCAGAGCTCCTATTTTGAAGCACTTCCGGCACTGATAGGGTTGAGAACTCGCTATGTCTACCTGAGAGAATGATTAAATATCTCATACTACACCTATGCCAGCTCAAGGCAAATGGTTCAAAGACATACTGTACAGAACACACACACAGAGGATTAAGGCTGGGGAGAGACATACTGTACCATGGATTATTTAAATTCGGCTGTAACACGTGATAGAAGGCTGACCTGACACAGGACGGTGTAGCGAGCCTTGTCCGCGGGCGGGGAGCCACGAGAGCCTGGGTACTCCCAGTCGATGTCCAGACCGTCAAACTCGTACTGACGCAGGAACTTGATCACGCTCTTGATGAAGATCTGACGGTTGCCAGCACTGGCCACCATGGCTGTGAACCTGCAGAGAGAGAGAGAGAGGGGGGGGGGGGAGGAATGATGAATCATAGCTTTTTCAGAAAACTGTCGGGATGTAAAAGACATTTTTAGAATCTGATCTCAGGTCAGAATGGGTTAAAACTCACTTTGGAGTGCCAAAGTTCCATCCACCGATGGCCAGCAGGGTCTTAAGGTCGCTGTTCCTGAAAAAGAAAATGCATTCTTTGAGTTCTGGTGCTTTGGGTCGCCGTATACTGTATGTGTCACTGTATCAGTGTTGTTTTTGGCAGCAAATCTCTATTTTAGTTTTAGTCATAGTCTCTTGAATAGTTTTCAATTCGTTTTAGTCACATTTTAGTCACCTGGAATGTGTTAGTATTAGTTTAGGTTTAGTTTTATTTGTTGACGAAATTGTCAGTATATTTAGTCTTAGTTTTAGTCATCGTATAGCTTAGTTTTCATTTAGTTTCCATTTAGTTTTTGTCAGTGAAAAAAAGGTAGTCGACGAACATTTTTCGTCTTAGTTTTAGTCGACGAAATCAACACTGCAATGTATCTATGTATGTGTTTGTGTCGCTGTATACTGTATGTGTCACTGTATCCATGTTTGTGTTCGCTCACTGGTTACTGTATGTGTCACTGTATCTACAGTATGTTTGTGTTTCGCTCACTGGTTACTGTATATGTCACTGTATCTACAGTATGTTTGTGTTTCGCTCACTGGTTCTTGAGTGCGGCGAACTCTTTGTAGAGCTTCTCGTCGTCCCACTCGTAGGACTTGATCATGTTGTTGTCCATGGAGGCGAAGGCATAGATGAGGTGGTCACAGAGACACGGGTCCACCGCCGTGGGGAAGTACTTCCCGGCACCGGGACGGTACTGTCCCCAGTTGGTGAAATAACAGGAGAGGATGTAGGAGGATCCTGCAACAACATGTCATAACAATTTACAATTTAGGCATTTAGCAGACGCTCTTAATCCAGAGCGACTTACATTAAGCAAGAACAAAAGCATGGGAATACATCACATAAAAGCATTTATCATGAAACATGCGTAAGCTAAGAAAGTAACAGTGGAATATCTATATAATGAAACTATACATATATACTACTAAGCTATACATATGTACTATGGCGTGCTATGACTATATACAATGCAATTATAGTGCTGTCTACATAACATGCTATAATTCTGTATCAAATGCTATCTAAGTCTACGGAAGTGCTATCTAAGGGGGTAGGGTAAGTGCTATGGGCCATGATGGAGTCTGAAAAGGTGGGTTTTCAGATTACGGCGGAAGATTGGGAGTGATGCTGCAGTTCTGACTGCAATGGGAAGTGCATTCCACAGTTTTGGAGCCAGAAGGGAGAAGAGTCTGGGACGTGTGGAGCGTTGTCCCGGCGATGCAGTTATTAGTGTGGTACGAGGCGTCAAAAAAACAGCTCCCGTAGGATTTTTGTGCTAAAATTGATTTTTTTTTTGCAGATCTTGGTTCTATAGGGTCCAAACTATGAGAAAATGATGGGGTTCAAATTTTCCCGACCCCCACCCTGTTTCTGGGGGGGTCATCTATTTGGGACCTCCCAGAACAGTATGCCAGCCAGTTAATGTCCGATTTTCATAATATTAGAATTGTTTAGTATGTTTTAAAACATTCTGAGTTGATTTCTTAAACTTTTAAAGTGGTCAAAATAATCTTTTTTTACTTTTGGTAGGGGTGTTTCCTCACCTGGGACCTCCCGGACTGACCCCTGGGCCTATCCCAGTTCTCATTACATTCCTTGCTCTGCTCCTGCTCCAGAATATTGTCAAATTAGATCATAAATGAAGCATAAAAGTATTTGTAGCTGGGCTCTGATATAAAAAAAATAGTTGTAGCCAATACCAGGGGTCTTCCACAGGGGGCACATGACCACTAGCGGGTCCTCAGAGTTACTATACAGGGGCCCACCAAATCATTGTGGGATAGGAACTTTTTTCTTTTTTTACATTAAACCACTTGAACCATAGCATCCCTTTTCCAAGGAGAACTTTAGCCAACAATAGCTGATCTACAAGGTTGTAGTTTGAGCTTGTAGATCAGCAATTTTCAAAGTAAGGTGCCTCAGACCCAAGTGTAGCAAATATTGCTGCTAAATAAAGATCAGCCAAGATCAGCCAGGCTGCTGCTTGTCTTTCTCTTTTCTCTTTGTCTTTCTGTTGTCGCCGTCGGTCAGGTGACTGGGAGGGCTACTTGTCATCCTTAGAGTAACTCATCAAGTATTTCTTTGCTCGTGATCTCCTTAAATATGCTCGAATGATGCCAGTCTATCTTGCCCAAATGAACGCTCTTGAACAGGATGACCCAGAAACATGGAACGCACTGAAGTCAGGTGAATTTGTGGTGGCAAAGTCAGAGATACCGTTCACTCATCTCTTCACAGATCAAGCCCTTGAGCAGGAAATCAAGAAGCTAAAGGGACATGGTGGGATGGTTGGACTCAGTAGAGATGAAGCAGCTCTGGACCGACTACTACGACTAGTCACTACCACACCTCATCTTTCTGGTCTAGTGAATCAGTACCTCAACAGCTTCCCAAAAGCTTCCAGGTCTTCAAGGAAAGAACATTATCAGCTCTCAGGAGAGATTGCATTGAGGTCAAGAGAAAATGTGGAGGCAATCTGTTCAAAGAGAACACACCATTGAAGAGTCTGGTTTCATCAGCGCTTGTGTCAGATGGGGCAAAAAATGACATTCTTCCTGGGCCTACACAATTTATCTGGTGCTGACTGGGTAGGAAAATTAGTTGGAATCTCCAAGAAGACATGGGTCAATGCCTACTTGAGGCTTGATGATGATCCTGCCATTAACTGCTTCAAGGACCTTGGAATGGGTTCCATTCCTCCTGAGCTTGTTAACGGCAAGCTTCCATCACCATTGGAATCATTGGAGCATTTTGCATGCCGTGTTTACAGTCCAAAAGGTCCAACAACCTTGCCATTACTAGATGGGAACTATTTTGGTCAAATAACTTGGAGGGTGAGATGCTACCTCCAATTCGTGCTGCACTGCTACCACATATCCTCTGTGCCAACTACATCACAATGCGGGATAGCCTAAGTCATTCATACCTGACAAATTGCCCTGAGCTTCCACCAATCGAACAAAATTGATGGAATTCAGCTAGTGGAGGGAGGGTATGTTCCAGTCAGGTGTCAGTACTTGAGCTCATCACATGTGGTTGCAAAGCAGGTTGCAAGGGACGGTGCAGCTGCTCAAACAATAACCTGCCTTGCACTCCTCTCTGCAAATGCTATGGTGGAGACTGTGTCAACACTATCAGGGAGGACATTCAAGATGATGATGACGAAGATGAATTGATCCTGCAAATAATGTATTGTAGGCATAATTGACCATGGGCTCTTTAAGAGGATAGGTGTGTGTGTGTGTGTTGTTAGTGTGAGTGCAATGTGTGAAATAAATGGACACGTTCTGCATGCCCAAAGTGAGAAGTTGCAATACCTTTATTCCCTGCAGTAACATCTGTCAACAATAATGGTAGAATACTAATAAACTATCAAAGTCAAAGGTACATAAACGCAAGATATTCTAATAATATTCAAAATACTTGCAAATCACATATATGGGTGCTGTTGAAGACCCCTGGTATTAACTACTACTCATTTTTGTAAACTTGTAATGCTTAAATTATTATCTAATTTGACATTGTTCTGGAACAGGAGCAGAGCGAGGAATGTAATGAGTACTGAGATGAGTCCGGGGGGCCCCGGGTGAAGAAAGACCCCAACCAAAAGTCAGAAAAGATTATTCTGGCTACTTTCAAAGTGTAAGAAATCAACTCAGAATATTTAAAAACCTATAAAACAACCCTAATATTATGAAAATCGGACATTAATTGTCTGGCGTAACATTATGGGGGGTCCCAAAATATATGACCCCCCAAATAAGGGGTGGGGGTCGGGAAAATTTGAACCCCATCATTTTCTGACAGTTTGGACCCTATGAAAGCCAAAAAAGCAAAAAAATCACTTTTAGCAAAAAAATCCTACGGAAATACACCTCGTACCACACTATTAGGGCTGGGTGCAATAACCGCAATACCGCCATACCGCCGGTATGTAACGCATACCGCGGTATCGGGTTCATTACCGCGGTTAAAAAAAAAAAAAAAAAAAAAAAAAAAAGTGTATCATAATAAACAGTGACGCTCAGTCAGTCTAATCATGCCAGCAACACAACAACACCAGAGGGAGTTAAAAAAACCATGTGCAACCCAGATTCGGCACAAACAAGGATTGATTGATTGATTGATTGATTAAAATATTTATTAACAGTTTGCAGAATTACACTACATTTCAAGCACAACTCAATACAAAGACTGTTAACTGTGAGTGGACACTTGTTTACAAGAGGGTCCACCTAAATTAATTTCACTCCTATGCCACAAAAATGTGGAACGCCCCACCAACTGTCATTAAGATGTAAATCCCTTGACTCCACCCACCCCTTTCCCCCCCTCACTGTATACGTTTTCCCCCTTTTTACCTCCTTTATGATGATTTCCTGTTTTTGGCTTTATAGAAGTGCATAGTGTACAAAATGATATGATGAATTGAAAATGGTGGACCCTCTTGTAAACAAGTGTAATGCTTTATGGCAGGGGTATTCAATTAGATTAGGCCTCCTATGTGACACAGACCGAGTAGAAAGAAACGTGCCATTTTATCATGACTATTAGTGAGGACCTATTATATGAAGATAGGTTCAAAAGTGGTCCTTTAATGATTACCGTCATTATGGTAATCTCACAATTAATATCACACACACCATACCAGTAACTTTTATTAGCCCTCTTATTATTCCCCCCCCCCCCGCCATACCGGCGGTATGGGGGGCGGCAATAACCGCGGTAATAAAAATCCCATACCGCCCCAGCCCTACACACTATATACGTCTTTTTGTTGCTGCCGGGTTTTTTTTCAGCCGTTTGATGGTATCACAACTTCACAAGTGGACCAAGTCTTACCTAGCTGCGCGTGCAGCAGGAGAGCCAGTCCTGCAGACAGAGAGAGAGAAGTGGAGAGAGAATGAGACATAGGAAAGGCAGGCGTGTTGGGTAAATAAGCTAAAGTTTTGCAAGATGTTGGCTATTATGGTCGATGACACTGACAGGATAGCTACAATTTTTACATTTCGAACTCGATTCTACAAAATCTCTTCTAAATCCTGGCAGTTTTCTCAAACATTTTTATGTCAAGGACCCCCAAAAATATATGAAATTGGCCGCCGACCCCCCCATCTGAAAATATGGGGGGGGGGAGCAAGGATTTGAGTTAAAAATGTTCGCGCTGAAAGAATATATATATTCAAAGATTTGCGCCACATTTTCACGATTTTTCAAAAATAGCAGACCGACAAGCTCGTAGCGCGCGCTATATGAGCTTGTAGATCTGCTATTTTTCAATAGCTAAAGTATAACATAATGCTTGAAACACCAACAGGGGTTCCCGCCCAGAATGGGTTAAGTACAATACTTAAGTAAATGCACTAAGTTAGGCTACTTCCACTGAGAGAACTCAAGCGGAGCCCACGGTAGAAGACGGTGTCGTATGTGACCGTGAGGTCCAGCAACACTACTCTCTCTCAATTTACAATTTAGGCATTTAGCAGACGCTCTTAATCCAGCGATACAGCGCCATGTCAATTTGCGCCTTTGCATTGACTTTGTATGAGCCATGCATATATCACTTAAAATGTATTGTACAGACTAAAAACTAAACGACATGCACAAATTACTTATTATCTAGTATTAATCAGCCCTGATGAATCATACAATTCATAATGTTTAACAACTACTTTGAACACAATCAAGCTGAAAGTTCCATTTCAAAATGTTTAATTTTAGAAAATGTGTGCTTTATATATGTCTCAGCTTACCAACGCAGATGAGAAGCTTGCCCATGGTGCCTCAGTACAGCTAACTGAAGGCCAGAAGCCTCTTATATACCTTTTATTATCCTCTCCATATCAGTAAAACATGTTTGATCTGGCTTTGTTATTCTGCTACATCAGCAGCCACCTCATTCCATTTGTTTGGTCAGTTGAGTTGCCCTTTTCTGTTTTCCACTGGCTTTGCTAATTGTGCTGATAACTTTCAAGTGTCATTCAATGCAGTTACTGTTGCGGTTAGTGAAACTACTACAGATCTCACATCGCTCCCGTGCTTTGCTGCACTCCATTGGTTGCCCGTCAAATCAAAATTCTCTTAATAACATATAAGGCATTACACGGACTGGCTCCACTCTGAACTACTGCATGCAAAGCCAAACATACGTTCTCTCAGGTCCTCTGAAAAAGGCCTTCTGTCTATTCCTACAACTCGACTCAAAACAAAGGGTGACAAAGCGTGCATTTGAAGTGGTTGCCCCCACTTTGTGGAATGCCCTGCCCCTTGAGCTGTCGACGGTTTAAAAAACTTTTTAAAAATGTATTTATTTCGTCAGCACTTTATTTTATGATATATTTTTACTTGAATTATTTGCATCTCAATGTTTTACCTTCTATTGTTTGTTTCATGCCCTTGTTTTAACATGATTGTTTTACCTTGTTGTACAGCACTTTGTAACATTGTTTCGAAAGGTGCTCTATAAATAAAATGTACTTACTTACTAACTACTACAGAGGGAATGCGCGTGACATCATCATCATACCTGGAAGTTATGCGGGAACGCCTACTACTGAGTGGCACAAAACTATACTTTCTGGCCTTGACAGCCCATACTGTACATCCACACAGAAATAATCTGATTGTGTTAAACTCACTTTGCCACTCGATTTGCGGGACGCACACGCACTGACGCACATTAGACACACCAACGGAACCGAGATGCGGAAACAACGCTCGGATATGCGGTCAAACATGCGCTGCTCCGTGCTTGCTTGCGGTTATATTTATATAGAGGCAGCGGTGGCCGAACGGTTTGCGGAGCGGTCTTGATATCGGAATGTCGCTAGTTCGTATCCCCGGACCGGCACGTTAAAATTACCACCGCTGAAGTGCCCTTGGACAAGGCATTGAACCTCTACCATGAAATGTTCTATGAGCAGGGCCTGGCTGTAAACAAGTTCTTGAGCTTAGTCCAGTTACCCTGGGTAAACATAGTACCTTTCCTTTATATTAGGTTTCTGGTTGAAGGACTGAAGTGTTTTCTGCCATACATTTGTATGTATAAGTACCAAACAAAGACTGTTTGCTTTCAACAACTTTGTTGAAGAGTCTGAGCAATTATTTTTTTAGTTCCGTTTAGTTTAGTAATCCTAATGACCTGATCTAATGACAGTCGGACCAATAGTATTATGTCTAAACTAAAGCCTGTACCCTCTTTGCAACTCACTTTATGCATGCACAAACCTTCTATTCAGGAGAATAGAAGGTCATAGCGCGCCACTCGGTGGTGCGCTATGACCTTGTAGATCGGGTGTATAACGGGTGGCTGTGGCTCAGGAGGTAGAGCAGGTCGTCCAATGATCCATGGGTCGGTGGTTCGAATCCCGGCTCCTCCTCCTGTCTACATGTCGAAGTGTCCTTGGGCAAGACACTGAACCCCACATTGCTCCCGATGTGCTGGTTGGTGCCTTGCATGGCTTCCGCTGCCATCGGTGTATGAATGTGTGTATGAATAGGTGAATGTAATGCACAATCTATGTAAAGCGCCTTGGATAAAGGCGCTATATAAATCCACCATTTATAACATAATGCTTAGTTAAAACACCAAAAGGGGTTCCCGTCCAGAATGGGTTAACTCTTGAGAGCGTAAAATGGGCCCCGTTAAGGGTCCATTTGGTTTCATTTTACACTCTCAAGAGTTAAATCTTTGTTAAACATCTGCATTACTTCAGTTACAAGAAGTCTACACAATTAGAGAATGTAGAAGAATTGATATTTCGATCAACGTTTGCCAAAAGCATGGACTTGTAGACAAAGTCTTATGCAATGACAACAAGATATTCTTTAGTTTTGGCTCTGAGAGGCTGAATGTCACCGAATGGTGGTCCGTCCGTGGCTCAAATGCTGGACAAATAACGGGCCATGTTCTCCCTATCCACATCTTCCATCTCCTCCGATTCAAGCCCACAGTGGATTTTGAGCTCTTTATTTTATTTATTTTCCTTCTTGTTTTGAGGCTATATATATATATATATATATATATATATATATACAGCTTTTTTTGTCCTGAACTCTTGTCACATTTAACATTGACAATGAAAGGAGAATTTACATCATATGTGTCTGAACTAAGCAGCTTTTTGTAGCAACACAAACATTAAACCCATTCTGACCTGAGATCAGATTCTAAAAATGTCTTCTACATCCTGACAGTTTTCCATTCTGACCTGAGATCAGATTCTAAAAATGTCTTCTACATCCTGACAGTTTTCTGAAAAAGCTATGTTTCTATGTCAGTCGCTCTTCGATTTTTCAAAAATAGCAGACCTACAAGCTCGTAGCGCGCCACTCGGTGGCGCGCTATGAGCTTGTAGATCTGCAATTTTTCAATAGCTAAAGCACGACATGATGCCAACACCAAAATGGGTTCCCGCCCAAAATTATGTAGACGAGCATATGGGCTATTTTGGCCAGAATGAGATGATGTATGGTGATAAGAGCACCCCTCACTTCACACGGGTGTGATTTCTTTTTAACCTCAATCCTGCCTGGCTCTGGGTACAGTGGTGGAAGTAAGTACTATTATGTTTCAGAATAAAAGTAGCGATATCACAAGATAGAAATAAAAAGGTTACAAATAAAAGACCTGTATTCAATGTTTTATTCGATTGAAAGTATAGCCTATATTGAATATAAAAAAGGCTCCACAGCCTGACAGAGGGCTCTGTAGTAACATGAACAAGACAACAGACATACTGAATAACCATTGATCTGCAAAGAAATGCAATGAGCATTTAAATCAATCAATTGGTTGATTGATCATGATGGTGACACATCATTCTAACACATGCTTCATCAAGAAGGGAACAACTACAATCAGAATTAAGAATACAAAGTGTTCAACTGAATATCGTTATCAGTATTCTTAACATGTCTACCATGTCTTACAGTAGTGACTGGCTCCACTTTACATCTCTGAACTACTGCATGCAAAGCCAAACATACGTTCTCTCAGGTCCTCTGAAAAAGGCCTTCTGTCTATTCCTACAACTCGACTCAAAACAAAGGGTGACAAAGCGTGCATTTGAAGTGGTTGCCCCCACTTTGTGGAATGCCCTGCCCCTTGAGCTGTCGACGGTTTAAAAAACTTGTTAAAAACGTATTTATTTCGTCAGCACTTTATTTTATGATATATTTTTACTTGAATTATTTGCATCTCAGTGTTTTACCTTCTATTGTTTGTTTCATGCCCTTGTTTTAACATGATTGTTTTACCTTGTTGTACAGCACTTTGTAACATTGTTTCGAAAGGTGCTCTATAAATAAAATGTACTTACTTACTAACTACTACAGAGGGAATGCGCGTGACATCATCATCATACCTGGAAGTTATGCGGGAACGCCTACTACTGAGTGGCACAAAACTATACTTTCTGGCCTTGACAGCCCATACTGTACATCCACACAGAAAAAATCTGATTGTGTTAAACTCACTTTGCCACTCGATTTGCGGGACGCACACGCACTGACGCACATTAGACACACCAACGGAACCGAGATGCGGAAACAACGCTCGGATATGCGGTCAAACATGCGCTGCTCCGTGCTTGCTTGCGGTTATATTTATATAGAGGCAGCGGTGGCCGAACGGTTTGCGGAGCGGTCTTGATATCGGAAGGTCGCTAGTTCGTATCCCCGGACCGGCACGTTAACATTACCACCGCTGAAGTGCCCTTGGACAAGGCATTGAACCTCTACCATGAAATGTTCTATGAGCAGGGCCTGGCTGTAAACGAGTTCTTGAGCTTAGTCCAGTTACCCTGGGTAAACATAGTACCTTTCCTTTATATTAGGTTTCTGGTTGAAGGACTGAAGTGTTTTCTGCCATACATTTGTATGTATAAGTACCAAACAAAGACTGTTTGCTTTCGCCATCTTTTTGAAGAGTCTGAGCAATTCTTTTTTTAGTTCTGTTTAGTTTAGTAATCCTAATGACCTGATCTAATGACAGTCGGACCAATAGTATTATGTCTAAACTAAAGCCTGTACCCTCTTTGCCACTCACTTTATGCATGCACAAACCTTCTATTCAGGAGAATAGAAGGTCATAGCGCGCCACTCGGTGGTGCGCTATGACCTTGTAGATCGGGTGTATAACGGGTGGCTGTGGCTCAGGAGGTAGAGCAGGTCGTCCAATGATCCATGGGTCGGTGGTTCGAATCCCGGCTCCTCCTCCTGTCTACATGTCGAAGTGTCCTTGGGCAAGACACTGAACCCCACATTGCTCCCGATGTGCTGGTTGGTGCCTTGCATGGCTTCCGCTGCCATCGGTGTATGAATGTGTGTATGAATAGGTGAATGTAATGCACAATCTATGTAAAGCGCCTTGGATAAAGGCGCTATATAAATGCACCATTTATAACATAATGCTTAGTTAAAACACCAAAAGGGGTTCCCGTCCAGAATGGGTTAACTCTTGAGAGCGTAAAATGGGCCCCGTTAAGGGTCCATTTGGTTTCATTTTACACTCTCAAGAGTTAAATCTTTGTTAAACATCTGCATTACTTCAGTTACAAGAAGTCTACACAATTAGAGAATGTAGAAGAATTGATATTTCGATCAACTTTTGCCAAAAGCATGGACTTGTAGACAAAGTCTTATGCAATGACAACAAGATATTCTTTAGTTTTGGCTCTGAGAGGCTGAATGTCACCGAATGGTGGTCCGTCCGTGGCTCAAATGCTGGACAAATAACGGGCCATGTTCTCCCTATCCACATCTTCCATCTCCTCCGATTCAAGCCCACAGTGGATTTTGAGCTCTTTATTTTATTTATTTTCCTTCTTGTTTTGAGGCTATATATATATATATATATATATATATATATATATATACAGCTTTTTTTGTCCTGAACTCTTGTCACATTTAACATTGACAATGAAAGGAGAATTTACATCATATGTGTCTGAACTAAGCAGCTTTTTGTAGCAACACAAACATTAAACCCATTCTGACCTGAGATCAGATTCTAAAAATGTCTTCTACATCCTGACAGTTTTCCATTCTGACCTGAGATCAGATTCTAAAAATGTCTTCTACATCCTGACAGTTTTCTGAAAAAGCTATGTTTCTATGTCAGTCGCTCTTCGATTTTTCAAAAATAGCAGACCTACAAGCTCGTAGCGCGCCACTCGGTGGCGCGTTATGAGCTTGTAGATCTGCAATTTTTCAATAGCTAAAGCACGACATGATGCCAACACCAAAATGGGTTCCCGCCCAAAATTATGTAGACGAGCATATGGGCTATTTTGGCCAGAATGAGATGATGTATGGTGATAAGAGCACCCCTCACTTCACACGGGTGTGATTTCTTTTTAACCTCAATCCTGCCTGGCTCTGGGTACGGTGGTGGAAGTAAGTACTATTATGTTTCAGAATAAAAGTAGCGATATCACAAGATAGAAATAAAAAGGTTACAAATAAAAGACCTGTATTCAATGTTTTATTCGATTGAAAGTATAGCCTATATTGAATATAAAAAAGGCTCCACAGCCTGACAGAGGGCTCTGTAGTAACATGAACAAGACAACAGACATACTGAATAACCATTGATCTGCAAAGAAATGCAATGAGCATTTAAATCAATCAATTGGTTGATTGATCATGATGGTGACACATCATTCTAACACATGCTTCATCAAGAAGGGAACAACTACAATCAGAATTAAGAATACAAAGTGTTCAACTGAATATCGTTATCAGTATTCTTAACATGTCTACCATGTCTTACACAGCTCTGCTGTATTTCCAATGTGCCAAAGCCCTATCCCTGGATAGAGAGGTTGTGTGAACGTGGTTTTAACTGTGTGGAGGAGGGTCATTGTGTCAGAAACACTGTAGAAGGACAGGGTGCCTGCCTTGTGATCCAGATACACCCCCACTCTGGAGGAGACAGGCCCTGACACTGTAGTGACAACTCTGTTGTGTATGAACCGGTAGTCGTCACCAGAGCACTGTAAACACCAGGCTGTATCATTGTATCCAAAGAGGGTTCGTCTGTCGGTGTTTTTATAACAGACTGCTATATGAGCCCCTCCACCACTCCTCTCTACTTCCCAGTAACGACGTTCAGACAGACCCTCTGTACACAACACCCGACAATACCACCCTACAGATCTCTCTGCATTATCAGGGTAAGGTTGTTGTTGTCGTGTTTTAGTCACCTTCCTCTTCTCCTCTGACAGGGAGAGCTGTTTGTGTATTGTGTTCACGTCCAGAGACAGAGGACAGGAATCTGTGAGAACACACGACAAAAGAAAATCCAAACCTCAGCAACCTCATTGTGTTTAGAGTTAATAATTCTCTCAGATCAAACTCATTAGACCGAGTTTCAAATAACATTTCAGGTTGAAACGTCAACGTTCAGAAACAACATTCAACATGGACTCACATTGTAAGAAGTCCTTTCTGGTCAGAGGCTCCGCTGGATGTAAAACATCACCTGCACAAACTGGAGACACAAGAAAACAGTAAACGTCATCATACTGAAGGATGGATTCAACTGGAGACACAAGAAAACAGTAAACGTCATCATACTGAAGGATGGATTCAACTGGAGACACAAGAAAACAGTAAACGTCATCATACTGAAGGATGGATTCAACTGGAGACACAAGAAAACAGTAAACGTCATCATACTGAAGGATGGATTCAACTGGAGACACAAGAAAACAGTAAACGTCATCATACTGAAGGATGGATTCAACTGGAGACACAAGAAAACAGTAAACGTCATCATACTGAAGGATGGATTCAACTGGAGACACAAGAAAACAGTAAACGTCATCATACTGAAGGATGGATTCAACTGGAGACACAAGAAAACAGTAAACGTCATCATACTGAAGGATGGATTCAACTGGAGACACAAGAAAACAGTAAACGTCATCATACTGAAGGATGGATTCAACTGAAGTTCCAAAAAGTTAAAGCTATTATTATTGTGTTTGTTGTCATGATTTGTCACAACAAGAGTTGGCTTCGTACGACGCTTAAAAGGTCTTTAAATAAATGAAATAAGAAATGCCTATGGGGAAATGCATTGGGTTTTCATTTCCTGGGCCACTCGTTTTTCTGAAAGGGGGAGGGACTGCAACGCTCTATTATAGCTCGATAGTAATCATTGCTTTAGTAAACAGAAAATACATGTTCAGGTGGGTTACAAATGTCAACCAATCAGGAGAGAGAACTCCTCAAGATCATCAAATAATAATAATCTCATCTCTCCTTTGAGTAATATTGTTGCTTAATTCTTATTTTACTGTCCAATCTGGACTGATGTGTACCATCGGTCTGTTCTAGTTCAAACATCTCCACTTGCCTTCTGGTTTCATCCATCCATGTTTACTATGAAAAACAAGAAACACTTTTAAATCTCACCTATCTGTGGCCAAGTTGTCGTCAGGATGTTGTCCAGTCGGTCTCTCAGACCAGACACGACATCAGTCACATCTGTGAAGGACCTCAGAGGACCGACGACCACACTGGGTGAGACTGGAGATCCAGTGGAACTGGAGAGAGACTGGAAACTCTGGAGAGAGACAAGCAGAGAGACCAGTAAACCACTTTAGGCAGGGATGATCAATGATGATCAATAGATCAGTGCACTGATCACAATATTGTAGAGTTGAGCTGATGTTCTTTATGTTGTTTATTTGTGAACGCCGGCGCGTTTCGGCAGAGCCTTCTTCAGAGCAGACTAAAACGTGATGAAGAAGGCTCTGCCGAAACACATTTTACACATGAGAGTGCTGCTTATTCCATTTAGTTGGTTTATTTATGAGTTCTAACTTATTTTAAAGCTGAGCTCCCACTGCCTTAAACAAAGGGCAGTCTCCAGAGGAAGCACACCTGTTCTTTATGCTGATCATTTAAGTCTGCTAGTTTTGGAAAATGTTTGAACATTTTTTTTTTTTAATGGAAACAATTATGCACTAAAATGATTATCTAAAATTATTGTGATTAGGCGATTATGTAATAATTTGTATAATAATACTATTATTATTAACTACCAGCATGAATAATGTCATGTTATGCCATGTCAAGTAATCTACTATAATGTAATACATTGAATTATAACGTATTTTAATCACTTCATGGAATGGAATATGAAAAATGAAGCCGATTTGTTCTTTAACCCATTTTGTGCGGGAACCCCTTTTGGTGTTAGCATCATGTCGTGCTTTAGCTATTGAAAAATAGCAGATCTACAAGCTCATAGCGCGCCACTCGGTGGCGCGCTATGAGCTTGTAGATCTGCTATTTTTGAAAAATCGAAGAACGACTGACATTTTTAGAATCTGATCTCAGGTCAGAATGGGTTAATCAGACCAGTGTGTGTCCAGTGGAAACCTCGTATGAATCTGATCTCAGGTCAGAATGGGTTAAAAAAGCCACGTGTGGAACCTGAATGAATGTGATGATGTCCTCAGTGTCGGACAGCTCTTCCAGCTCAGCATGTCTCCTCTCCAGCTGCTCCAGGGTCTGTTCCAGCTGTCTCAGGAGAGCCTCAGTCTGAGCCACGGCATTCTGCTGCTGACCTCTGATCAGTTGTTTGAGCTCGCCACGTCTTCTCTCAATGGAGACCATCATCTCACTGAAGATCCTGTCACTGGCCAGCACTGCTGCATCTGCAGAGCTCTGAACACACACACACACACACACACACACACACACACACACACACACACACACACACACACACACACACACACACACACACACACACACACACACACACACACACACACACACACACACACACACACACACACACACAATTTTATACGTTTTCAAGCTCATATCATGTCACATGGTGCCGCAATATGAGCTTGTAGTTGTAGATCTGCTATTTTCAAAAAATCTTGAAAATAGATCTTTATATAGATACATCTTTGAATATATTTGTAAAGCAAACATTTTGAACTCAAATCTTTGCTTCTTGGAGGTCCCTGGAACAAGATATTTTGAAATGGGGGTCCGGTCCGGTCAGATATATATATCTCATTTTAGGGTCCTTGACATTAACCTATTTAAAGCGGGAACCCCTTTTGGTGTTAGCATTACGTTATGCTTTAGCTATCGAGCTTGTAGGTCTGCTATTTTTGAAAAATCGAAGAACGACTGACATAGAAACATAGCTTTTTCAGAAAACAGTCATTTTCAAACAGACATTTTTAGAATCAGATCTCAGGTCAGAATGGGTTAAAGAAGTAAAGAACCACCATTCTTCTGTGCGTTAGAATCTGATCTCAGGTCAGAATGGAAAACTGTCAGGATGTAGAAGACCTTTTTAGAATCTGATCTCAGGTCAGAATGGGTTAAAGAGTTTTGAGAACCACTCACGTTCAGGGCCTTCAAGACCTGTCTCTGGTCTTTCAGCTCGTTCTTCTTCTCCTGGATCTTCTGCTGGACTTCCTTCTGACTCGTCGCCAGCTGTTTCTGCAAGAAGCAGGAAGAGATACAGTTTGGTTTGTAAACATTGTGGACTTTTTCATGTCGGGACACCAATTCTATCCAATTAAGAGAGAGATTACAGGATACAGGTACTAAAAAACAAGTGAAATTGGACAGTTTAGTTTGGATCCACAAATCATCTTAAATTAACTGTGTAACTTCTCTGCAAAATACACTTTTGAAGGGCAAGATAAACATGAAATATGATCCTGTTTTGGGTCAAAACATTTGTGTACTTCATCCTATAATTAAAACCGCGAAAGCATCTGTGCCATTTTAGATTTCATAACGTACATCTTTTAGAAAACTCTGTTTTAGAACAGTAGTTTGGAACAAGTTGTTCTCTGGCAGATCTAGGAGCTCACAGTGCATCGCTTTGTGCCCTGCTGCGAGCTTGTTTTAAATCTGCTACCTGTTTCTCTGCCTTCTCTGCAGCAGCGGACACCGTGTCATGGCCCTTGTGTTCATCCATGGTGCACAGATAGCAGATGGACTGTTGGTCCGTGCGACAGAACACCTCCATCAGCTTGTCATGCCTGGAGCACATCTTCTCCTGCAGTTTGTCGGTGGCTGGGACCAGCTTGTGCTTCTTCCAAGTAGGACCATCGTAGTGAGGCTGGAGGTGAGTCTCACAGTAAGAGGCCAGACACGTCAGACAAGACCTGAGAGCTTTGCGACGTCTGGCTCCGGTGCAGAAATCACAGGCCACGTCTGCTGGACCGGCGTACAGCGGAGCAGCAGCGGAGGAGGAGGCAGCAGGAGACAGCTGAGCTCCTGTACTGCTCAGCTTCATCACCAGCTGGAAGTAAAGAGAAGAGGAGGGGAGGTCACTCACCGAGGAGACATTCAACACAGTCATCGTGAGCTTCATGGTGATAAATGCATCGCAACGTTATTTTAACACAGGTTCTGAACTTTGGAAGTTTAGAGTTGCCTTGTTAAAAATGTAGCTTACAATGTCCGCATTTAGCAGACACTCTTAACCACTCTTATACCAGCTCAGTGGCCTTGTGGTTAGAGTGTCCGCCCTGAGAATGGGAGGTTGGGGTTCAATCCCTGGCCGGGTCATACCACAGACTCTAACTAGAAAAAGTGCCCTTCTGGGCACAGGTCTCCACCAGGTTATCGACAGATCCGTGCAGTTAGAGGTAAAAACACTTTTCGGCCAGTTATAGCGCCACCTTGAGGCTGAGTTGAAATTGTTCATGTGGCATTTTGTCCTCGGCCTAGTGGAAATGTGCGTGCACAATTTCACGGAAATCACGCAATGTGTTCATGATTTGCAGCATTTTGTTTGAAACTGAGCACTCCTGTGAACTTTGGAAGCCAATCTTAACCAATCAGGATGGAGTCTGAGAAATCTGAATGACCCGTTTCGTTGAATGGCTCTAGAGAGACTGTGTACCAATTTGCGTGATGTTTGGACAAAATCTGTAGGTGTACTGTGAAAAAACTTGTTTTGCACAAAGCGGCCTCCTGGTGGCGCTATAACAGGCCGTTCTGGAAAGTTTGGGGCAGAGGTTCATGGTTGGCATCCAGGGAGTGTGTGTGCAAAATTTGGCATCGACCGGGTTAACGGTGGCTGAGATTAGCTGGTCACGGACGGACGGACGGACACACGGACGGACGGACGGAGTGCAAAACATACTCTCCCCATGCCTTCGGCTGGTGGAGACAAAAATGGGACCCAGTCAGTGCCTCCCTGCTTGACAAGGGTTGGATTGGGGGTAAGTCCCTGCAACATACTAGCCGCAGCGTCATGTCCAGGGGGTGTACTTGTACATCAAGCTGCCTCACGCAGCCTCACGGCCCTATGGGCCTCAAGGCTACTTAACCACTAATAGGACCATTATGTTTTCCCTAAAATGAATGACAACCCCGGGTGGCAGCTAGTGGCTCAGGGGTAGAGTGACAAAGTGTCCTTGAGCAAGACTCTGAAGCCCAAATTGCTCCCGATGTGCAGGTTGGTGCCTTGCAAGGTTTCCTCCAGCATCGGTGTGTGAATGTGTGTGTGTGTGAATGCACCATTTACAAGCCAAGAATAGGGGCACTAGGGGTTTAATGATTAACCAGTGCAGTGACTAACACAGTCAAAGAACAGAGTAAATTACCCTAGTCAACAGAACAAAGTGCTATAATACCATCAAACCTTAACTAGCATCTGTTTAAACCAGTGGTTGTCAAATGAATAATTATGCATTTGTCCACGGACTCCCCTCCCATCTCAAAATACTTTTGCCAGGGACCCTCATAAAAGATTTATGTCGTTAAAAAAAGAAAGATATTGCATATCGTGTTGCAGATATGCATTGTGAGCTTGTAGATCTGCAATGTTCAAATAGCTAATGTACCGTTTACAGTGGTTAAACAGACTGTGATCATGTTCTATTATTAACACATTTTTATGGCCCTTTAGCTGCCTCATGGACCCCTGGGGGTCCCCGGGCCCCACTTTGAGAACCTAAAAAAGTCATGCTTAGTATTTATGGACAAACAATGTAGACTATAGGCTATCATTGACATAAACATACTATGTGAACAAATAATAGCCTACACAGCATGTGCATAGTAGCAGTGGCAGAAAATAGAGTTTCATGTGTGGCAGTGTTGTTTTTGGCAGCAAATTTCTATTTTAGTTTAGTCATAGTTTTTGGACTGAAACTTCATTTAGTTTTAGTCACATTTTAGTCACCTGGAATGTCTTAGTGTTAGTGTAGTTTTAGTCGACTAAATCTACAGTTGATTTAGTGGACTAAAATGTATTTTGATGGGTCTTGATGCCGTCGTACCTAATGAGTGTTTTTACACTTGCTGAAAATAGCCGATCTACAAGCTCACAACGAGTCGCGACGTGTTGTGAGCTTGTAGATCAGCTATTTTCAGCATGCAACCAAGTGTAAAATGACTTATACTGGCCCTCTTGCCCAGTAGTCCCTTCCTAACATTTTAGTCTAGTTTTCATTTGTCTCCGAAATTGTCAGTATATATTTAGTCTTAGTTTTAGTTAGCCCTCCAAGCAGAACCCAATGGTACTGAAGTTTGACATTTTTGATGACCCAGACCATGGGGTCCTGTTCCAGCAGTACCCTGCCACCTGGTACGCGGACATAAATAAAACATAAACACCGTGGATAACGCCTGTCTGCGCTCTTTGACGACTTTTTTTCCTTTGAGGGCTTCTGAATCTGTGAACTATAAGTACCTATACATGCAGCTGCGAATATCTCCTGTGGCGCAGAAGCCGTTAAGTACTTTGTTTGACCGATTTGGTCGCTTTGATTCTTCTCTTCCTTCCTTGTTTATTGACACCTCATTGTACCGCCTATCTGGCTAGCTAGTGGCGCTATAGCTATGACAGAGCAGATCAGAGGCAGGGACGTAGCCGCACACCGGGAGGCGGTACAATAAACGGTAAACAGAAATAAAGCGACCAAATCGGTCAAACATAGATTAAAAATACTTAACGGCTTCCGCGCCACAGGAGATATTCGCAGCGGTATGTATAGGTACTTATAGTTCACAAATTCAGAATAACTCAATCAAAAAAAGGCCGTCAAGCGCTGCAGATACGATGTTAGCGAGCATATTTATGTCCGCGTTCCAAAATTCCCATACGAAAATATAGATATGGCCAGGGACCCTACACAAAGCAACATCCAAATTTCAGAAAAGCTTTATGGAGGGTTCCGAGAGGGGCTAAGTTTTAGTCATCGTAGCTTAGTTTTCATTTAGTTTCCATTTGTTTTTGTCAGTGAAAATAGCTAGTCGACGAACATTTTAGTCTTAGTTTTAGTCGACGAAAACAACACCGATTGTGTGGTTTTAACTTTGTAAGGTCACATCTCACCTCAGCCAGCAAGGTGTTCTTTCTCAAAACGGGTCTAGGACTGAAGCTCTCTCGGCACTGGGGGCAGCAGTAGACTCCAGTGTCATCATACTGGTCCCAGTAACCCTCGATACAGCCGCTGCAGTAACTGTGTCCACAGTTTAGACCCACTGGTTCCTTCAGAATGTCCAGACAGATAGGACAGCAGAACTGCAGGTCCTTGTCCAGCTCACATGCCTGTTGTTGTTCTGCCATTTCACTGACAACCACATTCACACCGAGCGAAAGGACAACACAACACTTTGGTTTACTCTGAAAACAGACAGGGAGAGAGAGAAGACACAGCTCTGAGTTTCATTTCTTCTGAAGAGAGCTCAGTGGGAGAGGCTAAGAGGGTGCGGCTTCCTGGATATTTGCAAGAGACAGGGGTTTTAAAGAGACAGTGAATCAGACAGTGTAATCAGAGTTCCCAGAAGTTTTATTTTTCGCCACTAGGGGGGGGGGGGGGCGAGAAAGAATGAATGTGTAGCACAGATAAACAGGTTCAGCAAGGAAGCCTGGTGACGCTGCCATCATTTTTTAACTACGTATTTCACAGGAAAACACTTTCTGAAACATAATTATTCTAATGATTACATATTGCATCACCTTCTTTGTTAGTTATCTGCTCATGTTTGTCCCCTATAGTCTATCCTGGTGTTATTGTCATGTCAGGTTTAGTGTTGTGACTGTTGTCTCTCATACAGTGTCTCTGGCGAAGCCTTTAATTGTATTCAGAGAGAGAGAGGGAAGAGAGAGAGAGAGAGAGAGAGAGAGAGAGAGAGAGAGAGAGAGAGAGAGAGAGAGAGAGAGAGAGAGAGAGAGAGAGAGAGAGAGAGAGAGAGAGAGAGAGAGAGAGAGGGAAGAGAGAAGAGAGAGAGGGAAGAGAGAAGAGAGAGAGGGAAGAGAGAAAGAGAGAAAGAGAGAGAGAGAGAGGGAGGGAATGAGAGCATGCACTCTCTCTTGCGCACACCACACATGCAACACACACACTTCAATTCAAAGGGCTTTATTGGCAAGAGAAAACAGACGTTTACATTGCCAAAACAGAAAGAACAATACAACAATACAATCAAAACAAGAATGATGTACATGTGAAGGTCAGAATCTTCAATAGATCAAATTCTATGTACCAAGGTCACTCAATGCAGGAATATAGACAATGATTAGTCTTTAGGGTGGTTGTGTTCCATTTGATATCCTTCTCCTATCACAGCAACTCACAAATCTTGCTGCTGTGTTGCTGCACACACACACACACACACACACACACACACACACACACACACACACACACACACACACACACACACAGAATAAGCTGTGGGGAAACATGTGAATGAAATGAAGATCTATGTTATCACGCAGTACGTTTTTGTTTGACAGGAAGTATATATATGCCTATTTAAGATTTTAGGGACATCTTACATTTTCTCTTTTAGTTTGTAAGTGGTAAAGGTTTTTAAACCTTACAATGTAAACACACCACAACACATTTTGCACAATGCTTTTTTGTTGTTTTGTTTGATTGTTTTCCATCCACTCTCCCACCTGGGGAGAGCCCCGAACTGAGCTCATACTTCCTTCAATGCATGAGGAGTGACCAGGCCTGCTACCCTAGTAGCCATAGAGGGTGTATACCCGAGTAGGGTTTATACCTGAGGGTGTATACCTGCTACCCTAGTAGCCATAGAGGGTGTATACCTGAGTAGGGTTTATACCTGAGGGTGTATACCTGCTACCATAGTAGCCATAGAGGGTGTATACCTGCTACCATAGTAGCCATAGAGGGTGTATACCTGCTACCATAGTAGCCATAGAGGGTGTATACCTGCTACCATAGTAGCCATAGAGGGTGTATACCTGCTACCATAGTAGCCATAGAGGGTGTATACCTGCTACCATAGTAGCCATAGAGGGTGTATACCTGAGTAGGGTTTATACCTGCTACCATAGTAGCAGGTATACTAGGCAGTCACATTTTATTAAACTATAGCATAGCCATGCAGTGAGGTCGCATTGTATTAAACTATAGCATAGCCATGCAATGAACAGCATGGTTGTTTTTCACCACTTGCGCAACAAAGACACACGCACATATTAACTGTATATATGGTGATTTCGGGTGTGCCAGTACAGTACAGTGACAGTACAGTAGAGGGATCGACCCCCACACGGTAACTGTCATTTCTCAACCGTTTCGGACACGGGGCGGCTCGCCGGAATCGGGCCGGCACCCTGGGTGCGTTCCTGTGGCTCTGGAACTCCCCCCTCCCCCCCCCGGGGACACCCGGGGGGGGGGGAATTATATAATTTGTTGTGGAGACAATGTCATTATCTTTCTTGGGCAATGATGCTGACATAATGATTATTTTACAAATAATGTACATCAATTTTGTTGAGTTTAATAGTATTCCCTTTAAATATCTTTAACCTTTGTGTACTAATGTGTACATTATGTACTCTGTAACATCTTCCGCCATTCTCTATGATGTAGTTGAGAATATGTAAGATGATGATACTCCGTGTTCTACTGCAATAAACATAAATAATAATAAACAATGCTTCGTACTTTCGGCATTGATCAACAACACTAAAGTAGAGACATAAGGACCGGAGGAGAGAGAAAGGCACATACTGTATAAGAAGACAGCCATACAATAACATACTTTATTTCCATCAGTGATCATGAGCCAAAGAAGCGTATTGGATTAACAGCCAAAATGTACACGCAACTCCAATACACCTAAAGAACTACTAAAGACACACAGTGGGAGCCATAATCTTACACCTAAAGAACTACTAAAGACACACAGTGGGAGCCATAATCTGGTACTCAGTGTTCAAGCCCAGTTGCAGCAGTCGCAGCTGGTGTCGAACACGAGGCCAGCGGCGCAGCCCTGCGGGTAGGTCTGCCCGTTGGCGCACTGGTAGTAGTGGTTCTTGTTGGTGGGGTTTGGGTAGAACCCGTTGTTCCTGGTGGAGCAGAACCCAGAGCCTCCGCTGCTGCTTCCGCCGCCGCCACCGCCCGGCACGGGACGGGGGTGCTGGGTGGGGGTGACGGGGGCCAGAGGCTGTGCGCGAGGGCTGCAGCCTGCAGGGGGAGACAGAGGACAACGTGGGTGTCAAGCAGTGTTGTTTTTGGCAGCAAATTTCTATTTTAGTTTTCAGTCTCCTGAATAGTTTTCACTTAGTCTTAGTCACATTTTAGTCACCTGGAATGTATTAGTGTTAGTCTAGTTTTAGTCGACTAAATGTCATAAGATTTTAGTCGACTAAATCTACAGGTGATTTAGTCGACTAAAATGTATTTTTGCGGGCCTTGTTGCCGTCATAATGACTTATTTTACACTTGCTGAAAATAGCCGATCTACAAGCTCACACGCATTGTGAGCTTGTCGATCGGCTATTTTCAGCATGCAACCAAGTGTAAAATCACTTATACTGGATCTGTTGTCCACTAGTCCCTTCCTAATATTTTAGTCTAGTTTTTATTTGTTGACGACATTGTCAGTATATTTAGTCTTAGTTTTAGCCACCATAGCATAGTTTTAATTTAGTTTCCATTTAGTTTTCTTCAGTGGAAAAGGTAGTCGACGAACATTTTTCGTCTTAGTTTTAGTCGACGAAAACAACACTGGTGTCAAGAGAGATGGAACCGTCTCCGATGGGAGTCTTTGTGGAAATGTGATAAGAGTATAAGAGTATACCGAAGTCCTGATGTCACTGTACACTACCCATGGGTCACGGCGTTATTATTATTATTATTATGTATTGGAATCCCCAGGTGCAAATATTAGGAACTTTATTTATTCTATACAATACATACCTATACAACTGTCCTGTACTAAGAATAGTGTATACCTACTCTATACAACTGTCCTGTACTAAGAATAGTGTATACCTACAGTATACAACTGTCCTGTACTAAGAATAGTGTATACCTACAGTATACAACTGTCCTGTACTAAGCTGGAAAAAAAAATGTTTTTCACCGACAGTTGATGCTTCATAATTATGATCCATATGAGTAAAATCAGCAGGGTGGTTTGTTTATTTTTGGAACACAATTCTTATAATGACGACATACACCATCTAAGATTAGCTTCCTCTAGCGGCAGTGATGTCAGACTTTGGTGCTCCATGTCTGGTTCTGTACTGTACGTGTGTGTGTGCGTGCGTATGTGTGTGACAGAGCATGTTACCGGCAGCTCCGGTTCCCAGGCCGGTCTTGATGGTGTTGATCAGGGGGTATTTTCCCTGGCCACAGAAATTGCCACTGAAGTCGTCCAGGTCCAAACTCCAGACCATGGCTCCACCGAACCCGCTCTGCTTCAGCCAGTCGATCTGTGTATAGATAGACGGACCGGGTTGTTAGTACTCCCAGAAATAGGAGACAGAGGCTACGAATCTGAGCAATACGTCAAATGCCAATAGCGCACCTTGATGTTGAAGCTCTTGATGTTGTCGTATCCGACCCAGGTCTGGGTGTTGTAGGCGTAAGGCACCATCTGGGGGGCGTCCCAGGCCTGAGTGGCGCCTTGCTTCAGGAAGGTGCAGATCTAAAAGAAGGCAGAGATTTATAGGTTATCCTCACACGCATGTGCAATTCAGCCGGTGGGGGACATGACATTCTTGTACTCCGAGCTTCACTGTGGAAGAAAAACAAAATAAGAATATACCTCATAGTAGGCCCAGAAGCCAGCCTGGCGGGTGAAGGGACCGGCGGGTCCAGCTCCACTGTTAGCAGCACCAACAGCGGTGTTGGAAGAGGAGGCCAGACGGAAGGTGTGGCCGTAGGTGGGGAAACCGACCAGCAGCTTCTCAGCTGGGGCGCCCTGGCTCTTCCAGTAGTTCATAGCGTAGTCCTAATATATATGGACAAGGAAACATTTACGGTTTACAGTAAAGACGATACATTCATACAGTTAACCACAATATGCAAATCATAGTCTAGAGAGAGGAACCTGCACACACTCACCATGTTGAAGTAGATCAGACTACCCTTGTCAGATGGTCCTCTGTACAGAGGGCTGTTCTCTCCAAGAATCTTCTCCCAGGAGCCGTGGAAGTCGTAGGTCATCACATGGAGGTAGTCCAAGATACTGGTGAAAGGACGGCGGTATAGTCAGTGTCGCCCACACAGTGTGTATGACATTAATCCCTGTATATGTGCTTGGTGCTTAATGTGTGTTTGTGTGTTATCTATACTGACCCTCCGATGGCGGAGATCTCGTATCCAGTGTCGATGGTTCCCTTTCCAGCAGAGACGGCAGCGGTGAGCATCAGACGAGGGCGGTTGGTCTTCTTGGCTTCAGCCTCGAAGGCAGCCAACAGCTCCTGCAGGGAGACAGGAGTTGATATCCTTATAGGAGTTTGTAACATAGGGGTTTGTAACTCAATTGGTTTGTAACTCGTTGAGCTTTGGGGGTGCAAATAATTAGCTTGGAGTGCTGGCGTTTCACTGCAGGGCGCTGAGGAGACACATGACATGAATTATGTAACGTGATAGAAGGCTGACCTGACACAGGACGGTGTAGCGAGCCTTGTCCTCAGGTGGGGAGCCACGAGAGCCTGGGTACTCCCAGTCGATGTCCAGACCGTCAAACTCGTACTGACGCAGGAACTGGATCACGCTTTGGGCGAAGGTCTGACGGTTAGCAGGACTGGCCACCATGGCTGTGAACCTGCAGAGAGAGAGAGAGAGGGAGAGACGGAGTCATACTAGTGCTTTTATCCATTCCTGAGGTTCCTGTCACTAGCTGATCTTTATTACTCACTTGGCAGTACCAAAGTTCCATCCACCAATGGCCAGCAGGGTCTTCAGATTGCTGTTCCTGGAAAAAAAAAGAAAATATATTCTTTGAGTTCACGTGCCTTTGTGTCACACTGTAGGATGCAGTAGGTGTGTCGTGTGTGTGTGTGCGTTTCTGCTCGCTCACTGGTTCTTGAGAGCCTGGAACTGTCCATATAGCTTCTGGTCGTCCCACTCGAAGGACTTGATCATGTTGTCGTCCATGGTGGCGAAGGCATAGATGAGGTGGTCACAGAGACATGGGTCAATCGCCGTGGGGAAGTACTTCCCAGCACCGGGACGGTACTGTCCCCAGTTGGTGAAATAACAGGAGAGGATGTAGGAGGATCCTGCAAAGACATGGTATAAGATGCAGTTATAGGTTGTTTTGTTGTCGATATATCTTTTTTGTATTCTGCCATTTGAGAGTAGCCTTTATCACACCAAGTAGACACACGTACGTACCTAGCTGCACGTGCAGCAGGAGAGCCAGACCTGCAGACCCAGAGAAACAAGCAGGGAGTCAGTTAGGAAAAGCACTCGAGGTGCGTTCACACAGGAGGTGACGAGCATTCACACAGGAGGCGACGATACTTTTCATGTCGCTTCATTCGCATGATTTTGGTCACTGGGACATGTGACGCATATTTGCCTGTGCTATTTCTGTCCTATCCTATTGCAGCATGCTGTCAAGCTTTGTATGTACTGGTAGGTATACACATAATAGAAACATTATCGAAAACTAATAACAGATTTAATTTAACTTTAGCAGTTGTAGGTGTGACATTAACCAAGATGGAGCAACTACGTGGTTGACAAAACATATGTACTGTAGGCTACCGTAGATTACCATCAGCTATCCTGCCTGGGACAAAATTATTGTGGGGCTCGGTGGTAATTTGTTCGTTTGCATTGACTTTGTATATAATGCTGCAGGAAAAACATATCTTGTGAATGTGCCATCAGACTTGAGGAGTATAGTTTACCCAACAAAAATGTTTGTTTGTTTTTTGTCACATTCCTAAGCCAATACTTTGATGGCTGGTGTAAAGATGCTAATGTCTCCATGCAGCAGGAGACCAAATGATTGGCTTGAATCTCTAGGAATTCAAGTCTTCACAGGGTGTGTAATAACTAATAAGAAATAAAGTCATGTTTTGTGTGAACTATACTCCTTTAGTTAAGACTAAATGACAGACAAGAGTTACTCATTATCAAACACATTTGTGTTTATACAATACTTGATAAATGTAGCTAAATAAAACAGATATATTACTCAGCTTACCAACGCAGATGAGAAGCTTGCCCATGGTGCCTCTGTACGGCTAACATAACGCCAGTAAGCCCTTAAATAGGTTCCATTTCCTCTCCATATCAGTAAAGCATTGTTTGATCCGGCTTCATTATTTTTGTTGCTAATCAGCAGCTCCACCTCATTCATGTTCTTGGTCAGCAGTTTCCCTTTTCTGTTTTCCACTGGCGTTGTAAATTGAGCTGATAACTTTCAAGTGTCATTCAATAATGATATGATTGCTGTTACTATAGTTAGCAGGACTAGTATTGACGGGATACAGAAATTGTTTATGAACCAATAGGCTACAACTATTTTACTTTAATGCTTGATTATTCATTAATATTATTAGTAGTACTAGTACTAGTATTCCTATAAGCCAATACTTTGATGGCTGGTGTAAAGATGCTAATGTCTCCATGCAGCAGGAGACCAAATGATTGGCTTGAATCTCCAGGAATTCAAGGCTTCACAGGGTGTGTAATAAATAAGTAATACAGTAATGTTGTGTGTGTACTTACTGTACTAGTAGTACTAGTACTAGTAGTACTACTACTAGTAGTAGTAGTACTACTACTAGTAGTAGTAGTAGTCATATTTTGTAAGGTGTTGCAACTAGATGCTTCTGGTGGTTGATGTAGTGGTTTGGAGAGCCTCTATGTTTTGATGCTGTAAGTGTATCGTTGTGTGTTGACATGGTACTGTTGTGTCTATGTATTGTATTCATTGTATTGTGCCCGAGGAGTCAGACCCCCTCTAAAACGAGACGATGTACCTCAAGGGGCTTTCCTTTAGATAACATTTAAATATATTTAAATGTGAAATGTCACCACCTAAATCAAAAGTTAGGAAAACCTAGAAACACCACATCAGAGTGTGTAGGTTGATAATGCAGTATCAGTATACCTGACAAAGGCCCTTTGAGGCCGAAACGTTGTATTTTTTGTCCGCTCCGTCAATACATTATGTTGGGACATTTTAAAACGGTGTGTGGATCTCCTCTCTTTGACAATTGGTTGGTATACCTGCTGATGTAAGCAGCCATGATGTTTTTGTTTGAGAGGATGAAGTAATCCATGCAGGCCAAATTTACAGTGCAGAAAAACAACATACTGTGATGCACGCCATGCCAGTTGGTTTGCATGGTTGATACTGGTGTTTAATTGTTTATTCAGTAATAGTTAAGTGCTCTGCTACATGGCTTATCATCCTAAAATGTCACCCTTTAATGTCACAATGACCCGACACAGTTGGACAGCAGAGAAACACCCAACCCCTGCGTCATGCAGAGAAACACCCAACCCCTGCGTCATGCAGAGAAACACCCAACCCCTGCGTCACATACGCAGCACATGCGCTGAACAGTGTCTGTCCTTCCATGTCCTTGGATGTGGAGGAAGAGTTTGGTGATCGTGAAGTAAAGCGGAACATTCGAATAAGGCTCATAAACTTTTTATTACATCTCTGAAGTTTAACCCATTCTGACCTGAGATCAGATTAAAAAAATGTCTTCTACATCCTGACAGTTTTCTGAAAAAGCTATGTTTCTATGTCAGTGGTTCTTCGATTTTTCAAAAATAGCAGACCTACAAGCTCGTAGCGTGCCACTCGGTGGCGCGTTATGAGCTTGTAGATCTGCTATTTTTCAATAGCTAAAGCATGACATAATGCTAACACCAAAAGGGGTTCCCGCCCAAAATGGGTTCCCTTTACCGTCCATGACCTTGTCAACCACCACCCACTATTTCTCTAGAAACTATTAAAATTAAATGTATACAGTTTATTAAAAAATGTAACGTAGTGCATAATTACCCTCATCCCTCTATGTCAACATAAGGTTCAGATGTCTGCGGGCACTGGGGGGGAACGAACGATATCCACTAACTAAATGCTATTAATATTATCGCTGATGCTGCATTTTATATTCATAAACCGGTAGAAATGTTCCCAATGCTAGAGAAAGTCCACTTGGCCTCAAGGTTAATAGAAATCCCTGGGATTTATTTTCGCTGCCATCACAAACTAGAACTAAAGTTATATATACTGTAGAGACAACGGAGAGGTTTGATTTAATTGTAATATTTTATCTATCTTTTATCTACGTAGACCTACACTTTTTTTTTTAAACAAGCCAATAAACAGACTAAGCCGAATCTATATGAAACGCCTTGTTATTAGAGTGCATTGCAACGTGCGTGCGTGTGTGCAGTTTTATATAGAAGAAGATGTGTACAATTGTGAAACATCATAGGGTTAGATTTGTACCAAATCTGTCCACCAGAGAGCGTCAACGAGTCATAGAATGTCCAGGGCCATTTTGTGTAAAACAGCAAAGACCCTTCATTAAGGGAGGTGGATGTATAGTGGTTAATTGGTGCAGTCAGCTGTAGGTTGGGGGTAAGGAACTGTGATGGGACATTGTGCATTTGTTTGTTTGTTTAACTGTATGATTGCAATGCGTTTGTTTTTTTGTTTTTTTTGCTTTGTATTCATGGACATAATTATCCTGATGTTTCTTTGAAGATTTTGTTTAGCGTTTGTGCTGCCATGTGGGTGTATGAAAACAAAATAAACAAAATAAAAACAGCGAAGACCAGTGGTTTATCACCCTTGATCTATAATGCTTGTAACACGTACTGCATTTCAGTTCCCATTCTCATAACGCACAATTCAATGTTTAAATGGTTGGATTACAGCAGTGTTTTCAAACATTTTGACAACATAATGTTTGTTTAAGCAACGGGTGCTATAATGTCTGCTTTGGTCCTCAACACAAACATTACATTTTCCCTGTTTTCTTAAACAAGCATCGTTGAAAAACAAACTGTAGGAGGGGCCCTCAAAAAGAAAACAAACCGTAGGAGGGGCCCTCAAAAAGAAAACAAACCGTAGGAGGGGCCCTCAAAAAGAAAACAAACCGTAGGAGGGGCCCTCAAAAAGAAAACAAACTGTAGGAGGGGCCCTCAAAAAGAAAACAAACTGTAGGAGGGGCCCTCAAAAAGAAAACAAACTGTAGGAGGGGCCCTCAAAAATAAAACAAACCGTAGGAGGGGCCCTCAAAAAGAAAACAAACCGTAGGAGGGGCCCTCAAAAAGAAAACAAACCGTAGGAGGGGCCCTCAAAAAGAAAACAAACCGTAGGAGGGGCCCTCAAAAAGAAAACAAACCGTAGGAGGGGCCCTCAAAAATAAAACAAACCGTAGGAGGGGCCCTCAAAAAGAAAACAAACTGTAGGAAGGGCCCGCAACAAGAAACGTGAAACAAATAACTAGCAGTTAAGGCACTTTGAGGCTTTACATTTTGTTTGACTTAGTTGGTTCCACAAATAAACAAATTAAAATAGTCCATCTATAAGATGGGTTTTCAACAGGTGCAGGTATTGCATGTGGTTCCTGACCATGCATTTAGTAATGTAGGATTTGTTTTAAATCTTCTAGTGACCTGTGATGAGTCCATCCATGTAGTAATTTACTGACAAGTTGGAGTTCAAGAAATTCAACAGAATCTCAAGAAGTGCTTGATTGTCTGGTTGAGTCATTATTATTAGGACATTTTACCAGAAACAGTGGGATGTACACACATGGGATGGGATGCATAGCAAGTGTTAACTTACAAAAGCACTAATCCTAGCCCATATCCCCAGTTCCCCACCCAACACAATAGTGGTCCCCAGGTTGATTCGAAGTCAGGGTGGTGATCCCTGGTTCACAATCAGTTGAAAACCCCTGATCTATAAGATTGGCCATTTAAAAAAAAAAAGTCCTTAAATTGTCACTTTAGAAATTAGACGAAATACTTGTATTATATACACCTATACAGTATGTTTGTTTGTTTGTTTACTGCTCAGAGAGAAACAACAATGTTAAAATAATTTCCCAACCCACAGGTTGAGAAATGCACCCTTATAGGAAGAACAGTAGCTGCTTCAAAAAGTCAGCGCCTGCCTGTGCTGCTTTAATGTCGCCCGCCTACTGTACTGTGTTCCTGGCTTTGAAAGCACTGCTTGAACTCGGTGCACCATACAGTATACGTCCATATACCGTACCTCAGTGGCGCTAATGAAAGTTTTCGCTGCATTTGAGAAACTCGATAAATACTGTACAGACAGTACAGAAACACTCTCTCTCTCTCTCTCTCGGCTTGGCAACATGAGAGAGACTATGCAAGTATACACAGGCTAGACTTGTTGCAACGTGCTCAGCGCACGCACACGCAGTCACACACGCATGCACACACGCACACACAACACGCACACACACACAGTCAGCTAATAAATAGGTTATAACACCAGTAGTGTCTGCCGAGAGGAAACTGCCCACACACTCGTCGCTATAATGCAATGCCAGGGTTTTTACTTTGATTAAGCTCAAGTTGCAGATTGGACATTGGAACGCGTGTATGTACTGTGTAGGCTACACATGTATGTACATACTGTATGTATGTATGTATGTATCTAGTATCTACACATGTATGTATGTACTGTGTAGGCTACACATGTTGGTGCGTGAAGGGAACTGAACAGCAGTCTCACTAAAATGTCTGTTTCGTTGCACGGTCTATGGTTTTCCTTTGTATCCTGACTCCTTATGTATGGGCATAATGTGCAGCATGCATCTCCTCACTTTAACCAATTTTGGGTGGGAACCGCTTTTGGTGTTAGCATTATGTTATGCTTTAGCTATTGGAAAATAGCAGATCTACAAGCTCATAGCGCTACGAGCTTGTAGGTCTGCTATTTCTTTTAAATCGAAGAACCACTGACGTAGAAACATAGCTATTTCAGAAAACTGTCAGGATGTAGAAGACATTTTTAGAATCTGATGGGTTAAATATTCCAGGCTGCCAGAATGAAAAAAGGAGAGGTCCTCATTAGTGTGTGTGTGTGTGTGTGTGTGTGTGTGTGTGTGTGTGTGTGTGTGTGTGTGTGTGTGTGTGTGTGTGTGTGTGTGTGTCTCTCTCTCTCTCCTGGGGTTTATGGGTTACATTTGATTTTCAGAGGAATTTTCAGTGTCAAAAAGACGTATACTGTATGTACAGTATATGATGTAATATTTGCACATACTGTACTGTGAAGATCATAATAGGGAAATGTAGTGGAAATGATTACTTTGCAGCTTCAGAGGCATTTAGGTACCAGGTATCTAACATACACGCTTCAGAGGCATTTAGGTACCAGGTATCTAACATACACGCTTCAGAGGCATTTAGGTACCAGGTATCTAACATACACGCTTCAGAGGCATTTAGGTACCAGGTATCTAACATACACGCTTCAGAGGCATTTAGGTACCAGGTATCTAACATACATGCTTCAGAGGTATCTTTTGTACCAGGTGACATACTCCTAGACCAACACAGTATCAAACATACATATATAGACCAGTGGTTTTCAACTCCCTCAAGGACCACCAGTGGTCCTTGAGGGAGTTCCAGCCACAGCTTAATGATGGAGTTGGTAACCAAATGCACCCTTATATAGATCTTCAAGTAACTCTTGGGAGCGTAAAATGAAACCGTGTCGTTTGCCTGTTACAGTACATCTCCTGACCTATGGCATCAACAGCATGGAATTGTGGACAAAATCTTATCCAACGAATATAGCAATATTCTTTGGTTTTGGGTTCGAGAGGTTAAAATGTCATCAAATGGTGGTTCCGTGGCTCAAATGCTGAGCCTTGATATGAAAAGGGTTGAAAACCACTGACATAGACCAACAGTTAATGTAGCCATTCTAACATAGAACACAGTATCTGCAGTATATATGCGTGCGTGCGTGCGCGCGCGTGCGTGCGCGCATGCGTGCCCACATGCGTGCGTTCGTGCGTGCGTGTCCACAGCCAGTGATGGAAGAAATTCTCACATGTATGTGAGAATTTTGCACACAACTACTTGCACACAACTACTGTACTTTTGCAAGTTGGCACCTGAACAGAGTGCATTTCTAGTTGTGATTTTTGCATTCCACTACTGGCTACCCATAGATACTTAGATGCAATATTAAGCTCCTATGTCATGTGCAAGTAACATCTACACAGCGGTATTGATTAGGCCGTAAAACTATTCAGGTATAAATCAGTGCTACATACTGTATGTACAATCCAGCTTCAGCCTATCAGTTCATAAACCTGCCTTGACGGTCAAGCTCTGCAATTGGAGATCATTAGCCTTTACTGAATCATAAATATAGGGATTTTCATCTGATCGCTGCAAGAACCAATTATCTTTTCCACCACAATAGGCTCTCGATAGCTAGGCCACAATAGACACCCGTGGTGTCTCTCTGCCACTGCTAGCAAAGTGCTTCCATTGAGTGACTTTCAGACGGCGGGCAATTTGCTGTGGCGCTTTGATACTGTATGATTTATGACGAAGATCCGCAGGGGGCCGGCCCGGCCGTCTGGAACTTGCGTGCGTCACATTTGAATGCATCAACTATTTAAGTATTTTCCCTGGACCAAACAAGGATGCAGAAAGAAAGAAAGAAATAAACTAAGAGGGCCTCCATAGAGATACTCTTTGTCATAAATTATTTGCCACCATGCCAGTCATGAAGTAACCATGCAGCCACCCTGTCACAATAACTCACAACAGACCTCAGCAAACACCACACCACACCACACCACACCACAACACAACACAACACAACACCACACCACACAACACCACACAAGTTTGTCTTCAATTACAAATGAGCATTTGGAATTGTCGGCTGTTATGTCAAAGCCCAAAACCTCTAGCTCAAACCAAAAAGGAAATTGTAAATTCACTCATAGGATTGAAGTGATCAAGAGTCACATACAACACATGTTCCCTGTTACAACTCACATACCTTCAACAGTAGATACAATCACACTAAACAGCATACTGTTACAACTCACATACCTTCAACAGTAGATACAATCACACTAAACAGCATACTGTTACAACTCACATACCTTCAACAGTAGATACAATCACACTAAACAGCATACTGTTACAACTCACATACCTTCAACAGTAGATGCAATCACACTAAACAGCATACTGTTACAACTCACATACCTTCAACAGCAGATACAATCACACTACACAGCATACTGTTACACATACCTTCAACAGTAGATACAATCACACTAAACAGCATACTGTTACACATACCTTCAACAGTAGATACAATCACACTAAACAGCATACTGTTACACATACCTTCAACAGTAGATACAATCACACTAAACAGCATACAACACAAGCAGCAGCAAAGAAGCACAAAAAAAGGTTCCTACCTTAAGCCATCTTCTATACTTGACTGCATCAGTTGTGTAAGAAGTGATCAAACTTTGGAACCCTGCATGGATAGAGAGATGGAGCCTCCGGCGGCGTCTCCGGTCATCTCCATCCTCCAGACATCTGGCTGGCTGGACACTGCTTTCCTCCCAGTATCAATGGCACCGACCAGCCTCGTTCTCCTGACCGACCAGCCTCATTGTCCTGGCTGCCATCTTCTCACTCAGCCATGGATGTGTATAAGTTCTGGTGTATAGTTCAGTGGTCAGGGATTCAGGGCAGGCTCTCTATAGGGTCCAGCATTCACACCATGTCACCGGAGAATGGACTCAGGGCTGAGGCGAAGCAGATGGTTGGGGGTCTGGGGTCATCATCACCCTGGCTCGTGTATACTGTGGAGCAGGTTGAGAAAGACACCATAAGCTTTGAGTAAGGAAGTAAGTAAGTAAAGAAAGTGAGCTGACCAAGAGAGCCACATACTCGGTGTACACTGTACCAATTCACAACTCACTAGCAACAGCATTCAAACATACACAGCCTGTTGTCACAACACAGCCTAGTATATGTAGCTGTACATATATTTAATAATAAAAATATCCTCAAACTTTGAGGACAATAAAAATCACACAGGTGTGATTTTGTTCTTATTGCTTGGCCCCTGTTATCGCTGCTTGCAGATTCTCTCTCTCAGACACCCGTTGCTATTAGATACTGCCAGGCTTGTCACCATGGCAGCAAATTCTCAATCAATTTACACACACACACACACACACACACACACAGTGTGGGAGGATTGTATAAGTCCTTGAGCGTTCCCTCGTCCGGCTGGGAACAGCCCCTGAACAGCCCCTGTCCCTCGCTCATAACTATTTATTTTTTAATCGTGAAAATGTGGCGCAGATCTTTGAGTATATATTCTTTCAGAGCCAAAGTTTTTAACTAAAATCTTTGCTTCTGGTGGGGGGGTCCCTGGAACAACATATTTTCAGATGGGGGTCGGCGGCCAAATACAGATAATTCTGGGGGTCCTTGACATTAAATAGTTTGAGAACCACTGACATAGAAACATGGGTTTTTCAGAAAACTGTCAGGATTTAGAATACATTAAAATCTGTTCTCAGGTCTATACAGTAAATGGGTTAACATCTTCTCATCTTCTTTATGTAACTTAGAGAGCATTTTATGTAGACTTAGATAGCATTTTATGACAGACTTAACATTTTTATGTAGACATAGCACTATAAAGTATACAATACATGCATAGTTTCATTATATAGATATCCCACTGTTACGTTATTAGCTTATTAGCTTACTACTTTTGTATGTATGTTGATGTATTGCCATGCTTTTTGTTCTTGCTTAATGTAAATCGCTCTGGATTAACCCATTCTGGGCGGGAACCCCTTTTGGTGTTTTGCTTTAGCCATTGCTTTAGCTATTGAAAAATAGCAGATCTACAAGCTCATAGCGCGCCACCGAGTGGCACGCTACGAGCTTGTAGGTCTGCTATTTTTGAAAAATCCAAGAACGGCTGACATAGAAATGCCTAAATTGTAAATTGTCCCAGTGTGGAGATGCAACGTGCCACTCAGTGTTGTTTTTGGCAACAAAATTTCTATTTTAGTTTTAGTCATGGTCTCTTGAATAGTTTTCATTTAGTTTCAGTCACATTTTAGTCACCTGGAATGATTTAGTGTTAGTCTAGTTTTAGTCGACTAAATGACATAAGATTTTAGTTAGATTTTAATCGTATACAGTTGATTTAGTCGACTAAAATGTAGAAGCAGAGGTTGGGGGACATGCACAGACAGGTGGGTGGAACGGGAACTCCAACTTCCATCGTTACAGACTGGTGCTCTACAGCTGGGCACCGGTCTAGTACCATCAATTAATTAATTAAATCATTCATTCATTCGATTTGGATTGACTGATCATCAAAATAAACACTTACAGTGCAGAACCACTCCACTGAAATACTACAACTATTTTACTTAATTTTTACCAGTATCAATGCTGCCATATAGAAGGTATCGGCATAAAAATATACTTAAAGTACTAAAAGTAAAAAGGCTACTTTAAGTTTTTTTATGGCGATAATTTTGTACTCATAAACAGTTATTTCATCGGTCACTGTTGTGATGTCAGCGATGTTTTCTGATGAGGGGGTCAGAACTGGTCCATTTTTTTAACGCTCCAAATTGCACCAGAATCGCGAAAATCACGAAAATGTGGCGCAAATCTTTCAATATATATTATTTCAGAGCGAACATTTTTAACTGAAATCTTTGCTTCTGGGGTCCCTGGAACAACATATTTTCAGATTTGGGTTCGGGGGCCAAATACATATAATTTTTGGGGTCCTTGACATGAAATAGTTTGAGAACGACTGACATTATAGAAACATGAGGTTTTTCAGAACCTTCGTACGGTGTAAATGAGTTGGGCTACTATACTGTGAGAGAGAGACAGACACAGAGAGAGAGAGAGAGAGAGAGAGAGACAGAGAGAGAGAGACTACTATACTGTGAGAGAGACAGAGAGAGAGAGGGTCCTCTTCTGGAGTCTTGACATGTGAAACACAAATCCCACATGACACATTACGGAATGATTCACTGTCCTATTCTTCCTCTGCCGTACGACTGACGTCAGCATCCTGGGGCCGGGGGGTGGGGGTGGAAGCAACGTGAGCCCGGGGGTGGGGGGGTATACCATGGAGAGATGGGAGACTGAGAGCAGGGTTGATTTTCACAGTAATAATTACTTTTTCCAATGCCTGTCTTTTGAAATTAGGTCATTTTATGGGAGTATATGGACTTTGTTTAGAGCACTTTTAACACAAATCTAATGGCAGCCATGAAGTCTATGGATTAAAAGTAGATTCTTACAGTAATAATTAGTTTTTCCAATGCCTGCATGGCTTTTGAAATTAGGTCATAATATTATGGGAGTCTATGGACTTTTAATGTGTGTTTAGAGCACTTTAAACACAAATCTAATGGCAGCCAAGTCTATGGATTAAATGTTTGTTTGTTTAGGATTCAAAAATGTTTGTTTAGGTCAGCAGTTAAAACAACAATCAGACCAATGTGGCCAATATAAATTAGGGATGCCGCCGATTAATTGATTTTCCGATTCATCGTCAGAGTCTCCGAAATCGATTTTATTAACAGATAAAATATAGGCTAATAAGTAAGGCTGCATGATATATCGAACATGTACATTCATCAGAGTGGAGAATATAAGTATAAATCAAGTTGAGCAAAGCCACTCTTCTCTGCCCCTCTCTCTAACAGACACAGTTAACCATCGCTTCTTAAGTGCCAGCCAGACAGACAATCAGATTAAATGAAGGCAGGTGTAGAGTAGAGTGTAGACTAGTGAACTGGACATGTTCTCTTTATATCAAGTACTTCATACCAGCCCCTTATGAAACTACTTCTCCCCAAATTTCTGCCTTCTGTGGGGGATAATATTTATATGCAAATATCATGACCAATGGCTTTGCAAGACTAAACAATGAGCATAAACGATGATGTTTAGGTGAAAAAAAAGAACAGAAAGAAATATATATTAATTCATTAAAATATAAATGTTGTAATGTTGCAACGGTGGGCATTGCCGGGTTAAAGAATATAATATGCCTTTTTGTATTATTTCTGTATATCAGCAACATGTTAGATTTTGTATGAAATAAAGATTCTCAGATGTTTTACAAAAACGCCACTTAACTAACTGGTTAATCCATCGATAAGTCGGATGGATGGATGGATGGGGATGACTGAGTGAAATTTGGGGATGAAAGAGAAAGAGAGAGAGAGAGAGAGAGACAGGCAGAGCGGTTTACTTTTCCCCATAAAAGCAACAATCTCCCGGTGTTGTTGCCATGGCGACCTCCTTTCTCCATTCCTATTCAGTGCGCCAGCACTTATCCCTGCCACCTTTCAGTCAGCGCTGTGTGTGCAGTCAGTGTGCGTGTGCATGTGTGCATGCGTCTGATCCTTGAATGAATACACCTAGTGCGGAAATAAAAAGCCATTATAGAGGGCCCTATATATCGCGTACTTTTTAATAGACACACTCATATGCACGTCGTAGTGTATAGGCACACTTAAAACACACACTTCCATGCACTAATTTGAGCCCCCGGGGCAGATGAAGTGCTTCATGTTTTCAGGTCGTTACTCGACTTCATTCTTCCTGCTTTATACTGTTCTGAGTCCGAGTGCCTCTCTCTCTCTCTCTCTCTCTCTCTCTCTCTCTCTCTCTCTCTCTCTCTGATCTGTTATGACCCACGTGGCTCTCAAAACACATCTTTCAAGTACCTTTCCTCCATTTCAACCACCGCAACATGCACGTACGTATACACATGCACGCACGAACGCACGTGCAGCAGCCCATCCTCTCTGCCATTGAAAGCTTGTAAGTGACGCATGCGATGGTGAACATGATGATGAGGTTGTTAGGAGTTCTCAAAAGAACAGTAATGAGGAGCACCTGCAGCTCTCACAATAGTCCCATCAGTGTAAATGGGAGAGGGAGTGGAAATGATGGTGCAAAGTGGAGAGTAGTAAGTAAGCCTTTGCCGAGCCATGAGGCCCACAGGGCAGGAGCCTATAATAATCTATACTATAATAGAGCGAATGTCTGAGTGTGTGTGACTGTGAGTGTGTGTCCGACCGCATTTTATCTCCTCATTATCTCCTCACTGCCTGCACCAATCGTTCCCACTTTTCACACAGGCATTGACCATATGAATATGGAGGGCGTGACGGAGCCCTTTTTTCGATTTGACACATTAATGATTATTAATTAATTTATTAGTGAATTAAAAACGCACCCGGGTGCAGTACCCCCCGCAGCCACAGGGCGGCAAAACTCCAAGTGAATTGCATTTTGGGACCGTCACTGATTAATACTGGGACACAGTTTTCCGCGTAACTTCAGTTGTTTCGCCCGCAGTTACAGATCTCATCTTTCCTGCACCAGCACGGCCACGATCACAACGGAATGATTATCTATCGGGCTGGCTCTGTTGGATCACTTGATAGGCCCTATAACTTTTAACCAAACGTGGGTGAAACAGCGTGCAGCCGCGCACGTAAAGACTGCACGTGCGCACGCACATGGAGTGGACGGATTGATTGATATACCACAACAACCCTTGCTTAGCACCTCGCTAAAAGCGTGTGCGCAGGCTACTCTGAGGTGGCCACCCACTGTCGTTATAATAGGAACCTTCTGCCCTTGCCTGGCTGGATTTGTGTGTGTGTGTGTGTGTGTGTGTGTGTGTGTGTGTGTGTGTGTGTGTGTGTGTGTGTGTGCGTGCGTGTGTGTGCAGACTACTTTAGCTGTGAGCGTGTGTGTGTAAACTACTTAAGCTGTGTGTGCGCACGTGCGTATGTGTGCGCGTGCGTCATCGCGTGGCCGTTTTCAGTTCGCTATAAACACAACACGAGATACAACTGTCTTGAACATAAGCCACACACACACACAGCGTGAAGTGGCTACAGCGCACGCTCCGGTGAAAACAGCTAATCTACAAGCTCACAACATCACAGGTTGCAAAAGCCATGAGTTCTCGCAAGCCAAAGCTCACAATTGAGACCGTTTTGGACGCAAATCCACCTGCAAATTGGATCTCTGCCACTGTCCATAACTCCATATATAGGTGCATGTCAAACTGGGGGTCCTTGATACTTTTCAAATGGGGCTCTGTTGTCTAATAAGTGTAAATGTTGCGGTCCTTGCTCTTGCCATGAAAACGTTTCCCTACCATGCATTTGTAAGAATACTTTCATGTTATACTGCTGTTTTTATTCATAAAAAAAAAAACACACACACACACACAAATATATTATACAAGTTGAAATATACCAGAACGGGTAAGGACTAGTAATAATAATAATGAATTGCATTTTTATGGCGCTTTTCTATGCACTACGTGCCTACTCAAATCGCTGACAATGGTTCATTCATCCATTCATTCATACATTGGGAGGTGAAGCGGCGAACAGTCGACGCCAGCGTCCTCTCCTCCCACATTCACACACCGATGGTGGCGAGCTCACACCGACCGACTCACTGGAGGCAGTGTGGGGTTCAGTGTCTTCTTGCCCAAGGACAGTTCCACATGTGGACAGGAGGAGGAGCCGGGATTCTAACCGCCGACCCAGGGATCATTGTCCTGATCCTGTTTCTGTAGCGTGAGGCAGCTTGATGTAGAAGTACACCCCCTGGACATGACGCTTATGGCTGTCGCAGGGACTTACCCCCGACCTTGGATATTCTAAAAGGTGTATGCAAAGTGTTGGCCTATTATGTAAAATTTACAGGACGTGGCTAATCTGGTCAATTCTAATGGGAAGCCTTTGTCGATACAATTCAAACAGGTCACTCTTGGATTCCCAAAACAGTCAGAAACCAACGTCAGACCCAGCTGTGTTGCATTCGGCCAATAGCAACCCAGAACCCCATTAGTGTATAATCTGATACTTGCTTTGCTTGAACTATACAAGGGTGATTTACAGCACCCATTAAAACCAGGCAAAAAGGTGTCTGCGTCATTTTAGATTTCAGCGTTGGATATTCAAAAATAGCAGATCTACAAGCTTGTTAAAAGGTTCAACTTTATTGTCAGCAATACCAGTTACAGAGTAAAAGGCACGTGAAATGAATTGTGCGATACAACATCCATACAACAGCTACAGTCTAGTGTTAAAAATCAGTGTAAGAACTACAGTAAGTGCTGCTATTTTAGCGCCTTTGTACGTCATCAGACGGTTGAATGGCCGTCATCAGCCCTTTCCATGCAATGAAGCCAGTATGGACATTTTCTACCTACTGACATTGTTATCAGCCATTAATTGTCCGACGTCAGAGCCGAAGAGTTTGATCAATCCTCAAGGGGGCCCCCCCGCAGCCCTGCCTCCCCCCCCCCCCCCCCCCCCGCCGCCGCCGCAGCGCAGAAAGAAATAAGTTGTTTTCGCTGGTACTTTTAAAGCAGCTTCTATAGGCCAATGTCCAAGCCAAGGTGAGGACTTTCAGAACTATATTATTGTGTGTGTGAGTGAGTGAGTGAGTGAGTGAGTGAGTGAGTGAGTGAGAGAGAGACGGAGGGAGAGAGAGATCATAGGCGGCGGGTGCGTTTTACCTTTGGGTAGGCGTTGGGGGGGGGGGGGGGACGACTGTCGCCGCGGATTTATTTATTTATTTATTTCCCAAATGGTCTAAAAATGAGTTATTTAGCATACTTTTACCAATGAATTAGCCTATACACAGACAGCGACTGATCAGCCTATTTGACTTTTCTCGAGTCAGTGTGTAGTCTCACTAGTCTGTGTAGGGTTAGGTCTCTTTGGTAAATTCTTGATCAGTGTTATTATGTCACGACTCAAGAACAACTACAAAAGAAACCCGATTAGCATTGAGTACTTTTTAACACCTCTTGGACGGCCGGTGTCTCTCAAGACAGACTGTTGCCTCGCAACAATTGAGGAACAACAGGGGAGGCGCTGTTTTCCCGAATATTTGACGATGGGATTCTCAGATTGCCGGCGGAGAGGTCCAAAATGTTCGGAATTCCCAGAAAATATGTAATGTAAATGTAAAATGTCCACGAAAATCTTCATGGGGGCCTAAAGGGGCCCTGGGAGTCTTAATGGGGGCTGTGGCCCCGTGGCCCCCACAGACTCTACGTCGTTGTCCGACGTCGCGTCGATCAAGTTGGCCTGACTACTAATCTATTACTACATTAATGTGCCACTCCAACTCTTAAAGCTATCCTGATCTTTTCCTGGAGAACTTCTGTTTTCCCCTGCTGGTTTTATCCACTATAAGCCTTGCTAATAGAGCACCGAAGTCTGACGTCACTTTCAGTAGAGGGCGTCAGTCCCCAGGTTCATGTATTTTTTTAGTTGCATTGAAATCGCCATAGGAGGATTTTTAGATCGCTTCATATAAGAACTGTGTTTGAAAAATAAACATGTCATCCCGGCCGCTTCACTCATATGGATATGAAGAATCAACTGACTGAGAGAAAATGCTAATGTTACTGCTACTGAAATAGTTACATTTTCGCTAGAAGCAGACTGTATCATATATGAGTGACTGACTGTTGCAAACGATACAGAGACACCTCCCTGACAATAACGCTGAGACAGCTTGTTTATTTTTGGACCACAACGCTTATAGTAGACGATATTAAGATCACCCCATGTTATTCTCCATAGAGAAATTACTTCCGCGAACCAGGGGAATCGAAGGGATGAGCGAGTTACGTCAGGACTTCGGTGCTCTATTCCACTGCTTTGCTACTGAAAAGAAGTGTCCAGCAGAGGAACCCTTAGATATTCAGGGTATAGAATTAACATAATAACACCTTGGGAAATGCCCCCCTTTTCTCACCGACGTACTACTGAATTGCCAATGGCAGGAAATGTGAAGTTCTTAAACGGCACATCTGTAAGTCTAATGCTGCATTCACGATTCCGATTATCTTATCAGATTATTTTATGCATCACACACTACACGGTTTTAAAACTCGGGCCCGAGGGAGTGGAGAGGAGAGGGGGAGAGGGGAGGGGAGGAGGAGAAGGGAGGGGAGGAGAGGGGAGGAGGAGAGGGGAGGGGGGGAGGAGAGGGGAGGGGAGGAGGAGAAGGGAGGGGAGGAGAGGGGAGGAGGAGAGGGGAGGGGGGGAGGAGAGGGGAGGGGGGGTTGCGGGGGCAGAGCAAATATCAAACATTCTTGATGTTGATCGGGCCGATCCCGATCACGCTGTGAGCGGCCCCCGAGCAGATCGGAGGGATTACGATTGGATCTTTTATACACTCACACTAGACAATAATTTATGCCCGATAATCGCTCCCGATTAACATCCGTGTATATATATTTTTTGCTTTAGCATCTTGCTGAAGATGACTCATACAGGCCTATAGTGCTATAGGTTGATGTGCGTCAACCCATTTAGCCTTGAGGCTGATTCTATAAAAACGTCTTCCTGAAAGAACGTCGCTATAATATATCATGTAGAACAGGTCGTCCAATGATCCGTGGGTCCTTCTGTCAAATTGTCCTTGGGCAAGACACTGAACCCTAACATTGCCTGCAATGAGTTGGTCGGTGTGAGCTCGCCACCATCGGTGTGTGAATGTGGGAAGTGAGGACGCTGGCGTCGACTGTTCGCCGCTTCACCTCCCAATGTATGAATGAAAGAAACATTGTAAAGCGCTTTGAGCACTTGGAAAAGCGCTATAAAAATTCATTATAACAACAACGTATGTGAAACAGGTCTAAATGGGTTAAAAGTTGTGCATGCAGTTTGACTTACGGAAAATGCTGGGCAATGGGAAATGTGCAGCCCTATACCTTTCAAAAAAGTTTGGTTACACCGCTGACAGGATGTTTGTGAAGCCTCCCCAGCAATAAAGATGAAAGTGTGGGAGAGAGAGATCTTCCTTGTTGAACTCACGCTTATGTTTTTGCCTGACAGCGAACAGATATTGTTAAAGGTATATTCAGTGATTTCACTCAAAAAACCTTAGGTTTCGTTTTTGGCTTGGGACCCAGCCTTTCGTCCAATCAGGATAGAGAGTCAAAAACGAAACCTAAGGTTTTTTGACCCCCAGGGGTTAACTGGGGACAGGGAGGAACTCCTTATATGGTCAGCACACTCTATAGTAGAGGATTATCACAACAAAACAAAAAAATAAGTGATATTTGAATTAAGTGAAATCACTGAATATACCTTTAATACGGATAGCCTCTATAGATTTGTCTACAACCCAAAGCAGCATTACTGTAAATCACCATGGCCTTGTGGTTGCCCTCAGACTGGGAGGCTGAGGGTTCGATCCCCGGCCGGGTCATATACCAAAGACTCTGAAGACAAATGGGACCCTCCCTGCTTGCATGCATGGCACTCAGCATCAAGGGTTGGATTTGGGGGCAGGATTTAAGCAACTGTCTTTTAATTACCTGGTCAACTCCCCAATAATACCAGTTCAATACCATTCCATCTCACACCGAGGCATTCATTGAGAGGGCATTTATTAACACCACTTTCAGGATCATCATATATATTCTCCCAAGAAAACCTACATATATACACTCGCCCGGCCATACTGGTGTAAAACAACCAAAGAAACAAGAGAATGTCACATCAAGAGAAAGGCTTGAATGAGATTGAGATGAGACGGATAGAAGAAGCTCTGAATACATCTCATCTCCTCTTTATAGCTATGGAGGGAGGGAGAGAGAACTACACTTTCTGTTACAATGCGACAAATATGAAGACGGAGAATCATTCTTCCCTAAATTTAAAGAAAAATATAAAGAATTTCAATCCACCATTAATAACTCATAATTTCAATATGTTCTGGGAGAACAGTCCAAATGCACAGTTTTAGCAGCAAAATACGTGTGGAATTGTCATCAACTGAGGGACAGCCAGTGGACAGAAGAGACAGGTATATCTGTCTGAACAGGGTAATTAAGTTGCTGTTATGTTTCTGTTTGTTAATTTATTTTCATTGTTACTGTATTGCTTGTTGTTCATTATTGTTGGGATGTTTGTTGTTGTCTCTGTGTGCGCATTGAGTTGTCTGTGTGCACAATGTTGACTTTTGTTTTGTTGTATGTATGCTTTAGCAATGTAGAACATATTTATCATGCCAATAAAGCCTTTTGAAATTGAATTGAGAGAGAGAGAGAGAGAGAGAGAGAGAGAGACAGAGAGAGAGAGAGAGAGAGAGAGAGAGAGGCGGGTATAGTGGGTTCTTCAGAGGGAAGGAATCAGAGATCAGCGAGTGAGTCAGGGAGGAAACGAGGAAAGAGGAACAAGCCAGAGAGAGAGAGAGCGAGAGAGAGAGGCACCGCGCGCACGTGAGAAGAACTGCCTGGCGACGGACGGACCTCCAGAAATGTCATGTAGTCAGTTTACGTCTTCCCCGAGCGAGCACGGTAGGAAGCCTCAAACATGATAGTATTATAGTAGCCTATATATAAAACCGATGCTAAGCAGCACGCACACATACAACACACAGGAGTTAGAGCTGAATTGGTGTGTGTGTGTGTGTGTGTGTGTGTGTGTGTGTGTGCGTGTGATGCTGTGACAGAATCTCAGCTGTCTCTGATTCCAAGGGAGATAATGTGTGTGTGTGTGTGTGTGTGTGTGTGTGTGTGTGTGTGTGTGTGTGGCCGTGCATGCATTATAACTATACATGCACGTGCGGTTGTTGTGCAGGTTGTTGCGTTAGGACGAACATGCATGTCGCTCCTCTCCTCTCCATGCATGCATCCTCCCCTCCTCTCCTCTCCTCTCCTCTCCTCTCCTCTCCTCCTCCTCGCCTCTCCTTTCCTCTCCTTGCATCCTCCTCTCCTCTCCTCTCCTCTCCATGCATCCCCCTTTGCTCTCCTCTCTTCTCCTCTCCTCCTCTCCTCTCCTTGCATCCTCCTCTCCTCTCCTCTCCATGCATCCCCCTTTGCTCTCCTCTCCTTGCATCCTCCCCTCCTCTCCTCTCCTCTCCTCTCCTCTCCTCTCCTCTCCTCTCCTCTCCTCTCCTCTCCTCTCCATGCAGCCCCCTTTGCTCTCCTCTCCTCTCATCCCTCTCTCCTCTCCTTTCCGCTTGTAGATATTGTAGATCTGCTATTTTCCCTAGTTTGGGCTCCCGGATAAACATATATCAGACTTTTGGGTCTCGAGCTCTAAAGTGTAATAGTCACACTATTATAGTCACACTCCACTAACGTACAAACCTCCTGCCGCCAACCCGCTCAGGACGGGAACCCCTTTTAGCCATTGAAAAATAACAGATCTACGAGCTTGTAGATCTGCCATTTGAAAAATTCGTGACAATGTGGCGCACATCTTTGAATATATTCTTTCAGAGCGCACGTTTTTGACGTATTCTGCATGGGGGGGGGGGGGGGGGGGTCCCTGGAACTACATATTTTCAGATGGGGGTCCACAGCCAAATAGAGATAATTCTGGAGGTCCTTGACGTGAAAAAGTTTGAGCACCACTGACATAGAAACATAGGTTTTTCAGAAAACTGACCATTTTGGGCGGGAACCCTTTTTGGTGTTAGCATTATGTCATGCTTTAGCTATTGAAAAATAGCAGATCTACAAGCTCATAGTGCGCCACCGAGTGGCGCGCTACGAGCTTGTAGGTCTGCTTATTTTTTTTAAATCGAAGAACGTCTGACAAAGAAACATAGCTTTTTCAGAACACTGTCAGGATGTAGAAGACATTTTTTATAGAATCTGATCTCAGGTCAGAATGGGTTGAATCAGCCTCAGGTCTAAATGGGATACAGTAAGTGTACAGTATATGCAGTAAGTGATGCCTGCATCATGTCACTACAGTGGGGGCAGTAACCTCTCACCGGTATATCTTCCATTATTCTAACTTTTTGTGTGTTTTCATAAATGGACTCCCTACGTACTGCAGCGTCACACAAAAGCAGATTTGGAGATATATGAGCTTCCAACCCAACGGAGACGATATATATATTCCTGTTTATTTATAACACACTCATCTCTAGTCATTAAAGCAGTGGTTTTCAACCCTTGTCATATCAAGGCCTATTTATTTAGCATTTCATTTGAGCCACAGGCTAAGATTAGATTTAACCCAGCCTCTGAGACCCAAAACTAAAGCATAGTTTGTTGTCGTTGGAGAAGATCTTGCAATTCCCTGCACGCTGTATTGATGTGCTACCATCTAGGAGAGATAACAGGCAACCGTTGATCAAAATAACTATTCTTCTATACATTCTCTAATTGCGTAAACTTCTTGTAAATTAGGTCTCTCTCTCTCTCTCTCTCTCTCTCTCTCTCTGAAAACTAAGCTATGATGACTAAAACTAAATGAAAACTATTCAAGAGACCATGACTAAAACTAAAAATCAAAATTTGCTGCCAAAAACAACAGTGCTTGGATCCGATCCTAAGAGGAAGAAAGTTTTGTCTGTACAGCTTGATCTGAACACACACACACACACACACACACACACACACACACACACACACACACACACACACACACACACACACACACACACACACACACACACACACACTTAAGCGAATGTTGTTCCAATGGCTGCAGCTACATCAAGGATATTAAATTATTAAAATCACCAAAGTGCCAGATGGTCAAACACTCTCAGATACATAAATGTTGTGTACAATTGTTTTGTCATTAACAAAACAATTGTACAGTGTATTTTTTATTACATTAAAGCTGCTATAAGCAATAATATACTTATTATTTGGTATTCAGACAGCCAGCAATGGGTAGAAAAAAAACCCGGTCGCAATGACTAACCAGTAACCAATCAGGAAGCAGACAGGCAAATCGACCATGCATTGCAAAGGCCAGTCTACTACTTATAGTCGCTGTCACACCACCGACATTGAACTTCCTGCAGCACCTGAGCTGATTTGGAGGTCTATAAGAGCAACTTGTTTATCTGTGATCCACCCTTAATGCCTTATCCCATTTAGGCCAGACAGTTTTCTGAAATGTTTCTGCATCAGTGGTGCTCAATATTTCATGTCACGGACCCCAAAAATTATATGTAATTGGCTCGCCAAACCCACATTTGAAAATATGTTACTCCAGGAATTAACCCCTCCAGATCAAGCAAAGATTTTACGATTTTTCAAAAATAGCAGACCTACAGCATAATAGTATAACATAATGCTTAAAACACCAAAAGGGGTTCCTGCCCAAAATGGGTTATAGCATTGACGAAGGTCCCAGGAGATAATGCCTGTCGTTTCGTTTGCTTGCTAATTTTAGCTCACTATGAGCACAGAGCAGTTTATTATGAGCGTCTAACAATAAAACAAATTGCATTTTCTTTTTAAGTCTCAGTCTAAGGGATCATTACTCATCATACCAGGACAGGAAATACATTTCCTTCACACATTTAATGTGGCAGTCGACTGTCACAGCTGTGACCCGAGTTTGACTGAATAAAACAAATACACTCTTACACAACCAGGGAGAAAGATTAGACTGGCCAATAGTAGGTTAATATATTATGTAAGCCTCGGCATGCTTTGATCGCAGCATAAAAATGCCACATTACAATGTATTGCATCAGTAGATGACATAGACATTCTCTGCTGTTTTTGCACACAGCATGAATTGTAGCCTACCTGTAATAGGATGGCAGTAGTGTGACAATAGGAAACGGATGCAATGAGATGCAATGCTTGACATTCTGTTTCAAAGACCTTTCTAGGTTAGGGAAGACAGGCAGTAGAGGACAGGTTCTGTCTAGAGATGTCCCGATACTGTAATGGGTATCGGGACAAGTATCGAATCGGCCCTTATTTGTCATATCGGGTCCTATCGGTAACGGTGAATATGCCAGTCTAACCACCGACACAGGGGTAAGGGGTTGACAGGTAAATAAAATAAAATAAAATGTTGGGACATGTGGAGTTTGGAGCCCAAACTGCAAGTGCACATTTGAGTGTCTGCTATGAACACAACACGAGATAGCTATAAACACAACATGAGATCACAAAACTGGTATCGGTATTCGGTATTGGTATCGGCTAACACAGAAATTGAGGTATTGGGATCGGATCGGAAGCGGAAAAAGTGTATCGTCCCTATTTCTGTGTATAGTCATTGTCTCGGGCCGATACCACCCTCAAGTCCTCGTACTCGGTACTCGGAACCAGCAACGAGACTCTGACCCGAGAACCAAAACATTCAATTGACACTAGTTAGAACAAAATGTTGTATTGCTAATGAGCAAAATAAATTGATTTCAGGCTATTATTATTGTGGTTATTGAACATCACAGTATCATTAGTACAGGTACAAGGAATGACAGTGAAATTAAATTGGAGAAAAAAGGGGGTAAAAAAAAGAGTTACTCAGTCTGAAAATAATATCGGGACAACTCGATTGATGTGATGTCAGTAAGCTGATTTGGATCATTGTATAGTTGCAACTTGCACACGTTTCCATGCCATGGAGTTGGACCCCCAATAGCCACAGCCCCCTCGGCTCGCAGAAGCGATGCGTTGCAAGCTTGTAGATCAGCTATTTTTCACTAGTTTGGGTCACGGGGAGACATACAATTTCTGTTTCGGGCAGGCCCAGCGAGAGTAGACAACGGTGTAGGCTGTAGGGAATGGGATCATTGCATAAGTAGAGGGGTCAGCCATACATTTAATAATAATAATGAATTGCATTTTAATAGCGCTTTTCCAAGTAAAGTGCTCAAAGCGCTTTACAAATGGCTCATTCATTCATACAATGGGAGGTGAAGCGGCAAACAGTCGACGCCAGCGTCCTCACTTCCCACATTCACACACCGACGGTGGCGAGCTCACACCGACCGACTCATAGATTGTGCATTACATACTGTACACCCATTCATACACCGATTGTGGCGGAACCCATGCAAGGCACCAACCAGCACATCGGGAGCAATTTGGGGTTCAGTGTCTTGCTCAAGGACACTTCGACATGTAGACAGGAGGAGCCGGGATTCGAACCGCCGACCCATGGATCATTAGATGACCTGCTCTACCTTCTGAGCCACAGTCGCCCTGTAGGCAATGTAGGCAATGTAGGGTTCAGTGTCTTGCCAAAGGACACTTCGACATGTGGACAGGAGGAGGAGCCGGGATTCGAACCGCTGACCCACGGATCATTGGACGACCTGCTCTACCTCCTGATCCACAGCCCCCATTTGCATACCATCTGTTGAGCCAATACGTTTTGGAAGCGCTCCTCTATTGCATCTTATAGTTCAATAGGATCATTACGTGATTTCTACCAGGGTTTTTTATGTAAATCAACTGTGGGACTGAAACTTGTGAGCAAGGGAGACTTTTAATGTCTGTTGGAATATTCATACTCACGTGAATGTTATATTCATGAATTTTATAATCACATATTCATGTGAACATGTTCTTATTTTAATTTCCCTTTCCTGTTTTCTCCCATCTGTCGCCTTCTTTTTTCACAGTCAGTGTTTATTTTATAAAAATGTGTACACTTTCAGAGTTACAGTAAATACACACTGATGATTTAACCCCTTTTGGTGTTAGCATTATGTGATGCTTTAGCTATTGAAAAATAGCAGATCTAAAAGCTCGTAGTGGCGCGCTACGAGCTTGTAGATCTGCTTTTTTTATCGAAGAACGACTGACAAAGAAACAAAGCTTTTTCAGAAAACTGTCAGGATGTAGAAGACATTTTTAGAATCTGATCTCAGGTCAAAATGGGTTAACTATGTGATTACAACTTATTTTCATCTCTTTCTCTGACCATAGAGGCAGACGATATGAAAGGTCAGTGATTATGCGACCGCAGGTCGCATGTAAAATGGAATCTTGCATTTCCCGTCAGTGTGTCACACCAGGCAAGCCCCCAGGTTGTGACATCAGCCACCATATTTGGTGGCCAGGTCATCGTGACATTGCCTGACATCAAATGGGATGGATATCCCTGGTGTCTTAAGGCTCATACATAGTCTGGATTTACGGTGGTGGGGTGACCACCGAACTACAACATGACGTCACGAGCCGCGGTGAAGAGCAAACCACCGCCACCGCTCCAGCCCTTCTCTCTGTTTTTACTCACCACCGCTCAATGTTATTTCAGCTCCGGTGGTCAGCTCACCACCGGAGCGGTGGTCACCTCACCACCGAAAATCCAGACTATGAATAGGCCTTTAGTAAATGCGACCTGCTGTCGCAGTTAAGCCCATATATGGAGATCCCAGATGCCATCAATATTGGCCAGCAACTCTACATCTGACCTCAGACCTCACATCTCCATATATGGATATATGTCAGAACCTATTCTGACATTCCATATGTTGATCCTTCCCCATCCATCCTTCCTCTTCGATGTCTCCCTTTTGACTTACACCTGTCCATTCTAAGTCTAGACGGGCCTGCCCCAAAGTTATTAGTGCAGCCGTGCCCGGCAGCCGGCGAAAACTAGAGTTCCCAAAAGGCCCGAAAATGAAGGCCCGGCCCTACCTGGGCCCTCATCAAACACTGTACACCTGAAAGGCAGATGAAAGGTTGTACTTGGTGTAGTGCTCAACATCAGCAAGAGTACACATGTTACCAACGAGAATCTGTATGCCGGAATATTCAGGGTGAGCGACGAAATAGCAGCGAGGAGAATGAGACTATAGCAGGACACTGCCGAAGACACCAAGAGCTCCCAGCCAGCAAACTGGTGCTGTCTGTGGGAACCGGTCACCAGGACGCCCCACTGAGGGAACCAACACATGGGCACCGGTCACCAGGACGCCCCATGAGGGAACCAACACATGGGCACCGGTCACCAGGACGCCCCACTGAGGGAACCAACACACGGGCACCGTTCACCAGGACGCACCACTGAGGGAACCAACACATGGGCACCGGTCACCAGGACGCCCCATGAGGGAACCAACACATGGGCACCGGTCACCAGGACGCCCCACTGAGGGAACCAACACATGGGCACCGGTCACCAGGACGCCCCACTGAGGGAACCAACACATGGGCACCGGTCACCAGGACGCCCCACTGAGGGAACCAACACACGGGCACCGTTCACCAGGACGCACCACTGAGGGAACCAACACATGGGCACCGGTCACCAGGACGCCCCATGAGGGAACCAACACATGGGCACCGGTCACCAGGACGCCCCACTGAGGGAACCAACACATGGGCACCGGTCACCAGGACGCCCCACTGAGGGAACCAACACATGGGCACCGGTCACCAGGACGTCCCATGAGGGAACCAACACATGGGCACCGGTCACCAGGACGCCCCACTGAGGGAACCAACACATGGGCACCGGTCACCAGGACGCCCCACTGAGGGAACCAACACACGGGCACCGGTCACCAGGACGCCCCACTGAGGGAACCAACACATGGGCACCGGTCACCAGGACGCCCCACTGAGGGAACCAACACACGGGCACCGGTCACCAGGACACCCCACTGAGGGAACCAACACATGGGCACCGGTCACCAGGACGCCCCACTGAGGGAACCAACACATGGGCACCGGTCACCAGGACGCCCCACTGAGGGAACCAACACACGGGCACCGGTCACCAGGACGCCCCACTGAGGGAACCAACACATGGGCACCGGTCACCAGGACGTCCCACTGAGGGAACCAACACATGGGCACCGGTCACCAGGACGCCCCATGAGGGAACCAACACATGGGCACCGGTCACCAGGACGCCCCACTGAGGGAACCAACACATGGGCACCGGTCACCAGGACGCCCCACTGAGGGAACCAACACATGGGCACCGGTCACCAGGACGCCCCATGAGGGAACCAACACATGGGCACCGGTCACCAGGACGCCCCACTGAGGGAACCAACACATGGGCACCGGTCACCAGGACGTCCCACTGAGGGAACCAACACATGGGCACCGGTCACCAGGACGCCCCACTGAGGGAACCAACACATGGGCACCGGTCACCAGGACGCCCCACTGAGGGAACCAACACACGGGCACCGGTCACCAGGACGCCCCACTGAGGGAACCAACACATGGGCACCGGTCACCAGGACGCCCCACTGAGGGAACCAACACACGGGCACCGGTCACCAGGACGCCCCACTGAGGGAACCAACACATGGGCACCGGTCACCAGGACGCCCCACTGAGGGAACCAACACATGGGCACCGGTCACCAGGACGCCCCACTGAGGGAACCAACACATGGGCACCGGTCACCAGGACGCCCCATGAGGGAACCAACACATGGGCACCGGTCACCAGGACGCCCCACTGAGGGAACCAACACATGGGCACCGGTCACCAGGACGTCCCACTGAGGGAACCAACACATGGGCACCGGTCACCAGGACGCCCCACTGAGGGAACCAACACATGGGCACCGGTCACCAGGACGCCCCACTGAGGGAACCAACACACGGGCACCGGTCACCAGGACGCCCCACTGAGGGAACCAACACATGGGCACCGGTCACCAGGACGCCCCACTGAGGGAACCAACACACGGGCACCGGTCACCAGGACGCCCCACTGAGGGAACCAACACATGGGCACCGGTCACCAGGACGCCCCACTGAGGGAACCAACACATGGGCACCGGTCACCAGGACGCCCCACTGAGGGAACCAACACACGGGCACCGGTCACCAGGACGCCCCACTGAGGGAACCAACACATGGGCACCGGTCACCAGGACGCCCCACTGAGGGAACCAACACATGGGCACCGGTCACCAGGACGCCCCACTGAGGGAACCAACACATGGGCACCGGTCACCAGGACGCCCCACTGAGGGAACCAACACATGGGCACCGGTCACCAGGACGCCCCACTGAGGGAACCAACACATGGGCACCGGTCACCAGGACGCCCCACTGAGGGAACCAACACACGGGCACCGGTCACCAGGACGCCCCACTGAGGGAACCAACACATGGGCACCGGTCACCAGGACGCCCCACTGAGGGAACCAACACACGGGCACCGGTCACCAGGACGCCCCACTGAGGGAACCAACACATGGGCACCGGTCACCAGGACGCCCCACTGAGGGAACCAACACATGGGCACCGGTCACCAGGACGTCCCACTGAGGGAACCAACACATGGGCACCGGTCACCAGGACGTCCCGTACTAACATACGTGGATGCACTCAAGAACGACGCAGGAGCACAAAGCACCAACGAGCTGGCCAGATGTATGGAGAACCAGGATGACTGGAAACGACGATGGAGGGCTCGTCTGAGGACGACCTAGTAATTCTCTCTTACTATATACTTAACGTATAAGTCCCTCGTCTGCTGCGTACATAATTACAGCAACACTTCTCTGCATGCGTGGATGGGATATATTAAACACACCGTCGGGGGTCTTGAGAGGCACGTCAGTATAACTCTTATAAATAAGTGAGATCTGGGATCTGTTACTGATGCATAACGAAGCTACGAGGAGGGGGAGAACAGATGAAAGAGAATAGGGGAGTTCAAAAGAACCCAAAGAACCCCGGGCCGTAGATCTAATATAAGCACTCATGTTACTGGCCTTAAATCTTCCTCTCTCTCTCTATGTGACTGTCTCTCTCTCTCTCTCTCTCTCATCCTCTCTGTTACCATTTATAGCTGGCTTTAGTGATTGGCTATTGCACACGCGGTCACATGCGGGCACGCACACACACACACAGAAAGATTTTCTCTTGGTCACACAGAGAGCGTTCAGTGTGCCTTATTTACGAACGACCACAGCTGTGACACAATCACACCTGATTCACACTGGACAACCCCAGCTTCAGGGTAGGGTCTCTCAGTGGACGACCCCAGCTTCAGGGTAGGGTCTCTCAGTGGACAACCCCAGCTTCAGGGTAGGGTCTCTCAGTGGACAACCCCAGCTTCAGGGTAGGGTCGCTCAGTGGACAACCCCAGCTTCAGGGTAGGGTCGCTCAGTGGACAACCCCAGCTTCAGGGTAGGGTCGCTCAGTGGACAACCCCAGCTTCAGGGTAGGGTCGCTCAGTGCGGGCACTCGGCACACCCGGTGCACAGCGAGCGCACTGGATTTTCGAACGACAACACACAGAGTGCACTGAATAAACGAACGACAAGAGGGGTGCGTTCGGAAACACGCCCTGAACGCACTGGTGTGCTCTCTTGTCGTTCGTTTATTCAGTGCACTCTGTGTGTTGTCGTTCGAAAATCCAGTGCGCTGCGCACCGGGTGTGCCGAGTGCCCGCACTGAGCGACCCTACCCGAGAGCACACCAGTGCGTTCAAGGCGCATTTCCGAACGCACCCTCCATCTGCATAATAGCCAATATTCACTGTGTCACAGCAAGCAGCGACACGGAAGGCGTATAGGAAGCTACAGAATCCACACCTGTCAGCTGGCCTGAGTCACACACATCATGGAAGACAATTTGTCTCATGATTTCCCCGACTGGGAGGAGAGGAGGTGACAAGAGAGACGGCTTCCATTCATTTCCAACGGAAGTCACACATGGTTTTAGAGAGACTGCTTGTGTAACAGACGTGATCTTGCGTTGCGTTGTGTTGTGAGGTACCACGTATACTCGTACAGACCAGGATTCTCTGCAGTGAATTGCTTTATCCTGACAACACAAAACAGACGAGGAGGCAGTCACTGCTCTGCTCTGACCTGGACGCGTTTTCCACAACAACGTTTGCTCTTTCATAGTAAAGTTGAAATAGGAAGTGCACTATAGTTACGTCATTCCCTTAAAGGCAACCGCCTGAACTCGTAAAGTTACGGAACACTGGATCACAATAACACACATCTAATGCCTGGGCACCCATTTAGACCTAAGGACGATTCTACAGATTCTTCTAAATCATGGCAGTTTTCTGGAAAACCTCATGTTTTGATATTTCTTTTTCCATGTCAAAGATTATCTGTATTTGGCCGCCGACCCACTTCTGAAAATATGTTTTTTTTCCAGGCACCCTCCCAGTAGCAAATATTTGAGTTCAAAACGTTGGCTTTGTAACAATATATATTCAAAGATTTGCGGCACATTTTCACGATTTTTCAAAAATAGCAGACCTACAAGCTATGAGCTTGTAGATCTGCTATTTTTCAATAGCTAAAGTATGCTTTAAACACCAAAAGGGGTTCCCGCCCAAAATGGGTTAAGTGGAAGCATTATTAACCAAAGATCTAAATTATTCACTTTTCTTTCCAAAAGTCTTAAACATAAAGTAGCAGATGTAGGCATACAATGTGAGCTTGTAGCCTACGTATAACTTCTACTTTCTTTTTTTAAACCTACTAGAGCGGTGCCCGTTGGGCACTGGCCTACTTGGAACGATGCAAGTTGGAAATGCATGCCCCACCCCAGATATTATGTGTCCCTTTATGAACAAAAGCAAGGGCTCGCAACTCACTTTGCTCCTCCAGGTAAATGTATTCACAGTCACAGCAGTTTACTTTACACAACAAACAACGTTTACACGCGTATTGGTCTTTCTCAAGACTTGAATAAATGTAACTGGAGCATTACAAAGTTCATGATTCTGTTAGTTTAACAGTTTGGCTCAGTTTGGCTTATTCTTCTGTGTCCCTTTATGCCCATATATGGAGTTCTTTGTCAGACATGCTCAAATATGGAGTCTATGGCTGCAGACATCAGAACAGGCCAACTTCATATAGGGTGTAAAAACGTGTACGTCACCAAGAGGGGGGCGGCGTCTGAAAAGCTAGCGGCGCCATTCTTGTGGGCTTTAGACTCTACTAGCCCACATCACTCAGAATACCACTTATTTACTGAGCAAGTCTGCACCGTTGTGAGGTCAGTTTAAAATTAAAAAAACGTATACAAGCACACCGGATGGTCGCTCAATGTAAACAAACCAGACAAGCCAGCAACAAGTATGGCGGCCGCTACCACATGACACATATGTTGACGCCCCCTCAAGGATACTTTGGTACGCTCTATATGGACACTGGGCAGGGGCCCTGTCTGGAAAACCGTGGGTCTGACCAACTCGACACCGGGCACTGCTGAAGTCAGTGGGGGGGAACGGTTCCAGAGTTACGTTGAACACGCACACGCACACACACCAGTTTTAATGGGTTAAGCATCTGACAGACTATGCCCTGCAGCATAGTCTAAAAAAGCTGATTTAGGAGTAAAAGAGATTTTTTTTTTCTTCTTTATTTTGTTTTAAGTCGTTCCAGACGGTCCCCTGGAGACAGGCAGCCGACTGGAATGACGACAGACCCAACATTATTTGATTTGGGGAAAGTTTCAACAGAATATGCTAATCAGTGGTGGAAAGTATAAGAACATTTACTCAACTACTACTGTACTTTTTAAAAAGTACAATTTTGAGGTATATTATTTTAGTTGAGCATTATTTTACTTGAGTTGAGTCTACTTCCACTACATCTCGGAGGGCAAATATTGTACTTTTTTTTACTCAACTACAATTATTTGGCAACTTTAGTTTTGTAGATTTGGATTATTATTACAAAACATTTAGCCACTATAAATGTCCATAACTATAGCCCATACTATAGCCTACCCTTTGTTTTGTGGTTTTCCTTTTTTTTTCCTTTTCACAGAATCGTTGCATGGCCACGCATGAGTCATCAGGATCCTGCATGGCTTGATTCCAGGATTAAAGTAATTGATACAGTATCAATATTTTTTGGAAATCTCTATGGGAAAAATGAATGGGGTCTGGAACAATGGAACCAGAAAATGGTTCCATTGCCACTGCTTACACGCACAATTCGTCTAACTTTTTTTTTGACGGATGGGGTAGAGAGGGGGGGCATTTTACACACCAGTGTTGCCAGATTTTGTGAGAGAAATACGCAACCCATGATATATGAAAACAATCCCAAAGGTAAGCGACTAACACATGAGCACATTAAACATAATATATATACGGAAATGTGTGCAATATATATATTATTTAATCTTTGCTTCTCGGGGTCCCTGGATGGAACAATATATTTTGAGACGGGGGTCGGCGGTCAAATACCTACCCTATCATTTTGGGGCGTCGTTCCTTGACGAGAAAAGGTTTGAGCACCACCGATATATAATGTGTTTGGATGTAGAAGACATTTGATTTAGAATTCATTTGTTTTTATATAATCAACTTGAGGTCTTACAATTTAGGCATTTAGCAGACGCTCTTAATCCAGAGAGATTTACATTAAGCAAGATCAAAAAGCATGGGAATACATCACATACATAAAATCACACCCCCTTCCTCTCTCTATTAGCAGGCAACAGTGCAGCACTATCGCTCTCTCTGTTTCTGGCACAACAGCGCCCCTACTGGTACTAATAGTCATTCTGGTGCTCATGGCCACATACATATGCGGACACATAGGTGAACACATAATATTATGTGTTCACCTATGTGTCCGCATATATAGGTGAACACGGACATTGCTGTTCCTTGGAGTGGTTGCACCACTCAAAGTAGTTCAATCATATGAAACATGCGTAAACTAAGAACGTAATGTGGAATATCTATATAATGAAACTATACATATAAACTATACATTGTAGTATATATGTGAGTGCGTACGTGCATGCGTCAGTAATAGCTGCCCGACAGGAAATAAACTTGGACCCCATGCTGTTCCCATAGCAACACAATTCCACTGATTCTAAAAGAACATCACACAGTGTTGGGATTAGAGGACCCTGTATCCATAGCAACTGATATTAGCAAGTGCATGACTGTGTGTGTGTGTGTGTGTGTGTGTGTGTGTGTGTGTGTGTGTGTGTGTGTGTGTGTGTGTGTGTGTGTGTGTGTGTGTGTGTGTCTGCGTGTGCGCGCCTTCGATATGCATGCGTGTGCATTCCATGCACAGATAAACAGTGTCTGAAGGACCAAAGTAACACAGAATACACACAAGTTTGATATAAAAGCACTTGAATTCAGGGTGCCCCATGTACTGTAGTGTACAGTATGCATGTGGAGCTCATATAGCTCAATATGCCTTTCTTTCTTTATAGTTACGCCAGAAATACGACGTTGTTCCAACACTCTCACACTTTGGGACTTGGGCGTCTTGTCTTGTTGTTTACTCACTTGTTGTCGATGCATGGTTAACGATGACTGCATGGGGTTGATTTATGGCAGGATGTTTGTGTTGTGTGTGATTGTAAAGTTTTAAAAATAAAAACGGGGGTAAACAAAACAAGAACAGGCTCCAGACTTTAAATACTAAATAAACATCTCAAAAACAGACGAGCGCAGGGTTCAAACATAAACAAATAATAAAGTATTTCTTTCTTTCTTTCAATTCAAACTGCGCTGTTTGAATGTGCGAGCGGTTGAAATCTGTATCTCTACTATACTGGCGTCTTTCCACCCACGCACAGCTGTGGGCCTGTGGCTTAATTAAAAGGGACCCATGGTGCCATTTTCCAAGGCAACCAGTGGGGGCACCATTTAGTCACAAATATGTTAAATCAAATTTGATGGTTCCTATAGATACACTTACAGTCAGACAGATATTTTGTGAAGCCACTAAGGAAATCGGGATTTCCTGAAAGTTCATATAATGGCCTGTTGTGGCGCTGTCATTGGGCCCAAAAAAACCCATAGCCCCATAGAAGTCCATGTATTTGGTCACAACTACACCTAGACTGTATTACCTTAATAAACATGGTCATGAATACTTTCTGCTTCCAGTCACTAGTTTAAAGTCTCATTTCTAATGTCATAATATTCTTTTTGGAAAATTATGGTCCCATTTATATATTTTTTTACCATAAAGTCGCGCATGTTCTGAGGGGCGTGGCTACCGTTACAGTCTATGATCGGGATTCCCCACCCACTCGAGTCAAAATAAAAACCAACGAAGAAGGGGGGAAGTCCCGCCTCGTTGTCTGGGCAGCTCAGCCAGGGCAAAGTGACACAACTTTGCAATTCACCCTTTGCAATTTAGCAATTTAGCAATTTTGCAAAAAAATATATATTTTTTTTTTTGCAATTTGTTGCAATGTTTTGCAATTTTTTGGAATTTTGCAATTCACCCTTCTGTCAGCCTTCCCAACTCAGCCAGGGCAAAGAGACACAACTTTGCAATTCACAGTGACACTGTGACACCACCCGCCCGCCACCAGAGGGCGCATCTGTATCACACACAAAAAAACACACGGGCACACACACACACGCACACGCACACACAGTATTAAACTTAAAAAGAAAGAAAGAAAGAAAAACACTTAAAAAAAAGAAAACGTAAACAAAGAAAATGTTGTTATTACAATTTACGAGCTGCGTTCGCTTCCCACGTTCGCACGTCTTACTTGTTGTAATGGCTTGCCTGTACTCTCCTCTTGCAATTCACCCTTCTGTCAGCCTTCCCAACTCAGCCAGGGCAAAGAGACACAACTTTGCAATTCACCCTTTGCAATTTTTTTGCAATTTTTTTTGCAATTTTGCAATTTTGCAACTTTGCAACTTTGCAATTCACCCTTTGTCAGCCTTCCCAGCTCAGCCAGGGCAAAGTGACACAACTTTGCAATTCACCCTTTGCAATTTTGCAATTTCGCAATTGTTTTGCAATTTTTTGCAATTTTGCAATTCACCCTTTGTTAGCCTTCCCAACTCAGCCAGGGCAAAGTGACACAACTTTGCAATTCACCCTTTGCAATTTTGCAATTCTTTTGCAATTTTTTGCTATTTTGCAATTCACCCTTTGTTAGCCTTCCCAACTCAGCCAGGGCAAAGTGACACAACTTTGCAATTCACCCTTTGCAATTTTGCAATTTTGCAAAAAAAAAATTGCTAATTTTATTTTTGCAATTTTTTAGCATTTTTTGCGCAATTTCTTTGCAATTTAGCAAAAAGAGAATTGCAATTTTTTTTGCAAATGTTTGCAATTTTGCAACTTTGCAACTTTGCAAATCACCCTTTGTCAGCCTTCCCAGCTCAGCCAGGACAAAGTGACACAACTTTGCAATTCACCCTTTGCAATTTTGCAATTTTGCAATTTCTTTGCAATTTAGCAACTTTGCAACTTTGCAATTCACCCTTTGCAATTTTTTTGCAATTTTGCAATTTTTTATATCAGCTGGAAATGCTATGACTGGTTGAAATGCATATTATTGCAGTGATAATTATAACAGTGAGCGCGCCGATTAGCCTACTATATAACCCAGGCAGAACTGTCTGTCTGTGTGTGACACTGTGACACCACCCGCCCGCCACCAGAGGGCGCATCTGTATCACACACAAAAAAACACACGGGCACAAACACACACACGCACACACAGTATTAAACTTAAAAAGAAAGAAAGAAAGAAAAACACTTAAAAAAAAGAAAACGTAAACAAAGAAAATTTTGTTATTACAATTTACGAGCTGCGTTCGCTTCCCACGTCTTACTTGTTGTAATGGCTTGCCTGTACTCTCCTCTTGTTCCTCTTATTCACACACATTATCTCTCTCTCTCTTTCTCTCGCTCTGTCTCTCTCTCTCTCTCTCTCTCTCTCTCTCTCTCTCTCTCTCTCTCTCTCTCTCTCTCTGTCTGTATAGAATTGCTCCTGACAACTCAGCGAACCACACCCTAAGAAGCCATACGTTGCTCCTCCCTCCGCCTGTTGCCAGGATGTAAGACCAAGAACTGATAGTGACAACAGAGCTAGCCCATCAACTGCAAATACCTGCATGCACCTGCAGTTTCACCACCGCTCCTACAGTTTCACCACTGCTCCTACAGTTTCACCACCGTTCCTACAGTTTCACCACCGCTCCTACAGTTTCACCACTGCTCCTACAGTTTCACCACCGCTCCTACAGTTTCACCACCGCTCCTACAGTTTCACCACCGCTCCTACAGTTTTACCACCGCCAGCAACGTCGACGCCACATACACCTGACGGGCAAAACAAAGCCCAGGTTCCTCGATTTGTCGAGGCGATTTATACCGATCTCATTTCCTTCTCCAGAATCCATTCCGTTCGCCTTCGCAGATACCGTTTAAACTTCTTACAGCATTAAACCGTCTATTCTACCTTCAACGAGGTCTGCTGTAGTACAGGGACATACAGAGCACAGCCTCACACAACGTCTAAAATCGTCATAACACTTTCTTATAAAGTCGGATCCTAATTTTCACCCCTTGAGGCGCGAAGACGGAGATGAGGTCGCCTTCGGCCCTCCTCCAGCCCTCACGGCTGTGGCTCTTGTGTGGCATCCTCTTGGGCGCGTGCTCGCCCGGCGCCGCGGTCGTCCAGGCGCTGCCGTGGCGCGTCCCCTGCCCCGTGCGCTGCGCCTGCCAGATCAAGCCGTGGTTCTCCCCCGTGGAGTCGGTCTACCGCGAGGCGCCCACCGTGGACTGCCACGCCCTCCTCCTCACCCAGCTGCCATTCCCTTTGCCCCGGGACACGCACACCCTGCGTCTGCAGAGCAACCTGCTCTCCTCCGGCCTGGAGAGCGCCGCGCTGCGGGCGCTGCCCAACCTCACCGAGCTGGACCTCTCCCAGAACCGCCTCGGCCGGGTCGGGACGACGACGACGTCGGCGGCCACGCAGAACCTCTCGCCGCTGCCCTCGCTGCAGTCGCTGCACCTGGAGGAGAACCGCCTCGCTCGCCTCCCGCACGGCGCCTTCCGCTCCCTGCCGGCACTGCAGGAGCTGTTCCTCAGCCACAACCGCCTGCGCTGGCTGGCGCCAGGCGCCTTCGCGGGCCTGGGCTCGCTGCTGCGGCTCCACGTGGACAACAACCGGCTGCGCTCCGTGGACCCCCGGTGGTTCGGCGCCCTCCCCCGCCTGGAGGTGCTGATGCTGGGGGGGAACCCCGTGGAGGTGCTCCCGGAGCGAGGGTTCCGGGCCCTGGGGTCCCTCCGCAGCCTCATGCTCGGAGGCATGGGCCTGAGGGGCCTGGCCGAGAGCGCCCTGGGAGGCCTGGAGCGCCTCGAGAGCCTCTCCTTCTACGACAACCTGCTGACCAGAGTGCCCGCGCGGGCCCTGAGGCGAGTGCCGGGCCTGAAGTTCCTGGACCTCAACAAGAACCGCATCGGGCTGCTGGAGACGGGAGACTTCCGGGACATGGCGCACCTGAAGGAGCTGGGCCTGAACAACATGGAGGCGCTGGTGTCCATCGAGCGGGCGGCGCTGGACAACCTGCCGGAGCTCACCAAGCTGGAGGTCACCAACAACCCCCGGCTGTCCTACGTCCACCCGGAGGCCTTCTCCCGGCTGGGCCGCTTGGAGAGCCTCATGCTGAACTCCAACGGCCTCAGCGCGCTGCACCGCCACACGCTGCGCTCCCTGCCCAGCCTCCGGGAGGTCAGCCTGCACTCCAACCCGCTCCGCTGCGACTGCCTGTTCCGCTGGGCGGCCGAGGAGGCCTCCCATCCGGCGCACATCGCCGCCGACGCTGACGAGGTCACCGCGCCCACGCCGACCGGCCGGGCGGCACGGCCTCGAGCGGCGGTGCGTTTCATCCAGCCCCGGGCCACGCTGTGCTCCGAGCCCCCGGAGCTGAGAGCTCGCCGGGTGAGAGACGTGTCCGCCAACGAGATGTCCGCCTCCTGCCTCCCCGTGATCGCGGCCGGTCCCCTCCCGCCCCGCGTGGCCGTGCGAGAGGGAGGCGGCCTGGCGCTGCACTGCCGGGCCTTGGCGGAGCCGCCGCCCCGACTCTACTGGGTGACCCCGTCCGGGCTGAGGCTGGGACCCGCCCCCGACCTCACAAACGGCTCCGGCCCTTCGTCCCACGGCGAGCCCGCCGCGGGAGGAGGAGACCGCCGCGCTCTCCGTCGACCTCCTCCCGACGACTCTTCCGGCAACTACCGGCTTCTCCCTGAAGGGACTCTGGAGATCTGGGCGGTGAGCGCCGGCCAGGCGGGGCTGTACACGTGCGTGGCAGAGAACGCCCTGGGGGCGGACACCCGCAGCGTCACCGTGGGGCTGCGGAACGCCAGAGGCAGGAAGACGACGAGGAGGACGTATCCGAGCACCGGGAGAACAACCGAGGCGGCGGTTCTGGAAGTGCGGGAGGTCGGAGAACATTACACCGTCCTGTCCTGGCAGAGCGGACACGGGGGGCTCCCCTCCACGCGTCTGTCCTGGCAGGCCGTTGTGTCCTCCTCCTCCTCCTCCTCCTCCTCCTCCAGCAGGCCCACCGCGTACACCACGCGCATCCTGGCCGGGACGCAGAGCTTCAACCTGACCCACCTGCGCGCCGAGACCTTCTACCGCGTGTGTCTGCATCTGGGAGCGAGCGGGGGGGACTCCGAGCTCCGTGCGTGGAGGAGAGCCAGGGAGAGCACGGCGCCGCCTCGCTGCGTGACCATCAGGACAAAGGTGCCCCCCGCCGCCAAGCCGCCGTGCCTCCCGGCGAGCACGCGGCTGGTGATAACGGCGTTCTCCTTTTACACGCCTCACCTCACCCTGATGCTGTGCATGGGCGTCTTCATGGCGCTGGTGGGCCGCTACCACCCGGGGGAGATGGACCGCGACGGCGAACGGAAGTACCTGGAGGCCCTCCGGCGGGAGTTGGAGGCCCGCGGCGTGACGGCGGCCGCCGCAGAGAGCGGCGACGAGACGCTCTGTGGGTGCGCCTGCGTCTCGTTGGGCTGCCGCGGTGGAGAGCAGCCGCCGCAGAGTGAGAAGGCCGCGTTGCTCCAGGAGCTCTGAGATAATCACATCCATACACACTTTACAGTAAGCCTGGGTTATACTTTAGTTTACAGTAAGCCTGGGTTATACTTACTGAGATAATCACATCCATACACACTTTACAGTAAGCCTGGGTTATACTTTAGTTTACAGTAAGCCTGGGTTATACTTACTGAGATAATCACATCCATACACACTTTACAGTAAGCCTAGCTTATACTGAGATAATCACATTCATACACACTTTACAGTAAGCCTGGGTTATACTTTAGTTTACAGTAAGCCTGGGTTATACTTACTGAGATAATCACATCCATACACACTTTACAATAAGCCTAGCTTATACTGAGATAATCACATTCATACACACTTTACAGTAAGCCTGGGTTATACTTACTGGGATAATCACATCCATACACACTTTACAGTAAGCCTGGCTTATATTGAGATAATCACATTCATACACACTTTAGTTTACAGTAAGCCTGGGTTATACTTTAGAGTAAGCCTGGGTTATACTTTATAGTAAGCCTGGGTTATACTTTACAGTAAGCCTGGGTTATACTTACGCACTGGGTTTCACGTGCTGGCAAAAAAAGCAGATCTACAATGTGGCAGTGAGCTGGTAGCCTGTTTTTGTTACGTGACACCCGGACACGACTAAGTATGAATCAGGCATCACAGTTAGCCTATAACCACGCACGCACACACGCACACACACACACACACACACACACACACACACACACACACACACACACACACACACACACACACACACACACACACACACACACACACACACACACACACACACACACACAGGAACCGGTGGCTCACAATCAGTATGTAAAGTCAATAAGTAATTGGTAACGTGGTGAAGAGATTTGTATTTATTTTATATAAAGTGTACAGTATTGTTTTGTGTGTAAAGCTGTATATTAAATATATACAGTCTGGCATGACAAAGCTGACAATCAGCTTCATGCCAGCATGACGCGACTGAAAATGGAGAGACATCAAACAGTATAAAAGAGAGTTTTGACTCACTATAGTGACTGCTGACTTGTGAACTGTAATGGTAAATGGTAAATGGTGCATTTATATAGCGCCTTTATCCAAGACAATTTACAGAGATTGTGCATTACATTCACCCATTCTCACACACATTCACACACCGATGGCAGCGGAAACCATGCAAGGCACCAACCAGCACATCAGGAGCAATTGGGGGTTCAGAGTCTTGCTCAAGGACACTTCGACAGTAACTCTGGGGGAGCCCACAGGGTTCGAACTGGCAACCTTGCGGTTACCATCCAGCCACTCTACCGCTGAGCCACCACCGCCCTGGAACTGTGAAAAGTTCGCCCATGCTGCGGCGTGACTCAATCCACCCACGGTCACAAAACAAACAATCACAGACAGTATATTATAATGTAATGTATGGAGGAGGCTGGTTCTGTCCAGATCTCAGTCATGAGTTCAGCTGACCATTATTCGTCTCGACCACTCCGCAACAATCAATCATATTCCTAAATCCTAATGCAACCAGAACAGAAGAGACTGTATAGCAGGGTTCCCCAAAATGTTTTCCTCAAGGGCCATATTTTGACTAGGGTACCAGGCTGGGGGTCGAGTCTGCGAGGTCGAGGTCTTGCCCTGAAAATTAATTTTCAGGGCAAGACCTCATTTGAAAAGGATGCCCAGTTTGACATGCATAGGCTTCTGACCCCCATTTAATGCCATTTATAAATGGCAAAAAAAAGACCAGCCTCTCGTCTTTAGCGTAAATAAAAATAAAGTTTTTGCTACTCACCAAAACAAAGGCGAGTTGTGTCATTAGAAAGCCTACTTTCCTTAGTGGAAGCACTCTGAGTCCCCCACCACACGTATAAATGGTACTTTTTGGCCAGAACGGGATTCTTTTTTTCACCGGACGAAAAATATTCTCTATGAGGCAGTTCTCTGGGCAATATCGGTAGAGGGCGCAGCGGAGTAACTAAAAGTATTTTTTTCCCCGGTGGAAACAAAATCTCTTTTTGGCCAAAAAGTACCGTTTATACGTGTGGTGGGGGGACAACCCGTCAACCCGCCTTTGTTTTGGTGAGTAGAAAAAACGTTCTTTTTATTTACGCTAAAGACGAGACGCTGGTCTGCATTCATGCGAGCAGCGGAAGTCGAGAGTAACATATATAGCTCAGTCTAAATGCAACGCATTAGAGGCGAGCTATGTACCAGAGCTAGGTGTGTACAATGCAGTATCTCGATTGTGCTGTTAAATGAAAACTCCTGCTTCGGGTTCTGTAAATCAAAGTGATTGATGTAAACATCCCTTCATGCTTAGCGTTCAGTGCCCGCATGGTCTGTCGCAGTGTTTTTCAACCCTTTTCCTTTCAAGGCCCATTATTTGTTCGCCATTTGATTTGAGCGTACGGACCGCCGATTTGATGAGATTTACAGTATAGCCTCTCAGACCCAAAACGAAAGAATATGTTGTTGTCGTTGATCATAATAACAAACACAAACATGATTATTTTGGGGAGCATGAAAAGGTTTGAGAACCATTGCAATATGAACCTGCAGCAGCGCACGTGCAATCATTGCATAATGTAAATACTGTACCACCATTCCAGAAAGAAATGATCTTAGAGATAACTGAGTGAAATTCTATTTTGAGCTATTACAAATTAAACTCTTTTTGATTTAACAATTTTCACTGTTGTTTTTTTTATTGAACGAAAAAAAAACGATCCGATTTGATTTTGAGGTAATTGAGGTCATAAAACCTAAAAGAAAAATAAATGAAAATTAATGTCATAAAACCTTTAAGCACAGTACAGTACTGTAATTACTAATTACTTACTTTACGTCACTGTTACAAGACAGATACTGTAGTCATGATGGAGTTAGGCAAAGTCTGCCTCCTGCTGGAGGAGGAGTGGAATTTAATTCTAGGAGTAGCCTATATCCTTCTACCCTAATAGACATGGTCACAGGGGGTACACAAGCACAGCCGTTTATCCGTGCTCCTTCTCCTACCAAACCACACTGTTCGCACACATCTCTCCATGCAAAATATCATCTGCACGCTCCCAGAATACAGCTGCACTACATAGCATCCACGCAACTGTCATATATACTGTACAAATATTACTTTTGTCAAACACAGTTATTGCGCAACATTTCGCTGTGATGCAAATTACATCACAACTTTCTCATTCCCTGGCACCTCCCCTTTTCACTGCACACACACACACACACACACACACACACATGCGCGCACACATACACAGCAGCACGGTACAGCACAGTATGCTAGCAGAGTGGCTCAGAGCCTCAACAGTCTAATATCTCCCTCGGTCCAGAAATGTCTGGGCTAGCTCTGGCCTGACAGCGGGTCGTGTGTTGGAGTCCCGTTCATGACGACCTGAATGTCTTTCCCTGTCTGTCTCTTTTTCTTTCCTGTCAGTCATCACTACAAACTATCAATGAAGGCAGAAAAAGCCCAAAAAGTCCATTGAGAAGTGGAACAAAAAAGTAAGTGAAAGGGCTTGCTAGTTAGACTTTGTATTTATTCACACAAAAACATACATTTTCTCCAGTAAGGCAACACAATATATACATACAACAATCTATATAATAATACTATATTTAGATTTAATGTTGTTATTTCTTTATTTCTTTTTTACTAACAACGTGTCATCATTCCCTTACTAGCACTAGTAGCAAGTATAAATAGTTTTAGCAAGTCATGTAAAAGAGTACCAGTGCTAATTACTTCAAGTCTCCCATAGTGTAAGTTACTAACACTAACAGTTAGTACATCCAATGACAATCCTTTAAGTCTCCCATAGTGTTAGTTAGTAACACTAACAGTTAGTACATACAATGACAATCCTTTTGCTCCACATGAGGCATCATAGTGATCACTGTATATCAGTGGTTCCCAAAGTGGGGTCCTTGAGGGAGTTCCAGGGGGGACCCAGCTAAATGATAATTTGGGACCAAATGTGACCAGATTTTTTCAAAATGAGTTAATAGCACAGGCAGACTCTTCACATAGTAGAGCATGTCTGAAATAAGTGTCAGAGCTGACACATGTAAATATGAAATAAATGATTAAACATGTAGCTATAGGTGTAATGTTAGAGACCACAGAAGTGAACCTTTCAAGCCTGTTTTCTCAACTCGCTGTTTTCTGCAAGACATTACTCTATAAGCCATATCTCCAAAACTGGGAGGTCAAACTGAACAACCAATATGTCAATTTGAAGCTATGATTCCCTGTTTTCATATGACATGAAAAAAAAAAACGAAAATTCAAAAAAATCCAATGGCAGTTAAATTGAGTCACAAATGGACCCTTATGGGTCTTTAACTTAGAGAGTGTACAAATGTACATTTGTATGCTCTCAGAGTTAAATCAGCATTGATTTTACAATATAAATTGTGGGTCCCAGATATAGAAATGCCATTAAATGGGGGGTCTGTAGAGTGATGCATGTCAAACTTGGGGGGTCCTTGTAATTAAACGGGTTGAAAATCACTGCCATAAAAATCTTCTCTTTTTGGGGGGGGGGGGGGGGGGGGGGGGTCCCTGGCACATCTTTTCAAATGGGGTCCGCAGGCTAATAAATGTCAATTTGGGGGTCCTTGACATGAGAAAGTTTGGGAACCACTGCTGTATATTATCTAGTAGAACTGTGGTGTTCTGAAAGCAATGCCTAAGAATTTAAAAAATAAACTGACATAAAAGGCATTCGGTAACAAACGTGAAACGGGTAATTGAACATCGTAAACACATTTTCACATAAAACAATGTCCTATAGTGTCATTTATATTCATAATTCGTTGCTGTCGGGAGGAAACCACATAACTCCATTTGTGAGGTTTTTGATTATTATTTTTTGCATAAATCAGTGCTATTGAACACCCTTTATGTCTGTGTGTTGTTTTGAAAATATTGAACCAATAGAAAGTAGTAAAAAGTGCTTTGGACAAAACCTCTTAACTCCATTGGACCCTCAAAATGTCTGCTAAAGCAACTAACTCCACCACCTCTCCCCCCCCCCCCCCCTCATGGAAGTAATTGACAATATATAAAGTTACAACACCAACTTTGATGAGGCTGTATTGCTTTGTTTAACCCATTTTAGCACTGTGTGAAGCTTTAGCGATGATATTGTAGGTTTGTAGGCTTGTCTGATATTTTAGAAAAATCGAAGAACGACTGACATAGAAACATAGCTTTTTCAGAAAACTGTCAATTTCAAACAGACATTTTTTAGAATCTGATCTCAGGTCAAAATGGGTTAAAAAATATAAGGTTTTCTTAATTTCCTGAAAATGTGATATTTTTCATTTCCTGAAAAACATTTTGGAGTTGTGAGGTTTCCTCCCGACAGTAGAGATATGCTGCATGTATGAGGACATTACTAGTAATGGCGTCAACTTGTTCTTGTATTAGTATGTAGTATGAGGACATTACTAGTAATGGCGTCAACTTGTTCTTGTATTAGTATGTAGTATGAGGACATTACTAGTAATGGCGTCAACTTGTTCTTGTATTAGTATGTAGTATGAGGACATTACTAGTAATGGCGTCAACTTGTTCTTGTATTAGTATGTAGTATGAGGACATTACTTGTAATGGCGTCAACTTGTTCTTGTATTAGTATGTATAGTAAACAACGTAGTCTACAACATAGACGACAGCATTGACATCATTGAGCTTTACGTCTCATTCCTTAACCAAGCAGTATAAAGATTACAAAGTAAAACAAATTGGTATGGCTGCAAAAAGCTGGTTTAGTTCACCTGCTATTCTTATTTTCTTCCTCTTTTTCCTGTACAGACGTTTGCAAAAAAACAACATTAGCCAATAGAGTTACTATGTTAAATCAACATCCATTATCTTCACAGCTGGTATAATTATTATGACTCCACACATTTTACAAAAATATAACTCTATCTATCCTGCTTCACAAAGGAAAATACTGATTAGCGTAGGGTTAGATAATTAGCGAGCACAAGAGTGACGTGAACCACCGAAATGTTTGCAACACAGTCGAGAGTCAATGTGGTCGATAGAATCAAACGCCATCGTTTTAGCAACGTGTGTATGGGCCGGGGGTCACTGGCATATATTTTCAAATGGGGGCTAATTAGTGTCAATTTGGGGGTCCTTGACGTGAAAAGGTTTGGGAACCCCTGGTGTAGGGGGAAAAGAGCAGATGAAGGACAGGTTTTCTAAGTATTGAGGGTGTAAGACAAGTGGTTATAACTGTCTAAAAAAACACACATTAACGTGAATCCAACACTGATGACAGTACTGTCAGGTTTCATCTGCAACATGTTATACTGTGTACAACAGGCAGTGGGGACTGGGGGGCCCTGCTTCATCTCTCTCTCAGCTCAGGGGCCCTTGGCCTGAAAAACATTGGAAGACCCCTGACCTATACTGCTAAGTGACATCCATGGTTTTCACGTATAGCTTATAACTTAACACTTCTAGTGGTCTCAAATGTATGATTCTAGCATCTGAACTGAACCGAGGACAATACTGTGTTTCTAACACACATAATAATTTGTATTCTTTTTGTGTGTAGTGGCAGCTAGCTATCGAAAAAAAGGAAGTCTGAAAACAACCTGTGCACGACGTGACAGCTAACATCCGACGTTGACCGTTCACAGTCACATCGAGGTGATTAAAGTAGCATAACCACCAAAAAACAAAATGAAATATCAATCTAACATACCTCCATAATCTTTACACAGGGGCCATTATGGTTTATAAGGCAATGAAGTGACTATGAATCAAAAACAAAATATAATGTAGATGTTCAGGTTCATATATATTCACTGTTTCTTTTCTTTTCTTGTATATTGGTACACAGTCCAGTAGTTCTAAGTACCTTGGTCTACCTGGCGATTAAAATATTGAGAGCATAATATTACCGCCAGGGTGGATGTGTCGCGTCCATTACATTAAATGTTCACACAGTACAAGCAAACCGTTCCATCCACATACTGTGCGTACAGTACACATTCACACACTGTCACTAAATGATACGCAGATCTGACAATCACTATGGATACAATAAATCCAATGCACAACACATGTACGCCATTTTGGAAACAACTCTTTCTACCTATACTTCAAGGGCCTTCCTTCACAGGTGTTACCGATGATACTAATGAAGGCTCCGTTCCATTGTGTGTAAGCACGCTTTAAGCGTCAAGAAACGCCTAGCCTTCCTGGTTTTTAAACAGCTGGTGGATGGAAATGAACACTCGCGAGCGGCTGCAACTTGACGTGTCGGCAAAAAAAAAACGGAAACGCTTTGCCGCCGCTACGCTAAGTTGAAGCTGCGTGCGAGCGTTCATTTCCACCCCGTCTAAAAACCAGGAAGAGACGCCCTGGACTAGGCGTCTTCTTGCCGCTTCTTGGCGCGTATATGTGCGCATATATGCGTGTATATTAAAAATCAGACCAGTCTGAAGCGAGTGGTGCAACAGCACCCCCTATTGGTACTCTAAGGCTGTTCCTTGGAGTGGTTGCACCACTCAAAAAAGCACGGACATAATATCTGGGTGGGGCATTCATTTCCAAAATGCATCGTTCCAAGTAGGCTCTAGTTTCCAAAATGGCGTACGTGCATAGTGGCTATTATCTCCTTACTTCAGAATAAGGCCACACCCACACCGGATGAAATATTGTAAACATAACGGACCAAAGGGAAGTGAAACACAGTTTGCAGCTTAGATAAATATCAAGTGAAGAGGAAGTTAAGAGCGAGGGGTTAATTACAGATCTACTGTATCTACTGTACTATCGATCGCACACTGAACCACCTAAATGATCATTGCAGCCGAATAGCAAAGCTAAACGTAACACATTAGAAGTTTGAAGTCTTGACATCTTGACATCTTGACGTATTTATTTACCTGTTAACCGTCCACCCCCCCCCAAAAAGAAAGAAAGAAAATCATGATAATCATGATAATAACGAAAATGAAATGTTCTTTGCGGGGGTCAAACCTATAAAGCTAACTTAATTCTGATTGTTTAAAAGCCCAAACATGGGGGTTGCCTATCATCCCTAACACTGATATAAGCCTGTGGCAGGTACGGCCCAACACCTCAGCTGTGGTCGCAGGCAACACCTCAGCTGTGGTCGCATAGGCGACACCTCAGCTGTAGTTGTACGTGAAGTTGTAGGAGCTGGGCTCCTTGGGCACGGGGGGCGGGGCCTCCGGGATGGCGATGTTCTCCAGGTCGAGGAGGCGGAGCTTCATCTCCATGCTGATGAGCGTGTCGAGGTCGCTGCGCGTCAGGTCGCTGCCCATCTCTCTGCCCAGCAGGGCGCACAGCCCGTCCGTCCACACGCAGTACTGGAGTATAGGGGAAAACAAATCACACCCGTGTGAACTGAGTGGTGCAACTCCGTGTGGGGGTCCCAAGGTGGGTCCCCTGGAACTTCCAGATCCACAGGAACGTGCCCATGGGGTGCCAGCCCGGTTCCGGCGAGCTGCCCCGCTAAGGATGTGACGGTTTCCGGTTCAACCGGAACGATCCGGTTTCATCTAGTAAACCGGATTAATTTATTTAAACCGACCGAACCGTATTTTTATGTTTGCCGACGGAAGCGGTCGCAACGCTCGCCGCAGTGCTCAGGCTCACTGCTGGCTGCCTGTTGTAGCCTGCAGAGCGGCCAGCAGCCCAGCACACACACACACCAGGTGTCAGGTTTCAAGTGAATGGGGGCAGGGGGGTGGAGCTGGGTGGACCACGCAGTGTTGTTTGTTTACAATAAAGTTTCAATAGTCACTGTACAATACTTTAAAACAGTTGTCATGTTGCACACAATCAATTTGGTCATAGCAGCCGCCTGTAGAAACCCCTCTCCTCCCCAAGCAGCAGCCCACAGTTCCCGCACCGTGAGACCGCACAGTGAGAATGCTATAGCATTGCAAGAAGCTAAGGCTTAGCTGCTAAGCTAACACAACACCAGCCATGGTAGCTAACTTAGCTAATAGCTTAGCGTAGCTTGCTGCTGCTTGGCAGTTCCTTCATCTCTGCCTGTAATTTCTTATTTTGTTACCCTGACACCGGCGCTGCAAAAACAGACAGATCTACAAGCTCTACAATCTCAACTACAATCTCAACTCTTAAACTCCAGCTAGTCCCACTCTGCTTAACTCCAGGCTGCATGAACAGTGCTCGAGCGCTCAGTTTTCTGCCCCCTCAATGTCGCAAATCTGGGAGTCTTAAACTTCAATGGCTCTTCTGCACAGCGCAGCAGTAGCTTTGCGTTAGTCAAAACTAAACAGACAGCGAGACGAGCATGTCGACCGTAGCAATGAATGGAGAGACCTATTTGGAATGATTAAATCCATTATTGGCCTGGAGAAAGTTACAGCCGCGCGCCTCCGCCTCCTCCTCCTCCCTGGCACATTAGCCATGTGCTATAGGCTATGACGTTTTGTTTACCCTGCAACAGGGGAGAGGGGTTTCTCGTCAGCGAAAAGTCAAGCGGCCAGTGGCTTTAAACAGTAGGTACAGTTGCTCACATTTGGACTGGATACTGGACACGACAGCGATATGTTTTGGACTCTCATGGACCCTATATAGCTGGCCTGGTGCAGATGCATCACGATGCGTTAATTGTTTAATACAAATACAATGCTTAAAGAATTGATCCCAAGTAGGCAAGAAAACACTATGGCTTGTTTCCATTTGTGTGAGCATTGAGAAATAAAGACAAATGTGTTAAATCTGTCACTTTGTTGTCCAAATTATGGTCTTTACACCGCTATGGAAAAAAACGAAAATGACTCAAGTTTTACCGTTTCGGTCGATTTTTTATTCAATTCGCCAGACAGGAAGAACAGGCGGCCACAACTTCCTTTTCCCTCTCAATAAAAGCTCTCGCTTACGAGAGCTTTTATTGAGAGGGAAAAGGAAGTTGCCGCCGCCTGTTCATCCTGTCTGGCGACTACAAAACAATACTACAACATGACGTAACCACATCATCCGGCCCCAGCCCGGATCATACGGACTTTTGAAACAGAGACCAGGCTTTCCTCCGAGGCGGTGGAAAGCCTGGTGATGCGAGGTTATCTTCCTGGAGGCTGAACCCTTGACAGTCAAACGGGCCAATGAAATAAACAGTAATATAGTGACATCACACTATCAGCCCCTCCCTTAACCCCTCCCCCTTTATCATACAACTACAGCTGTGGGTGCGGCTTCAGTTCAGGTGGATCACCACCCATCACCACCCACCAGGCAAACCACATAAAAACAACATTTTAACAAATACTGTACACTTTTAAAAAAATTATACCACCTTATATAACAATAAGAACTGATGATCATGTTTTAGAGTGGAAAAAAATCATGGCACTCCATCTTTAACTGATACACTGACAGAAATTGCTCGTTTTCATAGTAAATAGCTGGTTTCAGATGTGTCTGTGTCTCGTATTATTATTATTATTATTATAGCTTACCTCATATTTGTTGGGAGCTACGAAATTGAGCGTCTCGTCAGGATCGTACAGGACGGAAAAGGCGAGCTCCAGCACCTCCTTCAGAACACACACACACACACACACACACACACACACACACACACACACACGATTCCGATCATTTGAAAATGACGTGAAAATAAGACATTCTGTGGGTGAACTACTCCCCTTTGATAACGTCAAGAAAGACGACACTCTACCTTGTTTTGTTTCAGTGCACTCTTCTCCTTCATGTGAGGACAGTCCTTTCCCGTCACCACAGACTTGATATCGGACACGGGGACTGCAGGGACAGGACCAGGAAAAACAACTTTTTTAATATTTTAACCCATTCTACAACTGCCTTCTAAATCCTAACCGTTTTCTGAAAAACCCCACAGGTTTGCTCCAAACCTTTGGAGCAAACCTGTGTGCGGACTCTCTTCTCTTCACCCCTCCCCAGAAGCACATTTTCTCGACTTTTCAAAAATATCAGACCTATAAGCTCGTAGTAGATCTGCTATTTTTCAATAGCTAAAGTATAACATAATGCTTAAAACACCAAAAGGGGTTCCCGCCCAGAATGGGTTAAATAATAATAATCAGCCCTGTCAAACTTTTGAGCTTGTAGATCTGCTACCATTGAATTTGAATCCTGAAAAGTAACAGTTTTGGACATAGCTACAGGAATGAGGTTTCATTTTTTTTCCTTAACACCAAATCTCTCTGCCAAACACAGCCGATTTACGAGCTGTAGTTAAGACAAGCTTCGTGTATTAGATTTTTTGCATTCTTTAAAGTCTTTCAATGACTTGCCATGAATAATTGAGTCAACCATCATGATTATTCATGGGTATTTTGCTTTGTTCCTTTATTTATTTTCGTCTAGACTTTTCAAATCAATTCAGAACTTTGGAAAAAGAGAAAGAGCTGCACAGTAATATTTTGTGTTGGATTTCCTACTTTCTAAGTCTATAGTCTCTGCAAGTTGATGTTCATATTGTGAATTGAAATAAATGGGTTTCCTAAAAAAATCTAACCAACCACAGGCATAAGAGACACTCCTTAAAATGCCTTCTAAACCGTTTTCTGAAAGACCTACAGTATTTCACCCTGCGTGCCAACTTTGTTGGCTAATTTGTTGTTTCTATTGTTTTACATGTTGTTTACTTTTTTTATATATATCTTTTTTTACAATTTGTGCTAAATGTAGAAGTAGTAGGGCATCAAACCCACATGGTACACTTTGGGAAACGCTCCATGGTACACATGGTACACTTTGGGAAACGCTCCATGGTACACATGGTACACTTTGGGAAACGCTCCATGGTACACATGGTACACTTTGGGAAACGCTCCATGGTACACATGGTACACTTTGGGAAACGCTCCATGGTACACATGGTGATGGTACACTTTGGGAAACGCTCCAAAATGAGTCACATTCGATGGACTAAATCTGTCACGTCGTGTCTCTCTGTCACAGAGGAGCTCAACCCAGGATTAACGCTGAGTCACTGATGCACGGCGTGCACGGTGTGCACACACACACACACACACACACACCCGCGCACGCGCACACACAGCCACAGCCAGATTCTGCGAGAGAAATAAGCAACCAGGTCTAAAACAAAACAAGCCCAAAAGAAGCAACTAGGCCACATGAGCACTTTTTTTAAACCTATAAATTACATCAGCTATTTGAAAACAAGACGTGCTCTCTCTCGGCAGGTGAGTCAGTATAGGATGATGCAACAGCAGTGACAACGCAGAGATGTGTGTGTGTGTGTGTGTGTGTGTGGGGGGGGGGGGGTGGGGGAGGAATTAATTAGCATAACGGGGGGGGGGGGGGGGGGGGGGTAAAGCGAGAAAAGAAAAAGACAAATCTTAACAAGCAGAGGATAGGAGCTCAACGCAGGCGTTAACCCATTTTGGTGTTTTAAACATTACGTTATAATTTAGCTATTGAAAAATAGCAGAGCTATTATATATTTTTTTAAACCCTGTGAAAATGTGGCGCAAATCTTTGAATATAATCTTTCAGAGCCAACGTTTTAAACTCAAATCCTTGCTTCTGAGGTGTCCCTGGAACAACATATTTTCAGATGCGGGTCGGCGGCCAATTACCGGTACATATCTTTTTGGGGGTCCTTGACATGAAAATGTTTGAGAACCACTGACATAGAAACATGAGGTTTTAACCCTGTGAGAACCACTGACATAGAAACATGAGGTTTTAACCCTGTGAGAACCACTGACATAGAAACATGAGGTTTTAACCCTGTGAGAACCACTGACATAGAAACATGGGGGTTTTAACCCTGTGAGAACCACTGACATAGAAACATGGGGTTTTAACCCTGTGAGAACCACTGACATAGAAACATGGGGTTTTAACCCTGTGAGAACCACTGACATAGAAACATGAGGGTTTAACCCTGTGAGAACCACTGACATAGAAACATGAGGTTTTAACCCTGTGAGAACCACTGACATAGAAACATGGGGTTTTAACCCTGTGAGAACCACTGACATAGAAACATGAGGTTTTAACCCTGTGAGAACCACTGACATAGAAACATGAGGTTTTAACCCTGTGAGAACCACTGACATAGAAACATGAGGTTTTAACCCTGTGAGAACCACTGACATAGAAACATGAGGTTTTAACCCTGTGAGAACCACTGACATAGAAACATGAGGTTTTAACCCTGTGAGAACCACTGACATAGAAACATGAGGTTTTAACCCTGTGAGAACCACTGACATAGAAACATGAGGTTTTAACCCTGTGAGAACCACTGACATAGAAACATGAGGTTTTAACCCTGTGAGAACCACTGACATAGAAACATGAGGTTTTAACCCTGTGAGAACCACTGACATAGAAACATGAGGCTTTAACCCTGTGAGAACCACTGACATAGAAACATGAGGTTTTAACCCTGTGAGAACCACTGACATAGAAACATGAGGGTTTAACCCTGTGAGAACCACTGACATAGAAACATGAGGTTTTAACCCTGTGAGAACCACTGACATAGAAACATGGGGTTTTAACCCTGTGAGAACCACTGACATAGAAACATGAGGGTTTAACCCTGTGAGAACCACTGACATAGAAACATGAGGTTTTAACCCTGTGAGAACCACTGACATAGAAACATGAGGTTTTAACCCTGTGAGAACCACTGACATAGAAACATGAGGTTTTAACCCTGTGAGAACCACTGACATAGAAACATGAGGTTTTAACCCTGTGAGAACCACTGACATAGAAACATGAGGGTTTAACCCTGTGAGAACCACTGACATAGAAACATGAGCTTTTAACCCTGTGAGAACCACTGACATAGAAACGTGAGGTTTTAACCCTGTGAGAACCACTGACATAGAAACATGGGGTTTTAACCCTGTGAGAACCACTGACATAGAAACATTAGGTTTTAACCCTGTGAGAACCACTGACATAGAAACATGAGGTTTTAACCCATTCTGAACGGGAACCCATTTTGGTGTTAGCATCATGTTATGCTTTAGCTATTGAAAAATAGCAGATCTACAAGCTCATAGTGTGCCACCGAGTGGCGCGCTATGAGCATGTAGGTCTGCTATTTTTGAAAGAAATCGAAGAACGACTGACATTTTCAGAATCTGATCTCAGGTCAGAATGGGTTCATCAGACCAGTGTGTGTCCAGTGGAAACCTCGCATGAATCTGATCTCAGGTCAGAATGGGATAATAAGTTTAACGGTGACTCACTCTTGTCGCTGAGCAGCTCAAAAGGCACTTCGCCCTGAGGAGACTCGTCCAGGTCGCCGTAGTGCAGCACCTTGTGGTTGAGAGACAACCGACAGAACCAGAACTTCTCTGCAGAGAGAGAGAGAGAGAGAGAGAGAGAGAGAGAGAGAGAGAGAGAGAGAGAGAGAGAGAGGTTGAATTAAATAGTATTAACGTACTCTGCAGTATTCGTTCAGATAAATTCTGGATTACAGCTTTAACTGTGAAACGGTGGGAAGTTTTACTCTGGTTTACTGGAGTATTTCCAGTTTTCAATACTTTTTACTTATACCCCAATACATTTCAGATGCAAATGTTGTACTTTTTACTCCACTACAATTATTTGGCTATTTGGAAATAGTGTAGATCTGCTATTTTCAAAGGATTTTATTTTGAAACTAGTGAAATGGGACATTGTACAGAATGACTACTTACTATGTACATTTTGTACTTCAATACATGACGTCAATACATGTTGTACTTTTAGTCAAGTCCATTTTGAATACTGGTGCTTTTACTTGTAACATAGTAATCCCTTACAGTACATCATGGAATTGCTACTTATTTTTCAAAATGTGAGTTCTTCTTCCATCTTCACTGGTCTGTCATGAGAACATTGGTTTAAAAAGCAAAGTGTGTGCGCACACGTGGGTGGGTGTGCATGTGCATGTGTCCGTGCGTGCGTGCGTGCGTGGTGGTGGAGGATTATAATACCTTGCCTCCGGCGGTTGTGTGTGTGTGTGTGTGTGTGTGTGTGTGTGTGTGTGTGTGTGTGCGTGGTGGGTATTATAATACCTTGTCTCCGGCGGTTGTGTGTGTGTGTGTGTGTGTGTGTGTGTGGTGGGTATTATAATACCTTGTCTCCGGCGGTTGTGTGTGTGTGTGTGTGTGTGTGTGTGTGTGTGTGTGTGTGTGGTGGGTATTATAATACCTTGTCTCCGGCGGTTGTGTGTGTGTGTGTGTGTGTGTGTGTGTGTGTGTGTGTGCGTGGTGGGTATTATAATACCTTGTCTCCGGCGGTTGTGTGTGTGTGTGTGTGTGTGTGTGTGTGTGTGTGTGTGTGTGTGTGTGTGTGTGTGTGTGTGTGTGTGTGTGTGTGTGTGTGTGTGTGTGTGTGTGTGTTATAATACCTTGTCTCCGGCGGTTGCCCAGCTTGCGGAAGCAGCTTCCGTCACACAGCCTGTTGAGGCGTTGCTGTTTGATGAGCTCCAAGATCTCTGGCTGGATCCTCTCCCTCAGCTCACTGGAGAAACACCCAGTAACTAAGTACATTTACCAAAGTACAATTCTGAGGTACTTTCATTTGACTGGAGTATTTTCAATTTACAATACTTTTACTGCAATACTTTCCACTGCATCTTTTTACTCTACTACAATTATTGGAAAATGTATAGTTAGTACTTACTTTGTAGATTTAGATTATTGTTACAAAATGCATTAACCACTTAATTTCAGACATTTGAAAATAGCAGATCTACAAGCTAACAATGCGTCACAAAATAGTCAAAAGATTCTTTCTGCATAATGATTGCATTTACTTGTGCTACTTTAAGCACATGTTGATGCCAGTATACTTTTGCACTTTTACTCAAGACGTACATTTTTAATTCCTCGACTTTTACAGAGTATTTCCATGTTGCAATATTGATACTTTTACTAAAGTAATAATGTGAGTACTCTTTCCAGCACTGCAGTACACCCACGGCATTGTGAATCACCCAAGAAACATCCACGCTGTCGCAGCATCTATGCTGCTCTGACTGCGTCTGCTCTGACTGCATCTGCTCTGACTGCGTCCGCTCTTACTGCGTCAATGTTTGCTGCTCTGCTCTGTTTGTCAGGGTGGGTGGTCCCCAGTTCAGATATGATTAATTTGGGGTGGTGCCCAGTTCAGATATGATTAATTTGGGGTGGTGCCCAGTTCAGATATGATTATTTTGGGGGTCACAGCCTGAAATGGTTGAGAACCACTCTATAACAATGGATATATCAGCCAGGACAATATATGACTCTTGCTCAAGTATATTCTGGGAAACCTGACTATATCTGTACTATATCAAAGCTTTGAGGACATACAGTGCCGATAAGACAAGCATAGTTTACGGTGACAAACTGACATAATGGGCGGCGACTGGAAGTCGTCCTGGCTCATCCTCTCCGACTGGCGCAGGCGGAGGATCTCGGAGTAGCTGAGGCCGCGCAGCTTGGCCTTCAGCTGGTCCAGGGAGGACGGCTTCATGGCCAGAGCCCTGGTGATCTGCTCCCTCACCACCTGCATCACCTATAGACACAACACAACACAGATCACAGATCAGCTCCCTCACCACCTGCATCACCTATAGACACAACACAACACAGATCACAGATCAGCTCCCTCACCACCTGCATCACCTGGAGACACAACACACAGCACAGATCACAGATCAGCTCCCTCACCACCTGCATCACCTATAGACACAACACAACACAGATCAGCTCCCACATCACCTGCATCACCTATAGACACAATTCAATTCAATTCAATTCAATTCAAGAAACAACACAGATCAGACCACCTGCCCTGCTTCACCTGCATACTGTACCACCACAGGTTAGATGGACACAGCAAACAACACAGATTAGCTCCCGGCCTTGATTGCGTCGCATGCTGAAAATAGCCGATCTACATACAGTAGATTTGCTATTTTCAGAGGGTTCAGAGCGCAACTAAACATAAAATTACTTGATCCTTTCTCCACTAGTCCCTCCCTCCCTAACATTTTAGTCTAGTATTTATTGGTTGACGAAATCGTTAATATGTTTAGTTTTAGTTTTTATTTTGTTTTCGTCAGAGAAAAACGAAACGAAACGAAACCTTTTCACCATAGTTTTAGTTGACAAAATGAACACTGGACCCACAGAGGTCTGTGCTGTGCGTGCGTGCGTGCGTGCTGTGCATGCGTGCGTGTGTGCGTGCTGTGCTGTGCGTGCGTGTGTGCGTGCGTGCTGTGCGTGCGTGCGGTGGTCTCTGACCTTGTTGAAGTCCTCGGCCGTGGCCCTCATCTCCTTCCAGGTCTTGTTGAGCAGCTGGATGCAGACGCAGAAGAACTCCTCCCAGGCCCGCTCGTGGGTGAAGAACATCGGGTGGTAGTCGTTGCAGCCTTCGTTAGCTGGACGGAGAGAGGACGTTTGAAGTGAGGGTCCCATAAATACTGTACCCTTACATGTCTACTGTCCCATATATACTGTACCCTGACTGTGGCTCTCTGCCTTTTGAATTTTGAGCGTCGGTGGATATCGGCGAGAGCATTCTGAATCAATAAAATCCTAAAAGCGCGTGAAACACATCGACGGCAGCGAGCACCATTGGAAAATAAAAAAACATGTGAAAGACGTAAATCGGCAGTAAAATTGAATTAGTGAATTGTGTGTCGTGTGCCAAGTTCTGGCAGCCTCTTTGATGCACCCTCATTTCACAATGTTACTAGTTACTACGTTACAAAGAAACAAAATATAGTTTTCATAATAATAGTGGAGCAAAAAGTGCAATATTTACTAGTAGTAAAGTAAAAAACACCTAAATGTTTACAATACTTATGAGTACATTGGTTTACTTTACTCTGTCTGAGAAATGCACAGGGACAAATTAGCCATTGGGCCAGTGGGGCCCTTGGATCTCAGGGGCCTTTCAGGGAAATTGGACCGTGAGGTACTAGGTTTGACGCCCTGAAAAGGGCTCCTGGGGCCCTTCATTGGCTGTTGATTTTGTTAAATTTAGGTTAAAAAGATGACAAAAACACGGAAAAACACGGAAAAGATATTACCGGCCCAGGGGCCCTTGTGGGGGTTAATCCGTCCCTGGAAATGCAGTGTACTTACGCAGCTCTCCAACCTGCAGGATCTCACACAGCATGCGGGTCAGCTCGATGGCACAGCGGCCAAACGGACACTCGTGCTTGTCCTCGCGGCTGCTGTTCTCCAGGACGATCTGTGGCGGGACGGAATCATAGCGCCATGTGTGTTAGCATGCTCCAAACGGACAGAATCATAGCGCCATGTGTGTTAGTAGCATGCTCCAAACGGACAGAATCATAGCGCCATGTGTGTTAGTAGCATGCTCCAAACAGACAGAATCATAGCGCCATGTGTGTTAGTAGCATGCTCCAAACTGACAGAATCATAGCGCCATGTGTGTTAGCATGCTCCAAACAGACAGAATCATAGCGCCATGTGTGTTAGTAGCATGCTCCAAACAGACAGAATCATAGCGCCATGTGTGTTAGTAGCATGCTCCAAACTGACAGAATCATAGCGCCATGTGTGTTAGCATGCTCCAAACAGACAGAATCATAGCGCCATGTGTGTTAGCATGCTCCAAACAGACAGAATCATAGCGCCATGTGTGTTAGTAGCATGCTCCAAACGGACAGAATCATAGCGCCATGTGTGTTAGCATGCTCCAAACGGACAGAACCATAGCGCCATGTGTGTTAGCATGCTCCAAACTGAGTCCTTAACCCATTTAGGCCTGACGTCTAAATAAAAAAAGATCTTTAGTTGTTAAAACAGTTGTCATGTTGCACACATGCTTAAAATAGCTCTTATTTGCGCCGCCCTCCCTCGTTGAAAACAATGTATTTCCAACTCCAGCTTCTACCAATTCAGGCTGCACGAACAGCGCTCGGTTTCTGCCCCCTCAATGTTGCAACTCTTCTATTAGAATTAGATGGCTAATAGAAGACATTCTACTAGTCCTGCAGATAGCCTTTGTCCTGTAACCGTTGGTTCTTATACAGTTCATTATACACCAATGCTTTAACACTTGAACCAAATACAAGTCAACTGGGAGTTATAAACCAAAACTTGGTCTCAAAGCAAACAAATAAAAGCTGACAGAAACACTCTGTGACGGCCTGGGCCGTGGCTCAGTGGTCCAGGCACCTTAGCTGGTAATCCAGTCTGGCAGTGTGCCGCGGGTTCGACTCCCGATCCCGACGGCCTTTACTGCATGTCTTCCCCCCCCCCCCCCATCTCTCTCCCCATCTCCTGTCAGTCTACTGTGTCCCTCCATAAAAAATATATATAATAAAGGCGAAAGCCACAAAAAATCATAAAAAAAAAAAAGAAACACTCTGTGCTGCTCTGTGAAAGTGACTCAGAGACTGTCTGACGTAGCTCTGGTGCATGAGCGGTGTCCAGACTCACCCTGATGTAGGTGACCAGACTAGACTCACCCTGATGTAGGTGACCAGACTAGACTCACCCTGATGTAGGTGACCAGACTAGACTCACCCTGATGTAGGTTACCAGACTAGACTCACCCTGATGTAGGTGACCAGACTAGACTCACCCTGATGTAGGTGACCAGACTAGACTCACCCTGATGTAGGTGACCAGACTAGACTCACCCTGATGTAGGTGACCAGACTAGACTCACCCTGATGTAGGTGACCAGACTAGACTCACCCTGATGTAGGTGACCAGACTAGACTAACCCTGATGTAGGTGACCAGACTAGACTCACCCTGATGTAGGTGACCAGACTAGACTCACCCTGATGTAGGTGACCAGACTAGACTCACCCTGATGTAGGTGTCCGGACTAGACTCACCCTGATGTAGGTGTCCTGACTAGACTCACCCTGATGTAGGTGTCCTGACTAGACTCACCCTGATGTAGGTGTCCTGACTAGACTCACCCTGATGTAGGTGTCCTGACTAGACTCACCCTGATGTAGGTGTCCTGACTAGACTTACCCTGATGTAGGTGACCAGACTAGACTCACCCTGATGTAGGTGTCCTGACTAGACTCACCCTGATGTAGGTGACCAGACTAGACTCACCCTGATGTAGGTGTCCTGACTAGACTCACCCTGATGTAGGTGACCAGACTAGACTCACCCTGATGTAGGTGACCAGACTAGACTCACCCTGATGTAGGTGTTCTGACTAGACTCACCCTGATGTAGGTGTCCTGACTAGACTCACCCTGATGTAGGTGTCCTGACTAGACTCACCCTGATGTAGGTGACCAGACTAGACTCACCCTGATGTAGGTGTCCTGACTAGACTCACCCTGATGTAGGTGACCAGACTAGACTCACCCTGATGTAGGTGTCCTGACTAGACTCACCCTGATGTAGGTGACCAGACTAGACTCACCCTGATGTAGGTGACCAGACTAGACTCACCCTGATGTAGGTGTCCTGACTAGACTCACCCTGATGTAGGTGTCCTGACTAGACTCACCCTGATGTAGGTGTCCTGACTAGACTCACCCTGATGTAGGTGTCCTGACTAGATTCACCCTGATGTAGGTGACCAGACTAGACTCACCCTGATGTAGGTGTCCTGACTAGACTCACCCTGATGTAGGTGTCCTGACTAGACTCACCCTGATGTAGGTGTCCTGACTAGACTCACCCTGATGTAGGTGTCCTGACTAGACTCACCCTGATGTAGGTGTCCTGACTAGACTCACCCTGATGTAGGTGTCCTGACTAGACTCACCCTGATGTAGGTGTCCTGACTAGACTCACCCTGATGTAGGTGTCCTGACTAGATTCACCCTGATGTAGGTGACCAGACTAGACTCACCCTGATGTAGGTGACCAGACTAGACTCACCCTGATGTAGGTGTCCTGACTAGACTCACCCTGATGTAGGTGTCCTGACTAGATTCACCCTGATGTAGGTGACCAGACTAGACTCACCCTGATGTAGGTGTCCTGACTAGATTCACCCTGATGTAGGTGACCAGACTAGACTCACCCTGATGTAGGTGTCCTGACTAGACTCACCCTGATGTAGGTGACCAGACTAGACTCACCCTGATGTAGGTGACCAGACTAGACTCACCCTGATGTAGGTGACCAGACTAGACTCACCCTGATGTAGGTGTCCTGACTAGACTCACCCTGATGTAGGTGACCAGACTAGACTCACCCTGATGTAGGTGACCAGACTAGACTCACCCTGATATAGGTGTCCTGGTGCAGCTTGGCCAGGTACAGCATGTTGTCCAGAGCCAGCATCCCTGGAGGAGTCTGGGTGAAGTCCGTGGCCGGGTTCACGTGGTTCTGCAAAACGCAACGCCACACAAGCACAACCCATTATAACACATTAACCCATTTTGACCTGAGGACAGTTTTCTGTGAAAAACCCATGTTTCTATGTCAGTCGTTCTCAAAAATATGTCATGTGAAGGACCCCCAGAAATATCTGTAATTGGCCGCCGACCCCCATCTGAAAATATGTAGTTCCAGGGACCCCCCCCCCCCCAGAAGCAGAGATTTGAGTTAAAAACGTTCTCTCTGAAAGAATATACTGTATATTCTAAATTTGGGCCACATTTTCACGATTTAAAATAATTTCAGACCTTGTAGCGCAGCACTCGGTGCCTTGCCGCAGGAATTATATGTTTTTGTGGCGGACCCCCACCTCAAAATGTTTTGTTCCAGGGACCCCCATAACAAAGATTTGAGGTAAAAAATGCTTTAAAAAATATATATATAATCCTGGTCACTAAACTGCCTCCCCCTGGCCAACCGGGGCGCCTGATGAAGGGGAAAGGAACTGGTTGGAATAACGTGTTCCTTCCACGCGCTACGTCCAACCAGGGAAACTCCCCCCCTGTCAGGTGTAAAGGAGCAACTTGGACACTCAGGCATGAAGGAAGCATGAGTTCAAGTCCGTTGCTCTCCCCAGGTTGGCGGAGGGTGTGTAGAGCCCAGGATCACATTAGATGATTGACACAGGGGTGAAAAAAGGGTTACAAAATCGTGGGATTAAAAATATATTAAAAAAAAATATATATATATATATATATATATATATATTCAAGGATTTGCAGAAATATAGCAGTAATAAAGTGGAGCAGCACTCACGGTGAACCCCAGCATCTTGTAGTCCTTGGTGTAGAGGGCCTTCCTCTTCTCCGTCCCGCTGGGATCGTTCTCTCCATCGAAGGCGATCCGCCGCAGTTCGAAGATGACGTCCCTCTGAGCCTGCCTCGACACAGAACAGTAACATTAACCCATTTTGGTGTTAGCATTATGTTATGCTTTAGCTATTGAAAAATAGCAGATCTACAAGCTCGTAGCGCGCCACCGAGTGGCGCGCTACGAACTTGTAGGTCTGCTATTTTAGAAAAATCGAAGAACACTGACATAGAAACATAGCTTTTTCAGAAAACTGTCAGGATGTAGAAGGCATTTTTAGAATCTGATCTCAGGTCAGAATGGGTTAAGATGACGTCTCTCTGAGCCTGCCTCCACACAGAACAGTGTAGTGGGGTGTGGTGTGGAATGTAAAGAAGGTATAGACGAATCCACAGAGGGGTGCCCTGGATTCCATGGCTCCATGGATTCTGCTCTTAGGGGCAGTGCCCTGTAGGCTCCATGGATTCTGCTCTTAGGGGCAGTGCCCTGTAGGCTCCATGGATTCTGCTCTTAGGGGCAGTGCCCTGTAGGCTCCATGGATTCTGCTCTTAGGGGCAGTGCCCTGTAGGCTCCATGGATTCTGCTCTTAGGGGCAGTGCCCTGTAGGCTCCATGGATTCTGCTCTTAGGGGCAGTGCCCTGTAGGCTCCATGGATTCTGCTCTTAGGGGCAGTGCCCTGTAGGCTCCATGGATTCTGCTCTTAGGGGCAGTGCCCTGTAGGCTCCATGGATTCTGCTCTTAGGGGCAGTGCCCTGTAGGCCACCTGGCTTACAGGGCACTGCCCCTAAGAGCAGAAATACAAAAAGCACTGCAATCCATCTTTAAAGGGATTGTGACATTAAAAAAAAGGTTTTTGTAATTCTTCTTAGTTTCTTTTTTTTTAGGTTTTCTGCAGCTCAATTGCACACAAAACACCTGAACTTTTAACGTCACTGTTTTCACAGTTTTGCTTATTTTCATTGCAGCTCAAAAGGCTTCCAAACCCCCAGAGAAAACTACAGCCCACAGAAAATCCACTGAATGTATGTATAAATATGGTCATCTTGGTCATCATAACAAAAGGTCTAAGTCCTCACCTGGTCGTTGGGGTCCATCTTGGTCATCATACGCTCCTCCAAGAGGTTAAAGGTCAGCACCTGCAGCACGTACAGCTGATGGGCCATCTCGGCTTTGATTGGCCGATTGCCTCTGATGATGTGCTGATAATAAAAGATAAAAGCATATACTGTACTGTACCGTACACCGCACCGTACTGTACCGTACCAAACAGCTGGAGATAAGCAGATAATGCAGTTTGCCATCGCAGCAACGGACAGCCTCACTATGGTACCGCATTCACAATCACAATGCTGTAGGTGGAATGAATGACTTAGTGCAGTCCTTCTCCACCCATGCAACGGTGTTACAGGCACTAGCTTTTGGTAAATAGCCTGGGTTCGTTGAGCAGGGAATAAACAACAGTTACTGTTTTGTGCTGTTGTTTGAATCCATTAAAACCTGAACAAAACAGCATGGAGCTTGACTATACTGTATATTTGTGTGTGTGTGACGCCAATTGTCACCTATTGCCAATACAAATCACTCTCGACTGTATTTAGTAAATACCTGCGGCTACAATAAAAAAATAAAACAAAACAAAGCCGTCTAGGAATTTTTTTTTAGTGAATTTGTTGTACAGCACTTTGTGACTTTGTCCAGAAAAGTGCTATATAAATAAAGTTATTATTATTATTATTATTATCAGCGCGGGCATGCAGTCCAACAGGGTCCCTGAAGCCAAATCTAATGGCTTCAAAATCTGAGCCAAGTCTCCTGTACGAGTTATAGGCCTGTCACAATTATTATTACATAATCGCAAATTATCCATCTATAAATGCACCGCGTCTCTGTGCGTGTACATACGTGTGTACTGTACGTATACTGTATGTCTGTAATCCACATACTGTAACTCGAGAACCGTTCGCCCCACCGACTACACATTCGACGCACGTGTTCCAAACCCCACAGGCAGTGCAAGTGCCCGGTGTCCAGTCCCTGCGGGGGTGTGGAAACGCGCGCGTCGAATATGAAGTCGGTGAGGCGAATGGTTCTCGAGTTCCGTGCATTACAACTGTACACACGTACAGACAGACAGACGTATACAGAGTCGTGGTGCATTCATAGATAGATAGATAGATAGATAGATAGATAGATAGATAGATAGATAGATAGATAGATAGATAGATAGATAGATAGATAGATAGATAGATAGATAGATAGATAGATAGATAGATAGATAGATAGATAGATAGATAGATGAAACAGTGAAAGGATGCTGTCTGCATAAAGCCTGTTATAGTTGGACATTTTGACGGCCGTATAATAACGACCAACGATGGAGCCGACAGACACTCACATTAAGGATGATGGATCTCAGGTGCTTCTGAGCCAAGGTGCTCGCCATCTCCTGGGGGAGGAATAACAAAGCACACATAGATGTACAGTAGAACAGCCCTGTTGCGTGAATGATAGCTTCACTGTCAATATGCTGCACGTAGCGTAGCGGCACATCTGCCCCCGCTCTGATTCCACAAAGGGGTTTTTAAAGCTGCGATCCTTTAGGATTCATGATTCAACTCCGGGTCTCCCGCGATCACGTATAAGACAAAACCATCTACGGCTCATCCAAGACACAATCCAGAGAAGTACATTTACAAGGACATTTACTAGGGATGTCCCGATCGATCACGGTCCCATTCCGATCATTTCATTTTGTATATCTGCCAATTACCGATTTTTCCCAATCTGATATTTCTATTTTTTATAGAACATGTACACGTACTGTATGCCATGTCACAAAATACAATATCCCAAATCACAGACAATATCCAGTATATCATGATATCAATGTCATGATATGGATATAATATTGATACTATCACGTTGTTTTTGCTCCCGGGACAACCCTAACATTTACTAAAGTAGGCTACTGTACTTTCACTACATTGCATCTCAGAGGCAAATATATACTTTTACTCCACTAATTATTTGAAAACTGTCAATCAAAAATGTTTTTGATTATTATTACAAAACATACGTTAACCACTTCAGCCCTGCATACATTTCGGGCCATTTGAAAGTAGCCGATCTCCAAGCTCACAAAGCGTTGTGAGCTTGTAGATCTGCTATTTTCAAAAGATTTGTATACATTGCATACATTTGAAAACTACATTTACTACTTTTAAGCGCAATTTGATACCAATAAATTTGTACTTTTACTCAAGTAAATTTAGAATTATGGACATTTACTTGCACTTTTACTAGCATTAACATACGCTACTACACAGATGTATTAACCCATTTTGGGCGGGAACCCCTTTTGGTGTTAGCATTATGCTGTGCTTTAGCTATTGAAAAATAGCAGATCTACAAGCTCATAGCGCGCCACCAAGTGGCGCGCTATGAGCTTGTAGATCTGCTGACATAGAAACATAGCTTTTTCAGAAAACTGTCAGGATGTAGAAGACATTTATAGAATCGGGGCGGGAGACCCGGGTTCGAATCTGGGGATACATGTGGATAACGTAGTTCATACAGTATATATAATATATGGCACAGAGATATAAGGAGAGGAGAAAACAAAAAGGGAAGAAGACTGACTGACTGAAGGAGGACAGAGAGAGAGAGAGAGGATGATGGCGTGAGATGTGATGTGTACTCACAGTGAGCTGCCGGTCCAGAGGGTTAGTACACTCCTCCTAGGGGTCAGGGGTCAAGGGTCAGGGGTCAGGGAGGAGGGGGTGTGGGGCGGAACAGTAAATGGAAACAAAAAGAAGTGCACAACACTTATACATGGACCATGAGATAGAGAACGGCATACAGTACGTCACAGGGCACGGCATGCGACGGGAGGACGTCACAACAGTCGTATACGAGCCTCGTTAAGGCCTATTCATAGTCTGGATTTTCGGTGGTGAGGTGACCACCGCTCCGGTGGTGAGGTGACCACCGGAGCTGAAATAACGCTGAGCGGTGGTGAGTAAAAACAGAGAGAAGGGCTGGAGCGGTGGCGGCTCGTGACATCATGTTGTAGTTCGGTGGTCACCTCACCACCGAAAATCCAGACTATGTATGAGCCTTTATGGGTCTGTAACTCTGAGAGTGTACAAATGGTTGTAGTGTTGTACACTCTCAGAGTTAAATGAACATTGATTTTTGTAAATTGGGGGTCCCAGGCCAGAGATAGAAATGCCATTAAACGGGGGGTCCGTAGACTAATGCAGGTCCAACTGGGGATCCTTGATATTAAACAGGTTGAGAATCACTGCTAGAGCCGTAAATATCTTCTCTTATGGGGGTCCCTGCGGCATGTCTCTTCAAACGGGGGCTAATTGGTGTCAATTTGGGAGTCCTTGACATGTAAAAGTTTGGGAACCAATGATGTATAGGACGTTGCCCAGATTCATCTCATTCTATCCTACAGTTTTCTTTGCGGTGTCAGTTTTCTTTGTGGTGTCATAGTGTGTATGCGTGTGTGCGTGCGTGCGTGTGTGTGTGCGTGTGTGCGTGTGTGTGTGTGTGTGTGTGCGTGCGTTATGTTTCAGAGCTGGACACTGACCTGGGGTCTGTCTTCGGGTATGTTTTAGTGTATGTTTCAGAGCTGGACACTGACCTGGCGTCTGTCTTCCGGTATGTTTTAGTGTATGTTTCAGAGCTGGACACTGACCTGGAGTCTGTCTTCGGGTATGTTTTAGTGTATGTTCTAGAGCTGGACACTGACCTGGGGTCTGTCTTCTGGTATGTTTTAGTGTATGTTTTAGAGCTGGACACTGACCTGGCGTCTGTCTTAGTGTATGTTTTAGTGTATGTTTTAGAGCTGGACACTGACCTGGGGTCTGTCTTCTGGTATGTTTTAGTGTATGTTCCAGACCTGGCGTCTGTCTTCGGGTATGTTTTAGTGTATGTTTCAGAGCTGGACACTGACCTGGCGTCTGTCTTCGGATATGTTTTAGTGTATGTTTCAGAGCTGGACACTGACCTGGGGTCTGTCTTCTGGTATGTTTTAGTGTATGTTTCAGAGCTGGACACTGACCTGGGGTCTGTCTTCGGGTATGTTTTAGTGTATGTTTTAGAGCTGGACACTGACCTGGCGTCTGTCTTCGGGCGCCTTGAGGAACAGAGCGTTGATGAGGGCGATGGCGTACGTCTGGATCTCCTGGTTAGACCTGGAAGAGGAACACCAGTGGAGTTAGAAGCATCTTGTTCCACACGTCTAGGCCAGTGGTTCCCAAAGTGGGTCCGCGGACCCCTGGGGACACGACTAAAGGTATTTTGTCGGGCCTTTCCATCAATAACTGTTTTTACACTTTCTGAAAATAGCCAATCTACAAGCTCACTGACAACGCGCCGCACGTTGTGAGCTTGTAGATCAGCTATTGTCAGCATGCAACCAATATTGTAAAATGACTTCTACTGGATTGCTTGTCCACTACCACTATAGTCCCTATCTAACATTTTAGTCTAGTTTTTATTTGTTGAAGAAATTGTCAGTATATTTAGTCTTCGTTTTAGTCATCATAGCTTAGTTTTCATTTAGTTTCCGTCGACGGAAAATGTTCGTCGACGAATATGTTCCATCTTAGTTAGTCGAGGAAATCAAGAATGCCCCTGTGCATGTGTCAGGAGGATGCTAGGATGTTAGTTTTAGTCGAGGAAATAAACACTGCCCCTGTCAGGAGGATGCTAGGATGCTGGCCCCCCCTGTGCATGTGTGTGTGCTCACACTTGCAGGTGCCCGATGAGCTGTCCCACGGTGATCTCTTGCGCCACCCGGTGGTAGAGGCTGTGGCTGTTCAGCACCATGCTCTCCAGGATGGCCAATGAGCGCTGCAGGATGGACACGTCCACCATTGGCTGGTTCACGTAGCCGGCGATCTGATTGGACAAGAGAGAGAGAGAGATAGAGAGAGAGAGAGAGAGAGAGGCTGTTTCACGTAGCCTGCGATCTGATTGGACAGAGAGAGAGACTGGTTCACGTAGCCACAATATTGGTTGCATGCTGACAATAGCTGATCTACAAGCTCACAATGCATCGCAGCGTGGCGTGTTGTGAGCTTGTACATCGGCTATTTTCAGCAATGGACAGAGATTGGACAGAGAGAGAGGACATGGTTCACGTAGCCTGCGATCTGATTGGAGAGAGAGCTCTGTGCTAAAGCAAAAATAAAAAAATGTAAAATATGATGTTTACGATGTTTCTATACCTAGGTACAGTTTTGTCCACTCAATTCATCTTTTATTACTAAGTCTAAATTTCAGCGTAACATCATCTGTTACACTTCTTTAGCACAGAGCAAGACGTCATGTTCTATGAAAACAAGCCCAAGAAAACACCCTGACTCTGTCTGACCAGAATGGAACAGAGCCTTCATTGGTATCATTAACACTGACTCTGTCTGACCAGAATGGAACAGAGCCTGCATTGGTATCATTAACACTGACTCTGTCTGACCAGAATGGAACAGAGCCTTCATTGGTATCATTAACACTGACTCTGTCTGACCAGAATGGAACAGAGCCTTCATTGGTATCATTAACACTGACTCTGTCTGACCAGAATGGAACAGAGCCTTCATTGGTATCATTAACACTGACTCTGTCTGACCAGAATGGAACAGAGCCTTCATTGGTATCATTAACACTGACTCTGTCTGACCAGAATGGAACAGAGCCTTCATTGGTATCATTAACACTGACTCTGTCTGACCAGAATGGAACAGAGCCTTCATTGGTATCATTAACACTGACTCTGTCTGACCAGAATGGAACAGAGCCTTCATTGGTATCATTAACACTGACTCTGTCTGACCAGAATGGAACAGAGCCTTCATTGGTATCTTCGGTATAGTCTCGCGTAGCCAGAAAACTATTCCACAATCTCCGAATGCTATATAGAGTCTGGACCTACAGCCAGTGGCGTAAATATCGACCGGGGCCCTGCAGCGCCCCCAAGGGGCCCATGAAGGGGAAGAAGAAGAGAGAAAATAGTCAGGACGAGACGACGGTGAAAGCCTGGTTTCAGGGCCATATCGGTCGCAGGAAGAGTAACACCAAGGATTCGATGTGTCCCCCCCCCCACCCTTGGTACTTTCGCCCCTGCCTATAGCCCCCATGAGCTGAGTAGGGGGAGAGGGGAGAGGGGAGAGGGGAGAGTTGCACCACTCAGTTCACACGGGGGTGATTTTTTTTATTTCCTTTTCTGCTATAAGCAACAAGCTATATATATGCTTAGATGTTTTCTATTTATATTGGGATAAATGTGCGCGACTGTAAAGACAAAACGGAAGTGGCGAGGAGGCTCCACTTCCGCTTTATCGCTTACTCAGGAGACCTCTTCCGTTGCTCCAGAGTCTGGACCAACGGGGGTGCCCACATTTTCTTTTACTTGAGAGCCACTTTCAAAATTACCAGCTCAATGAGATCTACACACACAAAACAAAATGTTGATCCCATTGCTGAAATTTGTTTAGAAATGTACCTGAGGGGCTTTGGAATAGTTACATACAGTAAGACATGAGACAGGCACACTTGGAATGGGAAATAGAGGTACATTTTGAATTGGTATAGGGTTTTTTTTGTATTATAACTTTGTAATGCTACTGACATTTGTGTAAAACACAAAGTATTGCATTGTGGGTTTTAGCTAACAGGCCCTTATTCAAGTTACCTTAATTCAAGTGGCACATGCAAAACAGTTTGTTTTTAAATATTTAAATTAAATATATTTGTAGGACCATGCCATACATGTGATCTACCTGCACAGCCTTTGTGATCTACCTTTTGGGCACCCCGGGTCCAGACTGTATGATGAAGCATTTGGAAATCGCGGAGGCAACAGTCTGGTAACGTGAGACTAGTATCATCTGTAACACCAGTGAGGGAAGTAGGAAGAGGCCCCATGTTCTTTACAAAATGGCGTGTATGCATAGAGCCCGTTGCAGAGGTGTTGAGCCAGCTAATACATGTTGTAGAGGTTTTACAGTACAGCACCAGCGGGTGAAAGACGTGATAATAAGTACAGAACTAGACACAGACAGAGCATAAAACTGAAGCCAGCGCTGCTCCAGATAAGACATGGAGTTGCTAGGCAACAGCAACCCACTCAGTTCCGGAAGGCAAGGGGGGCTGATGGTTGAGTCATTATTAACCCCTTATTAACCCCTTCTGGTGGCCTCAAAACATACTTTAGATATAAGACCATGATAATCTTTCATATTGAGCACTTAAGGGGGGGGGGGATCATCTGGCTGGCAAACCAGATTTTGTCTGGTTTGGATTTCGCAGTCAGAGATAAATGATGATTAAATGCAGTAAAAGTATGAAACTGGTACTGCGAGCCATTTCACCACGTTCTTATTTTGGTGTAATGGTGTCAAAGGCTGTATTTTCAGTGTAGTTAGTTACAGCCACAGGGTTTGTGTGAAAATGACAAATAAACTCTGATGTAATCAACAAATGTTATTCAGAAAACTCAAAAAACAAATAGACAGAGGTTTAGAACAGTGCTTCTAAAAAACAGCATATATTACTAGGTCACAGCGAGCTTGTACATCTGCTATTTCTGAACCTTTTAGAAAAGTGTTTGAATCATGTAGAGTCTTCTGGGGGGGGGGGGGGGGACACATAATCAGCCGTGGGTCCGCAGCCAAATATATATATATATATTATATATATTAATTTGGGGGTTGGCACAGAAAAGTTTGAGAACTACTGATTTAGGTCCCATTCTCACCTCTACTTCGGTAGACTCGATGCGAAGTTGCGTCATTCTTGCATTTTTAACTTGCTGCGTTTGCGTTCACACTGCGCTGTCGACCGCAGCAGGGGACTTTATCAATGTGTTTAATTCATAAACTACACAGTGAAATCTATGGTGTTAATAAAACTATACTTCGAGTAATAGTTAGTGCGTGCGTTGTGTGCGTGCGTGCTCCTCCGTACGTGGAGGCACAGCACAGACAGCAGTGTAAAAATGAATCCGGCTGTCACGTCCTGTCCTAGAACGTACCATGCCTGGACCGCCGTCCCTACCTTTGCCCCTCTGTTGCCTCCCTTCCCATGGCTGATTGTGAGACTGTGTCCACCTGCACTTCTAAGCTGAAGAGACTTTGGTTAATGAGCATGGAGGTATATTAGGGACTCTGTGTTATTGGTTAGGTTGCTCAATTATAACACTGTGTGCCCAAGAGTGGGACTTTCTGTTATGTATGCCCTGGGAGGGTTTTCTGAGTTAAAATAAAGGTACTTGAGTGCAAGTCGTTGTTTCCTGGATTATTCTGCATACGGGTCTTAATACTGAGGTGTCCCTGACACCGACGTTTACATTATATAACATATACTGTACCTGTTTAATGAAGGACAGTGAGAGAAGGTCCCAGGATACGATCCCATGGTCCATGAGCTCCAGGAAGGCAGTGAGGGTGAAGGCCAGCATCTCACCAAAACTACAGGAGACACAGAAACACTTAGAAGAGATCCCAGCATCTCCCCAAAACTACAGGAGACACAGAAACACTTAGAAGAGATCCCAGCATCTCACCAAAACTACAGCAGACACAGAAACACTTAGAAGAGATCCCAGCATCTCACCAAAACTACAGCAGACACAGAAACACTTAGAAGAGATCCCAGCATCTCACCAAAACTACAGGAGACACAGAAACACTTAGAAGAGATCCCAGCATCTCCCCAAAACTACAGCAGACACAGAAACACTTAGAAGAGATCCCAGCATCTCCCCAAAACTACAGCAGACACAGAAACACTTAGAAGAGATCCCAGCATCTCCCCAAAACTACAGCAGACACAGAAACACTTAGAAGAGATCCCAGCATCTCACCAAAACTACAGCAGACACAGAAACACTTAGAAGAGGGCTGAGATCCCAGCATCGGGGTACTTTATTAAAGTTAAAAAGCCAAACATGTTTCGACTCCCGAGTCTTCATTAGGACATGTATGCATGTTAGGGCATTAAGCAACTAGTCGACTAGTAAATCCAGTCCACTAGTCGACCTTGTTGGTACTAGTTGACTAGTTGATAAGAAAAAAATGTTTATGTTTCCCCCCGATTTTGTAGGCCAATGGATTATAGTTACTTAGGTCGACTAGTCGTCTAGTAAACTAGGCAACTAGTCAACTAGTAAAAATGACTAGAAGTGAATGCCCTAATAATGTATGCCCTGATGAAGACCCATTTTCAACCTAGCTTCATATAATTGGTCCTCCACGCTAAGGCTCATTATAAGATGCCGTCACTCTTAGAGGTGAGCTGTGGACAGTTCGGAAACCTGCCCACCAGTGACATCATCGGTAGACGGTAGGCAGGTTGGGCCATTTAAATTACCGGCTGATTCCGACAAGAAGCCACTCCCGACCTACTTCTTCAAACCGGCCGATTGACTCATATGGATAAGAAGCATCAACCGATGGCGAGAAAACGCTAACGTTACCGCCAAAAAAAGGCTGTATCAAATGAATAGTCTCGGCCTGGGCCGTGGCTCAGCGGTCCAGGCACCTTGGCTGGTAATCCAGTCTGGCAGTGTGCCGCGGGTTCGAATCCCGATCCCGACGGCCTTTACTGCATGTCCCCCCCCCCCCCCATCTCTCTCCCCATTTCCTGTCAGCCTACTGTCTGTCCCTCCCTCCATAAAAAATATAAAATAAAGGCAAAAAAACATTAAAAAATAAAATTGATAGTCTCGACTGACAATAGGGTGGGATAGGGACAGGAATATTAATTGACAATAGCATTATGATTAATAGTCAAATCCTCTGTTGATTTAATAGTCAAATCCTCTGTTGATTTAACTTGTTATAGAAGCCAGCAGTCAACAGAGTCCTGGGTCCATGAAGTGTGCTAGCAGAGCTGTGCTAGCTTTGGCCATCCCAACGTACACATGGCGTATGGCATGCTGCAAACAGCAGCAAAAAGCAAAAAGCGCTAGGTTTATACGTGTCAAAAACCAACTCACTGGGTGCCGCTCTCGACGAGGCGTGCCAGGGTCCCGATGCCCTCCATGTTGATGAACTCCGTGGCGAAGGTGGGGTCGGCCGACAGCTTGGCGAGCTCCTTCAGCGCCTCCAGGCGGGCGTCGATGCCGTGGGACTGGATCCTCTCCAGGAGCTGACGCGCAGCGCGGGCCTGTAGGGGGTTGTTGTTACTGTAAGTAATTTCACATGAGTGTGATTTTAACCCATTTTGGGCGGGAACCCCTTTTGGTGTTAGCATTATGTTATGCTTTAGCTATTGAAAAATAGCAGATCTACAAGCTCATAGCGCGCCACCGAGTGGCGCGCTATGAGCTTGTAGGTCTGCTATTTTTGAAAAAATGTGGCGCAAATCTTTGAATATATATTCTTTCAAAGTGAATGTTTTTAACTCAGGTCTAAATGGGTTAAAATAATAATAGGTTTGGGGCATACAAGGTTTCCACCCGACAACGACGATATATGGCAACACGATTTAAAAATATTAAGATTTTTTTTTTTTTTTTTTCAAAAACGTTTTTCAGAAAACTTGTATTAGGATTTGATTTCGAAGGCATTTTGTAGAGTCGACCTCGGGTCTAAATTAATTGGTTAAAATAAATGTGTATTGGGGCGCCCCCTGCTGGCCTAGTGGTCCAGGCGAATGCAACATATACTGTAGGCTCTGGCCTGACAGCGTGCCGCGTGTTCAAGCCAAAAAGTAACCTTTAAAAAAAATAAACAAATAAATAAATTTGTATTCATTCAAATTCGTCCTGAATGCAGCTTCAAAGCATATAATAATAAGAACACAACATTCACACCTGATTACATACTCTTAATTCCCGGTGAAAGATTCAAGGGCACTAATACTGTAGTGAAGAAGAAGATTTCTCACCGGAGAAATGGCTAATCGAAGGATGGTCCCGTTCTTAATTTCACCTCGGCTCTAAGAAAGAGAGAGAGAGACAGAGAGAGAGAGAGAGAGAGAGAGAGAGAGAGAGAGAGAGAGAGAGAGAGAGAGAGAGAGAGAACAGCGTATAAGTACAAGTTCACTAAGTATGGATGGTCCTGTTCTTAATTTCACATGAATTCTGCCCGCTAAGACGGACGTCCCTGGATGAATCACAGAGAGAGTCTGATCGAGGCCAGATCAACTTAAGTCATATCATAACTAACAAGTCAGATCTGTCCCAGAATAAGCTATATTATTATTATTTCAACTGGTGAAGACGTCCTGGAAATGACGTATAAACATCATCCCCATATGGGCTGTGATTTGGCCTAGTCCTGAACCTCACCTCAGGACGTCATTGTGGCGTCATTTGGCTTGCTGGGCTTGCAGAACCGGCCTCAGCTCCAAATGGGTTAAGTGCATTAATGAATGAATACGGCCGGAGGACTCAGAAAAGAGTGACACTAGTTGAAAATATTTTCAGCATGCAACCAAGTGTAAAATGACTTATACTGGATCTCTTGTCCACTAGTCCCTGTCTAACATTTTAGTCTAGTTTCTATTTGTTGACGAAATTGTCAATATATTTAGTCTTAGTTTTAGTCATCATAGATTAGTCTTCATTTAGTTTCCATTTAGTTTTCGTTAGTGGAAAAAGGTAGTCTTCGTCGAAAACAACACTGCTGCAAATGACATGAAACATAGAACAATTTAGGCATTTACAATTCAGGCATTTAGCAGACGCTCTTGATCCAGAGCGACTTACATTAAGCAAAAACAAAGCATGGCATACATCACATATATAAAACGTAGTTATCAAGAATCATGTATAAACTAAGAACGTAACAGTGGAGTATCTATGTAGATTGTAGAACATCCCCCCTGACCCGAGACCTACCGGCTCAGTGATGTAGAGCTGAGGGCCGTCAGCGTAACGAAGGGCGAACTGCTCTGAGCCAGACAGAGACCAGCTGAGAGAGAGATAGAGAGAGAGAGAGAGAGAGAGAGAGAGAGAGAGGATACACAGGTGATGGTTAACGTCTATAAAAAAAGTATGTGTAAGTAAGTATGTGCACATAATGTGCAAGGCAAGGCAAGGCAAGGCAATTTTATTTATATAGCACCTTTCATACACAAGGCAATTCAAAGTGCTTTACAGAATATAAACAAATACAGAGTGCAACAGTGCACTTTAAAATGAATACAGATTATAATAGATACAATTAAAATAAGATATAGGAGCATATACATTACAACAAATACTCCCACCTTTAATAGAAACACAGTTAATTTAAATTTCAGGCAAGACCAAGCTGTTATTAGTAGAAATCACTGCAATGTTAAATAAATACGTTTTTAAATTGGACTTAAAAACGGCTATGGTTGGGGATTTCCTAATGTAACCTGGAATGCTATTCCAGGTTTGTGGTGCATAATGGTGAAATGCTGCTTCACCATGTTTTGTTCCAGCTATCGGGTGAACTATCAGTAGGCCAGCCTCAGATGTGTTGTGCAAAGTTTGTTTGGGACCTTTTTGGTGTGTGTGTGTGTGTGTGTGTGCGTGCGTGCGTGTGTGCGTGCGTGCGTGCGTGTCTGACTGAGTAATCATAAAGTGAATCTGAACAAATATTAGTATAAAAAGAGTAAGTGCAAAAGAAAGAAAATGACTAAACTAAACTAAAACTAAGTGCATTATTTTTAATAAATTCATGATCAATATTCCTGGCCTAGCAGCATAATGTACTGTATCTCTAAAGGTTGATAAAGTCATCCTGCCGCCTGGCAGAAGCTCCGTTCTACCAGAGTAACAGATGGAGAAATGAGATGACGATATGAGGACTGGGGAAATATTCAGTGGGCGTTTTGGGACTGAAGAGCAGCAGAAATAATAATCTAACAGCTTGAAATGAGTGGAAGGCAGTGGGAGGGAAAGGGCAAAAAGAGATAAGCGGATACAACAAAAAAAAGAAGTAGAAAAGAGTTCTTCACGGATAGAACATCATCATCAGGGGAAATTAAATAAGTGATATAGTAATACTAAGGGTAATAACAACAGGGTTGTATAAGCACAAAACATATATACTTTGCTTGTTAAAGTGTGGTGCTGGACTGTGAGAAAGTAGACCTCTATGTGAGTTTGAATAAAAGAGACAAAACCGTAGAGGCAGAGGGGAACTAAAACGCCATAACGTGTCTGTATACTAGGGTTGTGATCTGTTCAACTGGTGTTGTGTTCTGTTGTGTTCTGTACCAGGGTTGTGTTCTGTTCAACTGGTGTTGTGTTCTGTACCAGGGTTGTGTTCTGTTCAACTGGTGTTGTGTTCTGTACCAGGGTTGTGTTCTGTTCAACTGGTGTTGTGTTCTGTACCAGGGTTGTGTTCTGTTCAACTGGTGTTGTTTCCCAAAGTAAGGGGAGGAAGCAAAAATTAAGTACTTGTACTCGGTCTGAAAAAAATGGTATCGGGACAACTATGACATTACAGTTCCACTTTGTTATGTTGTTGATGATGATTCATGCAAATCCCTGAACCTCGATCTGCTACGCCCGCCCACTCTACATCTGGATCTGATGACGTAGCGACGGTCGTGCGAGTTAAACAGATACAAGGACAGACATGCTGTGAGGATAGAGACGGATAAACACAGAAACAAAGCAGGAAACAGGACGCGGTTTGTTTTTCTTTGTGCGAGCGGCGGCGATGATGCTTACCCGTCACACACTTCT